>NC_142615.1:11473312-11795045 GCF_059453375.1 Lepisosteus platostomus | reverse complement strand
GCCCCGAGTTCCTCTGCTATGAGTGCAGACAGCCCGGCCACTGCGCCAGGAACTGCACCGCTGCCAAGTGCCCGGACTGCCTCCATGCGCTCATGAGCTGCAACTGCGAGCCGGAGCCGGAAGATCCAGCCGGAGCAGGAGCAGCTGCCCGCAACGCCGAGGGGGTTGAAGATGGACTACGAGTGGCCGCTGCAGCTGAGCATGGAGAGTTGCCAGCAGCGGCGCCCCAGGACCCCAGTGAGCCAGCAACGCCCCAGCCGGTGATAGGGGAGAGGCAGAGGGAGGCCCCTCCAATCCTGGGTACAGCGCAGCAGAAAGGAGCCGGGGACCAGCCAGCATCTCCACCAGCAGGGGCGCCCCGTTGCCCTAACAATCCTGCTGCATCCCACTCTGTGCCGCAAGAGAAGCAGAGGGAGGTTGCTCCACAACATGCGGCGGTGCAGCGTGGTGCAGCTGAGATCCTACGGGCACCACCACCACCAGAGGCGGCCCCTCAGCGTACCAGTGGGCTTTTGACACCCCAGCCTGTGCAGGGAGAGAGGCAGAGGGAGGAGGCGACGGCACCAGCACCACCACCACCATCACCGTCAGCGGTTCCCCAGCTTACCAGTGAGCCAGCAGGGCCCTCTTCTGGGTCCAGGCATGAGAAGCCTGCTGGGGTCAGCAAAGGCGATGCTGCGAGGCGTGTGACCAAGCGGCAGCGGCAACGGCGACAAGAGCCTGGCAAGGTGTACATAGGCCCAGACAAAAAGACGCCCGAGGACCCAGAGGAGCCTGAGGGGAAGCGCCCGGTTGCCCTGCAGCGGCCACAAGACACCGGCCTGCCAGGTGAGGGAGCCTCTTCAATACTCGGTCAGGCACCGTTGGCAGAGACTGAGGAAGGGGAGTTGGATATGGTCATGGGAGGAGAGGTAGGGGAAGTGGTGGAAGTAGGAATGGAGGATGGGTGTCTGGAGATGGATGGGGCAGGGACGGAGGAGGGGTATTACAGGGCATGAAGATGGAGGGGGAAGGGGAGGTGGTGGAGATGGATGGGGTGGAGAGGGAGGACAGGGAGGAGGGGGAGGGGAGTGGGCAAGCCGGGGTACAACCGCCTGGGCCCTCGAAGGCTGGGATCCAGTGGCACCACGTCAGGCCTCAGCCCAACCTGAAGCCCAGTTCAAGAGTTGTCCGCAGACCCATCCCTGATGTCTCTGCGGTGGCGGAGACAGGAGGTGGGGAGGAAGCGGCAAGTGTTGGCAATGAGAATGTGGCAGAAAGGGCGGGGGAACTGTCGTGCGGGCCGGAGAATTAATTTCACTCTTATGGCCATATGCGTGATGGCAACTTTCGCCTCTTTAAACGCCAACGGGCTGAGGGACTGAGCAAAGCTGGGGGCAGTGTTAGCTCTGCTGGGGCGGACGGATGTTGTCTGCCTCCAGGAGACCTTCTGGGACGAGGAGTGTGTCCGGAAGGTGCGAGCACAGTGGGACGGGGAGCTGTTTTACAGCAACGCCTCCAGCCTGTGCAGGAGGGGGGTGGCTGTGCTGGTGAGGAGGGGAGTGTACGAGAGCGTAAGGCTCCTGCACCACGACACGGAGGGCCGGCTCCTGCAGGTCTGTCTTGGGTTTCCTGGACAGTCCGTACTGGTGAGCAACATCTACGCCCACAATGGGGAAGCTGAGCGGCTCGCCTTCTTCAAGCAGCTGGAGGCGAGCTGCTTTCAGCAGCCAGGGCTGGTCGTCGGAGATTTTAACTGTGCACTGAGTGCGCTCGATGTCGCGGTTGGGATGACCTTTAAGAGCAGCGCTGCTCGCAGCTTCCTGGAGCGCAGTGCGGAAGCTCACTGGTTCGTGGATGCGTGGCGTCAGGCTTATGGTGCGCGGAGGGACTTTTCTCGGCGGCAGGTCGTCGAAGGTGTCTTGAGACAGAGCCGGATCGACCTGTTGCAGGGGCACATGAGTCTCTTCCCGTTCCTGAGCCGGATGCACTATGTGTTCACGACCCTGAGCGACCATGCTGTGCTTCACTTCTCTCTAGCAGGGGCACAGGAGGACCGGGGCCCCGGCCTCTGGTGCTTTAATAAGGTCAGAAAAGCTGGTCTGGTGGGATAATCTCAAGTACGCCATCAAAGAGTTCAGTATCTCGTATGGCCTGTCCCGGGGGCGGGAGAAGGCCAGGCGGGAGAGAGAGCTTCGGGCTCGGATCACCTCAGAGCTCGGGCTCCTGGCAGATCACGGCGGGGGCTGCGAGCTCTTACTGGAGCTGAGGGGTGAGCTGCAAGCCCTGGAGGAGGAGAAGTGGAGAGGAGCCAGGGTGCGCAGCAGAGCCCAGTATCTGGCCAAGGGCGAGAAGAGCACAAGGTTCTTCTTCGTCCTGGAGGAGGAGAGGCAGCGCAGCTCCTTCATCAAGGAGCTGGTGGGAGAGGACGGTGTGCGGCTCTCTGCCCCTGAGGCCGTTAGGAATGAGGTGTTTTCTTTTTATAGCGCCTTGTTCCGGTCCGAATGGGTGGATGAGCAGCAGACCCAGGCCATGCTGGCCAGGGTGAGTACCTGCCTGTCACAGAGCGATCGTGAGCTCTGTGACAGTGCGCTGAACTTGGAGGAAGTGCTTGAGGCACTTCGGGGCTCGTCTCCTAACAAGAGCCCAGGGTGGGACGGGCTCTCCTCCGAGCTCTACAGACACTTTCAGCAGTCCCAGGGGCCCCTCCTTCTGGAGGTGTTCCAGGAGATTGCCAGGACCGGCGCTCTGACCCCATCTATGAGAAGGGGGGTGATCTCTCGTCTACAAAAAGCAGGGGGATCCCTCCCTTTTGAAAAACTTTCGCCCGATCAGTCTGTTGAACACAGACTATAAGATCCTAACTCGTGTTCTCTCCCTCAGGCTCGGGAAGGTTCTGCCCAGGATCCTGTCGCCTTCGCAGACCTACTGCGTCAAGGGGAGAGACATCGCGGACACGGTGTGCTCCATCAGAGATGTCGTGGACCTTATGCGGGAGCAGCCGAAGGGCGGATACGTCCTGAAACTGGACCAGGAGATGGCCTTCGACAGTGTGGAGCATTCCTTCCTGTTTGAGGTCTTGAAGAGCTTCGGCTTCGGCGAGGCCTTCATCTCCTGGGTGAGGCTCGTGTACAAGGGGATCATGAGCTGTGTCAAGGTGAACGGTTCCCTCACAAGCTTCTTTCCAGTGACCAGGTCAGTGCAGCAGGGCTGCCCTCTGTCAGCTCTGCTCTACTCCTTAGTGGCTGAGCCCCTGGGTCTGGCGATCCCCAGTAAGGAGGGGGTGTGCGGTGTCACCTTGCCTGGGGGCACCGCCACCTCGTTGATATACCAATATGCTGACGACACCACACTGACGTTGGCAGAGGTGGCGGAGATCTCGGCCATTTTGGAGGTGGTGCAGGCCTCCTGCGCTGCCTCGGGCGCCAAGGTAAACTTGGAGAAGTCTGAGGTCATGCCAGTGGGGAGGGCAGACCTTGCACCGCTCCTCGGCTACCCTTTCAGGGTGGAGACGGGTCACCTGAAGGTCCTTGGCGTCTACATTAGCGCTGATGAGCAGGCCACTGGGCTTCTCCTGTGGAAGGAGAAGCTCATTAAGATGAGGGCCAGGCTAAATCAGTGGAGACACAGGTCCCTGACCCTAAAGGGAAGGGTCCTGCTCGTTAACACACTGTGCCTGTGCCTCTTGTGGTACCCAGTGTCTGTGATGCCTCTTCCTGAATGTGTAGAGAACGAGATTAGGCAACTTGTGGTGGGATTCGTGTGGGAGGGGAAGTCTCCACGGGTTGCTCATGACACCCTCATTGGGGAAATCTCCAGGGGTGGGCTGAAGCTGTGTGATGTAGGCCTGAAGCTGAAAAGCTTTAGGCTGAAAGTAGTGAAGAAATTCCTTGACCTGGATAATGTCGGCATTTGGAAGATTTTTAATCGTACGCTACCTCGATGACTTGTGGGGGCTTGGGGCAGGAGACCCTCCTGATGAGGCTGACTCCGGGGCTGGTAAAACATCTGCCCCCCTTTTACAGGGAGGTCCTGCTGGCGTGGGGGGAGTTCATGTCCCAGCATGTCTCCTACACGCCGGAGACCCGGGCCCAGCTTCTGGAGCAGCCTCTGTTCCTCAACCCCCTGCTGGGGTCTCGATGGAACAGGCGGCTCTACGAGGCTGGCATATCCAAGGTCAAGGATCTTCTTTATGAAGTAAAGGACAGTTTTCTGCCCACCCAGGCTATTGTCGACGCTGTCCGAGAGGTTGACAACAAGCTGCCTGTCAGTAAGATCCATCAGGATTACGAGCAGCTCAAACTCGGTCTCCCGGACAGTTGGCTGGAGAAGCTCCGTCCACAAGACGGGGCAGCAGGCCCAGCCTGGCTGGAGCTGAGGGTGAAGTGGGGGGACCGTGGGGTGGACCTCCTGGAGTGCACCACCAGCATGTTCTACAGGCTGATGGTGGCGAAACGGTTCAGTGTGCCAATCTCTGAGGAGTTCTGTGGTAAGATCTTCCGCCACCTCGAGCCGACATGGATCTGGGCATGTCTGAGGCTGCCTTTCCTGCCCTAGAGATGCAAGCAGCTGGACTTCATCCGTCACAACTGCGTTTTCACCAAGATGGTACTGCAGCGCTTCCATGCTGAGGAGGACTCCCTCTGCCCTGTGTGCAGGAAGTGGACGGAGGTGCTGCTGCACCTCTTTTTTTTCAGTTGTGATGGATTGAAGGATTTGAGGGCGTGCTTGATGGATCTGCTGGATGGCCTGTTTCGCGCTGTCCGAGGAGCTGTTCTTGACGGCGTGCCCTGGAAAGAGCTGTTCCTCTTTGGATACCGTGGGTCTACATCCCATAACCTTTAACGGCAGATGCCTGGGTGAGGATTTATTTTAAAAGTAAACATTTTAGTAAAGTCCGTTATATTGTTAAAATCTTCAAGCATTATAAATATCATTTTTTTTATTGTACTTAAAAGTTATCGCTGCTAAATGTGTCATATTCAATTATGTTAACACTTTTATGACCTATCCACTAAAATATAAAGACCAGCCCCACAATGCTCTTCTCAAAAAATAAAATAAGTTACATTTTTTGATTCAATGTAATTTCTTTTCTAGGCAAACACACATCATTTGAGGTTTGGGTTGCATGTGAATATTTTTAAGGTTTAAAGACTTTACATTCACGGTATGTGGAAAAGTATTTCAAACTTTTGTAAAGCTGTTGAGAATTTCTCATTAAAAATAAGCTTACGTATTTTAATTCAACGTGATTACTTTCTGATTACGCGATTGAACGTGATTACGCTCTCGATAAAACACGTGTGATTTTGGGGCAGGGGGATATGGTGGGGCATTCTAAAACATCACAACCATTTGAAAACTGTCTTGAGCTATGTAGGCATGGTTACGGATTTGGAGTTTATGCTTAAATGAGCCGACTTGCCGGTTTTGAAGTGTGACACCTTAGCTGTCAGGCCCCGATATTGACTGCTGCGAAGATGGCTTCTTTGAGTAGTGAATCATCGAATTCCTCTGCTATGCAAACTGAAGAGGTAAGTTGCTAAAATATTTTTTCTGATAATGGAATTGTTGTTTCAATCTGCGCTTAGCGTATATCATTTTCAACACTTCGTCTTCTTTTTAGCAAAAGCTGACCCCGCACTCAGTGGTGTGTGACACCCTGGCTGCAACAGCCCACACCCCGGGATCTCGCGGCCCACTTTACTCAGTGTGTGTGTGTGTGTGTGTGTGTGTGTGTGTGTGTGTGTGTGTGTGTGTGTGTGTGTGTGTGTGTGTGTTTGTGTGCGTGCGCGTGCGCTTGATGTTTTTTGAGACATGCTATCAGGGTCAACCAGTCTGACACCTGGCTGCGGCTGGTGCCGCTTACACCCCGGGAACTCGCGGCCCTCACCAGACTCCCCACACACCGCCGTAACGCCCCGATTCCTTAGGGTTATAATAGAGCGCGCTGAAACCTACGGCAGACTTGATCACCTTCCAACCCTCGTCGCTAATACGTGCTTTCATACACTTATTTATAAATTGAGGGGGATGCAATGGTGGGTATTTGGACCCTGAGGCCCAGGGAGTGGAAGGCGGGACAACAACACTCATAATGACACACCATTGGCTCTGGAGGGGGCGGGACATCCACTCGTAATGATGCACCATTAGCCAAAAAGGGGGCAGGACATCTGCCCATGGCGGCCTCCCATTGCCTGAAAAAGGGGGCGTGGTACCTGTCAAAAAGTTTGACGAAAGGTGTCACTTTATTCTACTCCCAGGCCAAAAACAGCCCTCGGCTCATCAACTCAATCCGGAACTCCTGGTCTCACAACCGCATTCCCTCGGTGCTTTCCTACCACCCTAACCCAATTTCTATCCCCAGGACCATCATTAACAATGACTCCATTTTACAGGACAATCCCTCCATCGGTACTCTTTTTCCCGACCGCCCAATCATCTCTTATCGCTGACCACCACATAAGCTTCTTGTTCACAGCTCCCTCGCACTTGGCACCTTCCCCTGCAACAGCACTCGCTGCATCACTTGCAAATACATATCTAACAACATTCAGGGCATCACAGGACAATTCCGGATAACCCTGACAACATCCTGTATCTCATTTACTGTATCGCTTGCAAAAAATGCCCAGCTATCTACATTTGGAAAACCGAAAGGAGTCTAGGAGAACGATTCAGAGAACATATTAGGGCTGGGAAGGTTAAAGATTTCTGCAAGCCCATAGTTTTTCTTTTTACCTCAAATGGCCAGGATCTCTCAATGACTGACTTATTTTAATGTAATCTTCTCTATTCTCTTGCAGGTCTTGACTTCATACCTTTCTTCACCTCTCTCCACTTTGCACTTCCTGAGTGGCCTCTCTGCCGCTCCTGCCTCCTCCCCTATCCCAGCTTTTGTTCTTCTGTGCTATTTAACCTTTGTAACCTGCCCTGTCTTTCTCACACCTGAAGGCTTCACAGACGAAACGTTGAGTTTTCTCTCTTCTCTTTTCAGTATGGAATAAACCTATTACTTGTTCCTTTGCAGACTACACATGCTGACATAGTTTAGTTCAGGTGGGTAGCTGCTTTAATATACATTTGTAAATGTCAATTTAAAACTGTAAAAATAGTACGATTATAACTCCACTTTAAAATGTGGCAAGAAATAGACACATGGCAGGCTACACCCTGGAAAGGACACCAGTCCATCACAGGGCAAAGATATAAAAAATAAACATATAGGCAGCACATATCAAGCCTTACAAGAAATCATTAACACCCTCAACACACACCACAGGTCCATTAAACTCAAATACACCAAGCATGGTAGCCTGATAGACTTCCTAGACACCACCACATACAAAGTTTCTTCCTTCAACAACACAGACAAACTGGACATCAAGGTATTTTTCAAAGACACATTCACACGGCTTACTGCACAAGGATAGCTTCCACCCAAAACATACTTTCAAAGGACTGGTAAAATCACAACTCCTACACTTCCACAAAATCTGTACACAACAACAAGACTTTGAGGAAGCCAAATAAACACTCTTCCAAGCTTTATGCCAGAGAAGATACACACAAAGTTTCCTCAAAAATGTGGCACAAACATTTCTAAATAGAAAAACTCCAGATGACAGAAAAATACCCCTCAACACATCATATTTTCAACTCAGCATAAAAACCAACCAAAAACCATGATATTAGAAAACACAAACATACTGAGGGAGCACAAAATCATATCTGCACACAGAAAAAAACAAAAACCTTTAGCATTAATTAGACCAAAGCAAGCTAAAACCTGTACACAACAGATCATATACACCAAGAGCCAAACATTTCATAACAGAAAACAACTATCCAAAACAAAGAAACTAAAGAAATCTTCCAGTTGCAAAGGGCACTCTCAGAAAACATCAATAACGCCATCTACAGCATCCAGTGCAAAAAGTGCGGGGTGACCTATGTGGGGGGAACGGGTAACTCCATCCGAACCCAGCTGACACAACACAGGTACATCAGGAACCACGGGACTGGAAAGCAACCCCAACTGGACAGAGACAGAAAGAAAGAAAAAGGAAAGGGAGTGGATCAAAAGACTTAATACTATCTTTACACAAGACCTGTACATCAGAAAAACTGGGAGGGTTTTAGTCGTTGGAAGGAGAGTCCTCTCCTTGTCCCAGATGGTCCCCTCTCGGATAAAGTCTGGGAGAAGGAGCTTCGTTCCCCTCTCCTAACTAGCCAGATCCTACAGGGACTGGAACTCTTCACCATACTAACACGCAACAAACAGAAGAATAACTGAAACCAATCAGCTATGGAAACTCACACAGCTTGCACAGTCCTACTAGGGAGGAAAACAAAAGACCCTGATTGCCTATTGAGATGTTAATGGTCCATGCATAATCCCCACCAGGGAAAGCAGAAACCCATTCACCAACTGAAACTGCACCTACTCATACAGAAACGTACAGAAGGAACACAGACCATAGGATACAAACTAGCCCCCTAGGAGGAACTACAACACACTGCCCCTTACAAAACAGGATAAAAACAAGCCAGCATGGACACAGTGTTCCAGAACAATGCCTGAAGAAGACCCAGGCAGAAACATAGCGACACACAGAAAGGCAATATAGTCTTCCTATGGAGCCACAGATTCTACAGAGTTAAAGCTGCCTAACAGTGGAAACCTAACGGTGTCAACAAAGCTTTAGGCATTTAAATGGTAAGTATGGATCAATCCAGAGTTGACAATGCACGCAACCATATGGTCACCCTCCACACTGCCTACACAGCAAACATGTCAGACAGGATACCTTCCACCAAGGAACCAGGATCATCTACAAAATGATCCAAACAGTCCACCATTTACAAAACACAGCAGTTTTATTGGACGGGAGAACCGAGCACCCGCCAGCCTACGACGGAAGACCGAGGAACTCATAAAACCTGCCAAGCCACCTAAACTCACATATCTGAAGCTGGTAAGCAATGCCAAAAATTGGCTTCACACCACACTGCAGATCCTCGAAGAGCACTACGACGAAAATCTGTCATACAACTAGAGGATCTTGAGCTTCCCCACTGGGAGGAAGCTTTCACACTTACTTCCAACTGATCAAAGAAACATTATGGGAGGAAATTGCAGAACACCACCTTTGGACCCTACAGTACACAAACTATCAATACTGGGTTAGGGAAGGACACTCGGGCAGATCAAATTATCACAGCAGTTTTTAGATTCTACAACGACTTCTACTGGAAAGACTGCGAACAAGACCAAGTAAGAGTTAAGTTGTTTTATAAAGTCATTATTTTAGAGCAAGGTATAATTCTGATAAAAATACAATAAACAATATGGTGAAGCTATTGGAGAGAAAATTAAGGCTCGGTTAAGAAACTGAAACAGTCTTGACTTGTTCCTTTACACAAAAGTTATTTATTTTCAAAAGAGACCCATGAGGATTCCTCTGGTGTGCAAGACCTGCCTGAAGACATTTGACCAGTTTCCTCTTCACCTAAAGAGGGTGTGTATGAAATGAGCCTCAGCAGAGGAGATCAGCAAGGTCCTTCTCCAGGCCAGGAAGGACTTGTTGAATCACTTGAGGAATCGGCAGGTCAGGGATTGCAAGAGCATAGGGCTCATGTGTGGTGAGAATGTGAGACTGGCGGAGTCCATGGACTGTTTTATGTGGAATCTTGAAGACACATCAGCAAGGTAAGATATTTAGAATTTATAAGGGTTCTTCTGTTTCATTTCTAACCTTTACCTTTATGTAAGGGTATGTTAAAATGATATACCAGTGGTCCAGATGCCCTGAGCAAGAGGCTGCTGTCCAGGAGGAAGAGATGCCAGAGACTGAAGTGGAAGAGGAAGGGGAAGATGTGAGTTCTGGAGAACTTTCTATTTTTTCCAAATGTATCTTTTGTTTTATACTTGTATTCTAGTTTGTCTTAGAAGTAAAAATGTTTAAATGTGTATTTTGTATTCCTTCTGTCCCCCCAGTTCTTAAAAGCCATCAGCAGGCTTTCAGGAAGATGGTGACCCAGGCTGGACTGGACAGAACGCACTCCCTGGATGCTCCTCACCTGGCTGGGTTTAAACAGGACCTTACCAAGGATCTTGGAGTGGCAGATTGCTCTCAGGAGGTATTTATTTTTTAAAGGCATTTAAAATTGAGCAGTGATATTTCCATAGCACATGTTTTTACTCCTTAGCTTAAAATTCACCCATGTGAAATCTCAGCCATAAACATAGTGACTCTACATTTATCAGGTAGAAAATGTTTCCAGATTCCTGTTTTTATGGATCCATCTGCATCTTCCTTAAACTTTGTAAAGGGCCTATCCAAAACAACAATTATTGTAACCAAATGAAGACCACTGGACTGTCTCACCAAATCATTGCTAATTATATTAAGAACATAAACCATTTTCCGGGCTACATCCTAAATGATATCAGTGTGAAAGTAGAGGATCCCAGCCTGGCTAACCTCATCATCAACTTCCAAAGTATCCTAAAGGATATTCAGAAGAAGAACAGTAAGAATGTTGCCAAGAGATTACTAAAATTAGGTCATTTTCATTATAAAACTTCTTTCAGTTGTACTTTTAATTTGAATACAAAAAAAGTTGATGAGTACGAATTTCTCAAACAGATATAGACAGTTGCAGAGTCCAGAACCAAGTATGAAGGATTGCTGGAAGGTGTTGATGGTTGCAAAGAGAGATGTGTTGCACAGACTGGGCAAGACATCACCTTGCCTGAGCAGCTTCTTGTACTGTATTACCTGCAGGCCTTTCTCCACCTGAAGCACCTGCAGCACCCAGGGGTGGTAAAGAACATGATAAATCTTTGCGCATAGCGCTCCTTTGGAAGTACTTTGTCCAAGTTCAAAAGCAATCGTGGGATTTACTTCATGCGTGCAAAAAGCATGCCTCGCACGACAGATTTAAATGGGGAATGGAGCCTGCTTCTTGCTGTTTTTCCTGTGGTTGCAGTTACAAAGTTGATCGTGCTTTCACATTCTGTTATCAGTATTCACTGGCTGAGCTTTATCAGTTGGTTCGTAAAGGAATCTCTGCTTCGGTTCCAGAAAAGTCATCTGTAGTGTGTTTTTTTCCGTGCCCATGGCAGTCTTTTAAAGCTGGTAGTAATGGCGGCGCAGTTAATTTTTTATCCTCTTTAAAAGAATAAGGACGGGCTGGGGCGAGCTCCATTTACCACTCTTTCAGCTAACCGCCGAACTCGCGAACTGATTACACTGCAGAGCCACAGGCGCCTCGCTTTTCGCCATTCTCTGGGTTAGGGTGAAAAAAAAACTTTGCTGGTATTAGCTGGCCTGCTGGGAGTACCTCTTCCTCACTGATAAGAAAGATTTGTGTTTCATCTTTCGCAAGCTGTATAGATTTCTTTCAAAACAAGTTGTTCCAGAAAGGAAACGAACACTTGCATGCACCTGAATTAAAAGGCATGGGATTTGCCCATAAGGATAAATTCTGTACAGTAAGACAGGAATAAAGGCACCGCTGGGAATCGGACCCAGGATCTCCTGTTTACTAGACAGGCGCTTTAGCCAACTAAGCCACGGCGCCGGCAAAGTGCTGTCCTTTGACAGCCACTTGGACACGTCTCAACTGCTCTGAGACATCTGCGTTCGGTGTGCACCGAGCCTGCTCGCCTTGCAAGTTGCCTCATTTACATGCTGTAGCGGCGAGGCTTAATAATAATGCAGAATTAAGTGTTTCTGAGCTTCCCAAATGAGGCCCCATTTCTCTGTTCATCTCTGTGGTGCAGCCACAGAGAAACCATTCATGCAAGATGTTTTCTTTTGATAAGGACAGCTCCCACAGGGGGATGCACTTAGCTAAGCCTGGCTATCATGATCAATGGTCATCCATTGGCCCCTATCTGTTTAGGGAGTGCCAGTTGGACATCTGGACTGCATTACTAAGTGTCAGGAGTAAGTGACTCATATCTCACCTTGATCAACCAATCAGGGACCGGTAGGGCCGAGTAACCCACGTGGGACTCTGATGCCCATGGAACTTTCAGCCAATCTATGAGCTGAAGTTCCTCCAGGTAAAAACAGGCAACACAGAGAGCCTGAGAGATTCAGATTCAGATTCAGATTCAACGAGATTCAGATTCAGATTCAGATTCAGATGCAACAATTCTAAAGGGAATTCAAAGGAGAATTCCAGGGCAGGACGGCCCAGGAGCAGGAGGCTCCCAAGGGCAGGACATTCTCGCAGCGCGCCTCCTGACCATCCTGAGACTCAGCCCGGACAACCACGGAACGGCCAGTGTGTCCGAGCGCCAGAACTTTCCTTTGTTCTAAGAGTCTAGAGTGGAGGTTGCCAGAGAGTAACCAGCAGCAGGCCTCGTGAACAGGTCGGAACTGTGGACAGCTGAATTACTATTCAGAACTAGCTCTTCATCAGGAACGAACCGGTCCTCTTCCTAACTTGCTGGGACCCACAGTCATCTTTTCTCCTGTGCACAAACTTTGCTAGTTAAAGCCAACACTAACTAGCCGGTCAGTGAGCATCAGCAGCGCACCGTCGCAAGCCGCACAGCACAGCCTGGCACGGAGCCAGAGAGCGCGGATTGGACAGCAACAGCCTGCAACTGTTTCTTTGTGCCCGCAGGAGATCTGAATCCCCAAAGATTGGATGAGTATTCAACTTCAATGCATTACAGCTCGAGAATTCAATTGTTATCCAAACCAGTTGATATCAATTTAATTCCTAAGAGTTATGTACTTGTTTGAGTATCTAATGTAGAAGTTGTAACCAAGTTCACTTTACGAAACGGTCTTAATGAATGATATACTGAACGTATGTCCTCTTGATATGTGTTACACTTTGTAACTGATTGAATATATACCTTTTGTATTCTGATAACCCTCTCGATAAGATCTGTTGGGTTTACATGCATATGCTATGTATTAATAAATGTATCCTCGTGTGTTAGTACCTGTGTGTGCGCGTTGTTTGAGTTATGTCGCATGGTTGGATTCTATAGCCACCAAAAGAATCAACTTTGTGATTTACTGCTACAATTAATAATTGTCTCAGTAAATGCCCAAACCCTACAGAACTGGTGCCTTCAGAGAGCCACTATGATTACATATTTGGCGTCCCTGGGCCGGCTTAATCTACAATGCGATAGTTCCACCACTAAGAGAAAGGATGAGAAATGGCTTTTATCTGTCACTTTTCATGTCAGAGGATCTCAATCTGCTTTCCCTGTACAAGAGGATGTCCAACTCATGTAGCTAAAGACGTAGACGACAGTGCTCCACTGAAATCTTGATCTCACAACCCTCGGCATGACTCCGCTGTGTTCTGCTTTAGACAAAGGGGGGAAAAGACTTCTTTCATCACACGTTTTGCACTGTTTACGGTGTTTGCAGTGCTCTTTCTTAAATGAAAACCAGGAATCGGCACCATATGAGGTGAGACTAGATAATATTGGAACAAGTAGCCTCGCCATTCCATGCGTGACGTGAGCAAAGTGTAATTCCTGTCTTTATAGTGTGCTTGTTAGAGACATAGCTGGCACCCAGAGCGCTTTAAATCCGGGAGTCAGCAGCCCAAGACAAGAGAGTTTCCTTCGTCTATGTTTTTTGCGTGAAGGGGGAAACCATGCGTGTGCTGCAAACGATCTTAGTATCGAAGTGCCGTCCCACATAGCCGATCCGAACAATCTGCTTTACAGAGGAGCACTGCCGGAGCTTATCGTTGGCAAACTGAAGACCAGGCTGACCTCTTCTGTGACTCTTGAACACTGAGTCTCAAGGTTGTGAATTCAAGCTCCACGCTGGCGGGAAATTCCATAGGTAATGATCACATTTTCTTGCATGCTAATCAAAAGAAATATTAAGAAACTTTTCCCGATACCAGTTTTTTACAAAAGTAAAGGCACACGGCACATGTGTGCCACATCACGTCCGAGTTTAGTGACAACTACCTCAGAGATTGTAAGCTGGGTAGTTTCAGATCAGATCACTTTTTTTATCAAAGGTTCAAGCAAACCCGAATACTTTTGCAAGAGACATTTCAGAATCCCAGTCAAATCCAGTAAGATTGCTGGATCCTTTGAATTCGACTGAACTATAGCACAGATCTGCAGTCCACCATTAGAATACTGTGGGGGTGTTGTATAAGCCATACCGCCCAAAATAGTTCTAAAACAGGAGAAGCATCCTCGTTTAGGAATGTGGTATAAAGTGAAATGGTCTGGGAAGAGTCCTACGTTTGAACAGTTCAAAATAGACGTAAAGGGGTATTTACGGACTCTTTCGAAATGTAAGAACGAGCTGTGCGGACCTTATCTTTATTTACCTTGTGTAATCGTTTTTCATAAAGTGTAATTGTATTATAGCATGTGCCCCTGACGATTTTCTTGATACGTTATATGTGCTCTTGTTTGTATTGTATGTAGTTTTGTTGTTCAAATAAAACGTAAAGGACACAACTTTCTGGATGCGGCTGCTGTAAAAATAAAATGACATCAAGGGTGCTGTACGCAGAGGTCTGAAACCTGCTCCACAGAAGATCTTTATCCAGAGGTGTTAAAGAAGTCGAGATCTCGCCATGAGAGGGGAAGCATCTCAGAAAAAGCAGGTGCAGTCGGTTCCACGGTCATAACGCCACTAATTCGGGTGACAAGAGCAAAACCCACCCGGCTTCCTCCGGGCAAGTAATGAGACAAAAAAAGAGGGCCCAGTGGGTAGCGTGGCCGAGCGGTCTAAGGTGCTGGATTAAGGCTCCAGTCTCTTTTGGGGTGTGGGCTTGAATCCCACTGCTGCTAGGAGTTTTTGTGTTACAACCACCAAATGGAGCAATGTGTTAAAAGCTACTTTATCAGCTTAACATCAAAGCAGGGAGAAAAAAGTGTTTCTTCTTCTCAACACAATTTATCGTTTCCACCTTCAGCAGGGAAGTTTGTCTACCAAGATCACTTTTGAGTCAGTGCAAATCACAGTGCGCCCTCAATTTTAATGTCGGTTGTGCTCCTTTTATCTGTGAAATGTTAATGTTCTGCATTTTCAAGTCGAGTCATCCTCAGGGGTAGAGCTGATTATGTCTTTCCGCATAGCGCTCCATCAGAAATAACTTGTCTAAGTCCAAAAGAGATTGTGGGTTTCACTTCAAGCAATCACAAAGCATACCTCACATGTCAGATCTAAATTGGGAATTTGTTGGTTACGAAGCTGAACGTTTGTCCATGTTCTGCTAGAGTATCCACTGGCTTGCCTTTATAAGCAGTCTTGGAAAGATAAGCTGTGCTTCATCTCAGGAAAAATCATCAGTACTGTCATTTTATTCTGTGTGTATGGCAGTTATTTAAAGTATATAAAAATCACGAGTTCATAGACTTATCCAAATATCAACGGGACCTTGTAAACCTGTCAGAAGAATTCCTTCAATCCAATAGTTTCACTCCAGGGACAAGGCAGGGAAACATAGAGAATTCTTATTTAAAGACAACATCCGTATTGGATTGCATGTAAGCAGGCACCACTCAGAATTCCTAATATGATTTTGAATTCAGTTTTGCAGTGCTTTAGTGCTTTACTACTTTCAGAGAGTCCTTTATTGACCTTGCTGAAGCAGAGAAGCGACATAATCACAATTGTGACCAGTTTTTCTGCTGTTTCTGGTTAATACTGATTATTATTTTGTATTTTGATTAGTATTTTTCGTAGCGTTCTTCCTCAGCTTTTTAGTTATTTGGTGAGCAAGAACCACTGAGAACGAGTCTGAATCAATCAAGAACACATATGGTACTGCTGTCCTGTGTATTACTGCTTCATCCTAATTGAGCTTTTCAGTGTTGAAGAAGACGTTTCCAATTTCGATTGCTGGTTTCAGAGGATGTGCTACAAGATCACAGATTCATTTGAAAAGATTTGGAGATGCATTGGCTGGGATTCAAACCTGGCTCAATTGCATGAAGGCACCTATACTCAGCAACGAGAGGAAAGGAGAAGGGGCCAGAGGTAGTGTGGCTGAATGGTCTAATATGCTGGATTTTAGGCTCCACTCTCTCAGGGGCATGGGTTTAAATCCCACTACTGCCCAATGTTTCAAGACCTTACTTCCTGTGATTTGTAATATGGTCAGTAAAAGCACTTTATGTAAGTATCTCTTATGTCAGCGCTACAAGTCACTTACTGCTCCACAGGTCCGGGGTTCAATCCCTGGCATCTTCAGGTGTTTTATATAACTGTACTCACATTGAAATCTTCTGTTGAGTGAGAACTCTTTGCTCGTGTTCATAGAGAGCCAGGTTTACCTTTTGAATCTCACCCGGGATTTCCTGAGAGATGATTCAGCGAGCGAGTCCTCCCTCTGGACTCCGCACTGAGCTGAAAGCCGTACGAATTCCTCACTGTGTGTCCTGTACTGTTACAGGTGGTCCAGCGTAAATGTGCAGCACAGTGATATGAACAACTTGAACTTTTTCTGTATGTGAAGGAAAATGCAAAAGAGCATGTAAAGTATTGATCATATAAAATATCCATGGTACAACTCGATAAAAAACTGAAGCACAAAACAGCGACTTTTGATGATTACAAGAGATTCAAGAAACACAACCGTCCGCAGATGGGTTCGGATCCTGAACGCTTAAGTCAAAAGAACAAAAGCGAAGTAAACTCTCTTCATTGTCTTATAGTTTCTGTAATAAAACAATTTTTTACTTTCTTTATAATTTCTTACTGTTGATAGACGATTTATTGAATTTTAACAGAATCACAATTACAAATATTTGGGGTTAAACTGTTATTCACATACTCTAACAAAGAGAAACGTTAGTGTCTTCCGGGGTGTGAGCCAATTTCTCAAAACATTAAAAAATAAGTTATAGAAATTGAATTGTTCTACTTTTTAGGCTTGCATAGTCTTATTCATATTTCAGTAAGCCTTTTCTTCTGTAGTAATTTCATTTGATATTAAAATTAGTCCTGATTTACAAGAATTTTGTAATAAGTTTCAGTTTAGGAAAATCGTGCCCAGAAGCTACCAAAACTGGTAATGTTCACATAATGTGTAATGCCAAAGCAACAGTTGGGGTGGGAAACAAAAGGCATTTCTTGGTATGAATCCTAAAACTTCATAGATGGCGTTCTAGGACTTCTTGCTTCAGATAAAGCTGTCAATACATCATAGATTTCTACTCAATCAATATTAGCAGTGTTATCACTACCGAACACTAAATATAGATCCTGGCAATAATTCATGAGTTGTTTGTAAGAAAATTGTTTATGGTTTTTTTTTAACATATTTTCAATACCAGACAAAAAGTCGAAAGTTTCAATTTCATGCAACTGATGAAATCTCTCTTCAATGGAAGTTATAAGTACAGTACATCCAAAATACTGCGGAATCAATCAAATTTACATGTTTCTTGTGGATCCAGAAGATCATTTTGAGACTCAAAACATGCCTGTCTTTTCTTTTTTCGAGGACGAAGGAGTAGCAGCAGGAGTAGCAGTTATGGCAAGAACGTGTTTAGAGTTCAGCACTTCTCATTTCTAATGCAGAGCCATCGACTCGGAAAGCACCGCCCGCAATAAAAGAAATTGCAGAATTGGTCTGTTCATGCTGCCTACACGCTTTGAATTGCTGGCATTTTCTGCAAGCGTTCCTTTTTGAGGGTTCATGAAATTCCTCACATTTGAGCCAACACTAAAATATTTCATTCGGGGTCGCCTAATTCATAGTGCAAACCAAATCTACAGGGGAATGCTGTGGCACATGAAGCCGTTTGTTATTCTGTTGTGAGGTGTGAGGGGCGGAATGCAAATCGAGTTGGTGAATAGAAAATGAAACAGGAGTCACTTCTTGAGCTACGAATTCCAAAAAGTATGAAAACCTGTGCATTTTAACAGTGCAGAATACTCACAAATTGCACTGAGTTGCTTGCTTTCTTCTGCTGCTTTTATATTTCAGTCATTCACTGTCAGCTAGCACTAGAACAATTCAAGAGAGGTAAAAACAGAAGCTGTCAGGAGTGGGATTTGAACCCACGCCTCCATTTGGAGACCAGAACACCCAAGCCAGCTGGAAAGACACACGTCCTTGAGTCTGGCGCCTTAGACCACTCGGCCACCCTGACAAGCGAAAGCAAGTGGTGTGCTGAATGCACCAGTAGTTGACTAAACTGAGTTTCTTCCCTGAAATGATTTGCTTGCGAAGAGCCAAGTTGCCTTGAATGGATCTTGGAAATCAAATATACGGATGGATTGTTATTCGGTTGCGAGTTTTGAGGGGCATATTATAAATTGAGTTGGTGAAAAGGCGCTTTTTGTTAGTCTGTCGGGAGGCTGCACAAGGTGTTTAGAGGGAGAACTTCTAAAAGGCAGGCTCTCTATGTTTAACATCAAGAAAGATTTTTTTTCTCAATGGAAATGCTCTTTGGCGCTTTCAGCTTTACGTAGGGAACAACGTCTGCCAAGACCACTTTTGAGCCAGTGCAAATGGTAATGTGCCACCAAGTACATTTAATATTGGCTGTGGTAGCGAGCTGCTTTTGTTTGTGAAGCTTTTACTTCTTTAAGCTGAATCATCGGCAGGAGTAGCTTATTAAATCTTTGCTCATAGCTCTCCATCAGAAATACCTTGTCCATGTTCAAAAGAGATCAGAGGATTTACTTCATGCTTTCACATGGCATACCTAACACGAAAGATTTAAATGGGGAATTGATTGTGCTTCTTGATGTTGTTCCTGTGGTTGCCTCGGTTACAATGGTGATCGTTCTACCACGTTCTGCTAGAGTATCCACTGGGTGGGCTTTATCAATTGGCTCGGATAGGTCATCAGTGCTCCGTCTCCAGAAAAATAATCAGCACTGTCTTTTTTCTGTGCGCATGACCGTCTTTTAAAACATATAAAATCACGAGTTCATTGATTTCTCCAAATAACAACAATACATTTTAACCCTTCAATCCAATAGTTTTACTCCAAGTAAAAAGCAGCGCAATATATAGAGAGATGATATTCAAAGATTTCAACGTTCTTTTTGGATTGCCTGTATGCAGATATCGCTCAGAATTGCTAATATGATTTTAATTCGGTTTTTCTCTACTACTTTCAGAGTCTTTTATTGACCTTGCTGAAGCAGAGAAGTGACATAATCACAAATGCGGCCAGTTGTGCAGCTGTTTCTGGTTAATAATTAATGCGAAAAAAAAAAACAGCTCCTTGCATTAAGAGCAAGAGCAACCAACGCGCTCGCTTGTTGAGTTGGGTATTTTCCGAGCTACTCTTCCTTAGCTGTGTAGAGGTTTGATGGGTTTACTGAGACAATTATTCATTGCAGCAGTAATCACGAGGTGATTCGTTGTGGCTTTTAGAAAATCAATCGTCAGAACAACTAACAACGCACACACACGGGTTCAATACACGAGATACAGTTATTAATATAAATTGTGCACCAAACATATACCAGTCTGCCTGGATACAAGCGGCAGAACTTACTGTGAGGGTTATCAATATACAAGGTATATAATGTCGAAGAGATGCAAACACAAAGAGATACACAACAGAGAATATATGTCAATATATATCGTTCGGTTACCAAATCGCTAATCAGTGTTATTCCCCACTGTTACTCTAAACTCGGAAGTAAATGCAATACTCATGAATTAAATTGATAACAACTTGTGTTGAGGTACAATTGAATTCTCGAGACGCAATGTAGAACATGGGGTTTACTTATCCACTGTGTATGGATTTGGAATTTCCCGGCACGAACACCAAACCAGCTGACAGGCTCTGTTGCAGCCTCGGTTCCAGCGGTTGTCCAATGGGCGTTGTCCCGGGGTCCTCTGGCTACCGGCCAACCAGTCGAGGTGCAGCTCGGAGTTGGACGGGCGCGCAGGGCAGTTGTTGCTCCGAGGGGATCTACCAGCAGTCCGGCTGGCTAGTAGAAAGTATCTATGCACAGAGTGTGACCGCAAGTCCTCACAAGTCACTCTTTTGCCCGGGAAGAAGCTGGTTCGTTCCCGGACCAGCGCTGCTTCTGAATAAGCTATTCAGGTTGTTGACGAGGGTCCAACTGTAGGCTGCCGTTGATCAAGCAGAGCATTCACGTTGGTAGAATTCTGAGTACGTACGGGATCCTCGGCCTCGCGCTTAGAACAAAGTCCAAGTCCCAGTGCAGACAACAGCAGTTGTCACGTGATTGTCTCTGAGGATGCGCGGAAATGGCCAAGGAGAGCCCCGATCTGAGCTTGCGCTCCCTTTTTGACCAAGACACAGATGTGTGCTGATTGGTTGAGAGTTTGGCGGGCATTGGAGACCCACGTGGTATTACCACGCCCTGCCAATCCCTGATTGGTTGATCAAGGTGAGATATGAGTCACTTACTCCTGACACTTAGGAATACAGTCCAGATGTCCATTCGGCACTCCCTAGACAGATAGGCGCCAATGGATGACCATTGATCATGATAGTTAGGCTTAGCTAAGTGCATCTCCGTTTAAGAGCTGTCCCTTATCAAAAGAAAACATCTTAAATCAGCCTGCATGAATACTTTCTCAGTGGCTGCACCACAGAAAGGGAGAGTGAGATGGGGCCTCATTTAGCTTTTAAGATTTTTGGTGAGCAAGAACCACTGAGAACGAGTCTGAATCAATCAAGAACACATATGGTACTGCTGTCCTGTGTACAACTGCTTCGTCCTAATTGAGCTTTTCAGTGTTGAAGAAGATGTTTCCAATTTCGATTGCTGGTTTCAGAGGATGTGCTACAGGATCACAGATTCAATTGAAAAGATTTGGAGATGCATTGGCTGGGATTCAAACCTGGCTCAATTTCATGAAGGCACCTATACTCAGCAACGTGAGGAAAGGAGAGGGGGCCAGAGGTAGTGTGGCTGAATGGTCTAATATGCTGGATTTTAGGCTCCACTCTCTCAGTGGTGTGGGTTTAAATCCCACTACTGCCCAATGTTTTAAGACCTTACTTCCTGTGATTTGTAATATGGTCAGTAAAAGCACTTTATGTGAGTATCTCTTATGTTAGCGAATTCCTCACTGCGTGTCCTGTACTGTGCAGCACAGTGACAAGAACGCCTTGAGTTCTTTTCCGTATGTGAAGAAAAATGCGAAAGAGCATGAAAAGTATTGATGGTATAAAATATCCATGGTACAACTCGAGAAAGAACTGACGGACAAAACAATGACATTTGATGAGTACAAGAGAAACACAACCGTCCGAACATGGGCTTGGATCCTGACCGCTTGCGTTAAAAGACAAAGCAAAGGATATAACCTGTAAATGTCTTCATGTCTTACAGTTTATGAAATAACACAATTTCTTACTTTCTTAATAATTTCTTACTATTGATAGATGCTTTTTTTAATTTGAACAGAATCACAATTACAAACATTTGGGGTTAAACTGTTATTCACATACTCTAACGAAGAGAAATGTTAGTGTCTTCCGGTGTGTGAGCCCATTTCTCAAAAAATAAAAAAATACGTTATAAATATTGAATTGTTCTATTTTTCAGGCTTGCATAGTCTTATTCATATTTCAGTTAAGCCTTTTCTTCTGTAGTAATTTCATTTTATATTAAAATTAGTCCTGATTTACAATTTGTGGACATGGTTCATCTTAAAGAATTTTGTAATAAGTTTCAGTTTAGGAAAATCGTGCCCAGAAGCTACCAAAACTGGTAATGTTCACATTATGTGTAATGCAAAAGCAGTAGTTGGGGTGGGAAACAAAAGGCATTTCTTGGTATGAATCCTAAAACTTCATAGATGGAGTTCTAGGACTTTTCGCTTCAGATAAAGCTGTCAATACATCATAGATTTCTACTCAATCAATATTAGCAGTGTTATCACTACCGAACGCTAAATATAGATCCTGGCAATACTTCGTGAGATCTTCGTAAGAAAATCCAAAAAAGTACAGAAGCAATCAACGTTTCTTTTGGATCGAGAAGAGGATAATTATGAGACTCAAAATATGCCTGTCTTTTCTTTTTTCGAGGACAAATGGATTATTGAGGTGTAAAGATGGGTTCAAAACCAAAATCATCTGCTATTGCTGCTGTTTCTTTGATAGTTTCTTCAAATCCTTCAATTGATCATTGATATCGAGGAATAATATTATACAAATTGTGGTTTTCTGTTAATTGCCAATTTTATTGTAATTACATCTTCGTTTACAGATGTCTTGCATGTATCACAAGGTATAATAGTCGCCGTGTGTCCTCAGCTAAAATGTTTTAAAAAATACGACAAAAGTTCAATATGCTTAACATCATTTATGGTTATATCTATATTAAAATGAAGGTAAATATACCAAGATATTAAAAAACAATTTTACAGTCCTAACCTAATAATGCTTGTGAAGTTTTCTAATAAATCCGAACTGTAATTTTGAAATATTATTGCTCATTACTTGCCCGGAGGAAGCCGGGTGGGTTTTGCTCTTGTCGCCCGACTTAGTGGCGTTATGACCATGGAACCGACTTCACCTGCTTTTTCTGAGATGCTTCCCCTCTCATGGCGAGATCTCGACTTCTTTAACACCTCTGGATAAAGATCTTCTGTGGAGCAGGTTTCAGACCTCTGCGTACAGCACCCTTGATGTCATTTTATTTTTACAGCAGCCGCATCCGGAAAGTTGTGTCTTTTACTTTTAATTTGAACAACAAAAATACATACAATACAAACGAGCACATAAAACGTATCAAGAAAATCGTCAGGGGTTCATGCTATAATACTGTACTGTTTTCAGGTTCCCTCAGGAAAAGGACAAGTGGCGACGTGATAGTTAACCAAGCGACAGCTTTATTCTTTTATCGAAACCACACAAAACCAAACACAGGACATACACACACATGAGGAGACTGATGGAACACGTTCACATATTTAGGGTGGTAATTACTTAACAACAGGCTATACACTTATAAGGCTACACAGGACACTAAAACTACTATAACACTATTCACATATGCAGAGTCAGCTGCTGGTCATCGAGCTGACCCTCACTCTCCCCGGCTACATCTCCCAACCTGCTCCACGGTACCATGAGTGCCTAGGTGCACTTCCTCCTCACCACCGGGCCAGGGGGGTTACACTGTCCCCACCTGAAGCGTCTGGCGTCCCGCCGACATCGAACACCCCCCTCAGGCTATACTCATACTAGGCTAAAGGCTGTGGAACTCTGCGTGAGCAGCTGTTACGAAGCGGTGGTTGCCGGCGGCCCGCGGTCACCCCATTGTCGGTCGGCTCCGGCCCTGGCTGCTCCTCCGGAGCCTCCCCGCGGGGCTCCTCCTCCCGGTCCCAGTAGGGGACCAGGCGGTCTCGGTGCAGAACCACCACTCTCCCCTGGTAGCAGTCCTTGCCTACCACCCTGAGGACCTCAGCGGCCCCCTCCCACAAAGGCGCCAGCTTAGGTCTGAGGCCTTTGCGGCGGTGCGGGCTGTACACACAAACCAAGTCCCAGGGCAGGAAGGCAGGCCCCCTGCAGAGCAGGTCGTAGTGCCGCTTCTGCCGGACTCCCGCCTGAGTCAGATGGGTCCGGGTTAAGCTGTCCGGTCGTAGTCCGGTCCAGCTGGTGGTGCCGACTCGTCTCCGGGCGGCGGGCCGAAGACCAGGTCCACCAGGGTTTGCATTTCCCGGCCCAGCATGAGTGAGGCCAGGGTACACCCGGTAGATTCCTGGACTGTGGTCCGATAAGCCAAGAGCTCGAGGGGGAGGTGGCGGTCCCAGTCCCGTTGGTGACAGGACACCAGGGAGGCCAGCTGGGTGGGGAGCGTCCGATTAAACCGCTCCACAGACCCGTCGCTCTGGGGATGCAGCGGGATGGTCTGAGTCTTAGAGATCCCCAGGCGCTGGCACACTCTGGCGAAGACCTGGGACTTGAAGTTACGCCCCTGGTCACTGTGTAACTCCTCCGGCACCCCCAGCCTGGCAAACATCCCCTCCAGTAGTGCATCGGCCACCGTGGGGGCACTCTGGTCCAGGAGGGCATAGGCCTCCGGCCACTTCGTGAAATAGTCCATTGCTACCAGGATATAGTGGTTTCTGGCCTCGGTGCGCAGAAACAGGCCCAAAACATCCACCCCCACCCGCTCCATAGGAGCCCCCACCTGGTGTTGTTGGAGGGGGGCCCGAGAGCACTCGAGGGGACCTTTCTGCGCCACGCACACCGCACACGTTTGGCAATACCGCCCCACGTCCCGGTGGCAAAGACCCCAATAAAAATGGCCTCGGAGACGCTGCAGGGTTTTTTTACAGCCGAAATCCCCCATGCCCGGCTGGCCATGCACCACTCTGAGCACAGCCGCGCGGAGCGACTGTGGCACCACCAGCTGCCACCATATCTCGCCACTGGAGGGTACCTGCCACCCCCGGCGCAGCACCCCGTCCTTTACCTCCAAGGCCTCCTACAGGACGCAGAGGGCCTTGACGGACTTTGGGTGCTGGGGGAGCTCCTCTCGCACAGGCCGCGCTCCTGCTGCCTTCCAGCGGAGCACCGGCCCCACGTCAGGATCAGCTGCCTGTTGCTGTGCCAGGTCTGACATGCCCACCCCCAGCAGCCCCTCCAGGGCTGTGGCCGAGGTGCTCGCCTCCGTCACTGTGCAGACGGCTCCCTCACACTGCTCCCACCGGGCGCAGTAGTGGCAGTCCGCAACCTCACAGGGGTGCCGCGAGAGAATGCCGGCATTGAGATGGCGAGATCCAGCACGGTGCACAACAGTGAAGTCATACTCCTGCAGGACCTCTATCCATCGCACCATCTGCGCCTCCGGCTCCTTAAAGTGGAGCAGCCAGGTGAGGGACGCATGGTCGGTCCTCAACAGGAATCGGGTCCCGAATAGGTATGGCCTGAAGCTCGCGACGGGTCACGCAGTAGTTCCGTTCAGCCTTATTCAAAGCCCGACTGTAGTAGGCAACTACCCGCTCCCATCTGGCCCCTCCTGTGCCAGCACCACGCCCACCCCCAAGTCACTTGCATCGGTATCCAGGATATACGGTAACCACGGATCGGGATAGGCTAGCACGGAGGGAATGGGAATGACAGTAAAGTGCCAGGGGCCCTGGCCGATGGAAAAGGCTGTCTTCGAGCGAGCATTGGGAGCGAGCGGTACCTGTCATTACCTGCTTAGTGAGCCCAAGATCTCATCAAGAATCGTATACAGCAACAGCATTTGGCGCATTGTTCCATACTCCGACCACTCTCGGTGTAAACAGGTCCCTCCTTGAAATGCACTGGTCTCTGCTTGAAATGCACTTTCCTGCATTTGCTTTGGTGTAACTGGCTTCCCCTGCATGGGCAAATGTGAAGAAGATCCTTAGTAAGTCATTGAAGAAAACCGAGAAGAGGTCAGAGTGGCCTCTGTCGTTCATCAACGATCCACTCAGGCAGTACTCCGCCGTTTGTTCACATCGATAGGCTTTTTTTTGCCTTCATTTGTGCAAGTAGTAAAAGCAGACACCCCTATTCTGCCGTGACACGGATTCGAACCGGGGTTGTAGCAGCCACAACGCAAAGTACTGACCACTATACAATCACGGCGAGTTACCAATACACACGTGCAGGGCAGAAAAGGCTGTGCTCTCTTCGTGTGACAGGAGTCGGAAAAGTCCTGATGTTGCATTTCAACTGAGCCCCAGTATACATCGACCCTTCGACACTCTAAGTGCAAACAGCAATTACAGTTTGCTTGCATGACACACGGAAGAAGGCTGCATGCTCCCATATGGGCTAGTGGTTAGGATTCCTGGTTTTCACCCAGGCGGGCCAGGTTCATTTCCCGGTATGGGAATGTGTCAGTTTTGCCTCCTGCTTTCCAAAAGATCAGCACCGTGTACGAAGGAGCCACACTAAAACCACTCGATCATGTGCAAAACGTACAAGAAGAAGGGGCGCGTGTTTCCAACCGAGGACCTCTCGCTTGTGAGCCGAAGTGATCATCACTGCAGCTCGGAAACCTGCAGGAGGTGGGAGGGGTGACTCTGGTAGATAGTGTTGACCTTCGGCAATAGAATTTATACTCTCCAAGATGATATTTGCACTTTCTGGAGAGGAGATTTTCTCCACTTCAGTAGCCCGATTGCGTCGATTGCGTGGAGAGGGCTGTAGAATGTGGCGCCGCCTTTCCTGCTCCGTCCATGACAGGCGTGTTGGTCTCTGGTGAGCACGGTCAATCGGCGCACTCCAACAAAGGCACTGGAAGCAGCTGAATAGCATTGGCGAAGCTCAGCGCTGGGTCACTGTGCATGGTTTCCCATCGTTTCCGTTGTGTAGTGGTTCTCACGTTTGCCTCACACGCGAAAGGTCGCTGGTTCAAAACCGGGTGGAAACACAGTGGCCACGCTCACTGTTTGGGGATTCCTAGTGTGGGGATCTATGGGATCTGCACAGTGCATGTCGCAAAGCTTCCTGCTGTCACTTCAATGCGCATCCTGATGTCGAGTCGTGTGCTGTGCACAGGCTCTGAAAGTGATGAAAAGGTGCACGACGCTGTGAAAGAAAATGCAGAGAAGTGAAAGGCAGTCCTTTCTCTACGGAGGTAGAAGGAGAGCAACTCGCTGTCGGGGAATCGAACCATGGTCTCTAACGAGGAAGACATCGCTCTCTGTCTCCCGGTATTTCACATCTGAACGGAAAACACAAACGACCAACTCGGAATGACATGCGTTTGATGCTTTTCAAAGCCTTCTTTGTGCACGACGACTGCGCCGCCTAGCAGATACAGCTTCGGCTGTGGAGACTTGTTCGGCTGGCGTTCTGGGAGTCGCGTTTTTCAGAATTGTATTGAGATTGTTTTCCACAGAGCTCAGATGTCAAAGCACAGCAGCAGCTCTCCACAGCGATCCTCTATAGCGCCTTTTCTCCCGCAGCTCCGTCCTTATTGGAAGGAAGCAAGAGTGAAATAGTGGAGGGAAATAGACTGTGTGTAGTGTCTATGTGAGTATTAATGATCATGGCATTACTGATAGTTTCAGTATTAATGCTAGTATTCATGTTAATATTAGTGAGAGTATATCTGGTAGTTTTACTAATAATACAAGTATACATGTGACTTTGTGATGATAGATACTTTTAAATTTAGTTTTAATGCTAGTTTTCATGTTAAATTTAGTGATAATTATACTGTTAGTTTCAGAGTATTAACACTCATCATCATGTTAGGTTTCATGACAGTATTACTGTTATTATACATATTATTAGTCTAGTAGTTGTTTTTGTCAGTGTTAGTAACAATGATAGGGTTTGATGATAGTGTTAGTGTTGTAATATTGGCAGTATCTGCATTAGTGTTAGTTATAGTGTATCTGTACCTAAGAGTGGATGCGGTGCCTATGTGTGTATATAGTGTCTATTTGTGTGTCTGTGAATGTGTGTGGGTGTGTATCTGTGAGTGTCTGATTTTGTGTATATTGTGTGTTGTGTCTGTGGGTGTAAATGTATGTGAGAGTGTAGGTGTATATCTATCAGTGTGTGTGAATGTGTGTGTAAGTGGGCTTGGGCTCCACTGGTGTGTCTGACAGAAGTGACCCATCAACAGGTGTTGAGGTCCAGAGTCGCCTATGAATTTAAACACTTTCTAGAGTCCAGACCAACATCCAGAGATCTGTGAATGCTCTGTTTTTATCACTATTAGTAGTAATGACAGTAGTAATTCCCACGCGAATCATTATTACCGGAACAGCCATCAGAAAATATCGCCTTTGCAATGATGTCACTTAACATCATTAACACTGAAGTATTTAAAAGGCAAGAAATACTATCACTAAGCAATTAATTGATGCAATTAAGCTCCTCTAAATGTAGGCTGATAAAATGTATAGAATTAGGTGACAATATCAGAATTAATTCAAATGCACAAGATTTATTTTCAGCAACAAAAATGCACTCAAGATGCACAAATATTTTACAAGAAAGAAACCTTACATTTGCCTAGAACACTGCGACACAGAGGCCAATCTCTTCTCCCTCATTATGCCGGATTACACGCTCATGATGAACAGTCCTTCAGCGATAGTCAGCTGCCATCACCAACTCAGACATGACATTCATGTACATATTATACCTTAATATGGCACCGCGTTACAATAATTTGATCAAAACAACTGGTGAAAAATTAATAATCAAATATTAAAGCATTTATTACTTTCCTCTCCTACCAGCCCTTACAAGTCACCCAGTTTTTAGTTTAAAGCTGGATTAAAGCTCCAGTCTCTTTGGGGGTGTGAGTTGGAATCCCACTGCTGCCAACTATCTCCAACTATCTCAGTGTTAAGAAGCAAAAAAAACACACATTTGCTGCAGAAGGAACAGGAGAATTTGTGCCATTCAGCCTTATAGTGTGATGTCATTTTCTCATGCTCGTTTTTAGATGCTTGTGATCGAATCTATGATTCTTATGAGTGTGCTCACCATCCATAAAGGTAGCACAGATATAACGTGCCACGTTTTCAGAGAATCGCATTAAATAGAGGTCAGAAGAAGGCGACAAAGTGTCCGCTAGGCAGTCCAGCGATTTCAACAGTGTTCTCTGTTGTTTAGGTCAAGAGTGACAGCCGTTACAACACACAGTGTCAGGCATCAAAAAGACTTCCCAAAACCCTGATCCTCTCCTTGATCCAGTGATGGCATCCAGACATTTCCTGCAACAAAGCCAGGATACGGTCTTTAACAAAACGAGTGAAAAGCTAATTCCCAACTTTTGCAATCCTTTGCAAAGAAGGACTGCATGTGCTCAGTGTTAAATGCACTGTTCATTATTAATAATAATAATCTTTACATTATATAGTGCCTTTAAAGGTGGCTTTTCAAAGTGCTTTACAGAATGACAACAATAAAGTTAAAAAAATACACAAGATAAACAGGATGAGAATACACAGTTAGAGGAGACAATAGATGGTGGTATTAACTACAGTAGGAACAGAGGGGTAAATAATAGTTCATTAAAGGCTCTTCTAAAGAAGAGGGTTTTGAGTCTGGATTTGAAAGAGTTTAGAAAAGACTCCAGCACAGGAGTAATGTGATCACAGTCCAGTGCTAATTTCTTTCTTGTGGCTGCTGGTTCATTTCCAACTGTGGACTCTTAAGAAGTCCTTTATTTGACTTGATCAACACCAATCCCTAGAGGATTTTGAAAGGTTGAATCAAAATGGTATGTGACTCTGGTGGGACTCAAACCCACAACCTTTGAATGACTTAATTCTACCAAGGAATAGAAGTCCAACACGCTCTCCATTGGACCACAGAGCCAACAGATACAAACTTACATAAAACAGCTGCAGAAAGCTGTAACTCATGCTTCTCCCGTTGTCTCTAAATTGAGCTCCATAAATATTGACAATGAGTGGCCTGTTGTCTACGAATAGATACCACTGGGATTCATACCCAGGGTCTTCTGGTTTTTAGTGAGGCGTCTTAAGCAGCTAAGCCACGGCACCAAACCTGCTAAAAGTTATCCACAACTTCAAACACCTTTGAGAAACGGGCAACTGCAGTGTTATGCCTGCTGGCTCAACAGATAATCCTTTTCGAAGTTTAAGGAGAGGATTTCTTTGTCAATTCAATTAAACGTTTCAGAAATGCTGAACGATTGATGTGTTTCACGCGCAGCGCGGGCTCTCCTTTGCTTACAAATATTTTTTTTTACACCAATTTACTCAACTACGATTTTTTCTGAGCATTTTGTTTGATTGCTTCCTATTTTATACTGCGCTGATTTCTGTATTGTTCAATTTCCCTGTTGATATAAATTTCTTGTTTTGTAAGACAAGAAGACCGGCTGTTCTGACCTTACCTTGCACTGGAGCCGCTCTTTTCTTTCCAAGGGCGCAGAGAAAGATACTACCGCAGGTAACACCCCGGGAGAAACATCATGAGTTTCTGGAAAAGCTCTCTACCTGCCCGCTCCCCACACCGACGTGTGTGAGCAGGGACATTCTGAAGTGTAGTAACATTTTATCGTTACATACTTTTTCTGTGCAGTTAGTTCTCCTTCAACTCCGACCGACAACGGAGGTCGTTTTTAATACAGGAGTAAAGGCACACTGCACATCTGCAAAACATCACGTACAGGTTTAGGGAGAGCGACATCAGTGATTGGAAGGTAGGAAGTTTCAGGTCACTTTTTTATTATAGATTCAAGCAGCCCTGAATACCTTTTCAAGAAACATTTCAGAATCCATGTCACATCCAGTATGATTGCTACAGAGGTCTACAGAATACAATCAGAATACTGTTTGTGTGTTACATAAAACACACCGCCCAAAACATTTCTAAAACAGGAATTACATGTTTAGGAATGCGCCCTCCTTTATACATTAAATAAAAGGTCTGAAGCCTGCTCCAAAGAAGCACTATATTCAGAGCTGACAAAGAAGTGATAGGAAGCATCTCGGAAAACGAAGGTGCAGTCGTTTTCACGGGTCGCACACCAAGAGCTGAACCCGGCGTTCTCTGAAAAAAGTAAGGTGTTGGGAGTGTGGCTGGGCGGTCTAAGGTGCTGGGTTTGTGCTCCAATTTCTTCACAGGGTAGGTTTGAATTTCACTGCTGCTAAGTGTTTGTGGGTTAAGACCATCCTTCTATTGGGAGTTCAATGGGTAAAAACTTTGCTTGACAGTCTGTTGAGAGACTGAATTAGGTGTTTCAAGATAGTCTTTGTTAGCTTAACATCAAGGCAGAAAAAAGCCTCATTTTGTCTTCCCAACAGCAATGCTCTTTGGTCCCTTCAGCGTTATGCAGGGAACAACATCTGCCGTGATCACTTTTCAGAGTCAGTGCAATTGTAGTGTGCCGTAGTTGTTTTTAAAATTGGTTTTGTCGGCATGCTGCATTTGTCTGTGAAACTTTAATGCTGTGTTTTTTCACGCCGAATTGTTGGCAGGAGCAAAGCTTATTCAACCTTTGCACTCAGCGCTCAATCAGAAATATAGTATGTATTACTATTAGTGGCACTGAGGTCACTATGGTGCAATTGAGCGATGTAAGACCAATGGCATAATGGATAACGCGTCTGACTTAAGATCAGGAAATTGTATGTTTGACTCCTGCATGGCTTTTGTTGCGTTAAAACGATTTACCTTCCTTTATATAAATTAACTGCACCTGAAAGCTATAGAAAACACTTCGGGTAAATTGTCGAAATTCGCATGAGGCTGCAGACAACACTACTGTCTGGAGATCAGCTCCTTCTCTGAGCTCCATTGGAATGAAATCTCGTGGGTAGCAAAGTTGGAGAGCAGCTCAACTTGTGCTCAGTACGGTGCTGAGGGTTCAGTACTGGTGTCGTTCTAATTAGCATGAACTGCACAGGCTCTGAATCAGACCATTTCAATTAGTTTGGTCAGTGTAGGACACTTAATGTAGAATTATTACTTTGCCTGTCTCTTGTTTGTATATAATTTAATGTCTCTGATAACTTAATGTTAGTTTTTAATTTAGTTTTAGTTTTACGATGTAGGTTAATGCGTTGACATATGCACGAACACACGAAATGTCTCACTCCTGATTCAGCTCATGCTCCATAGGAGAAAAGCGATTCCTCTTGCTTCTCATACAACCATATCACAACAGAAGCCCGTGTCACCCAGCTCTAATTCAAGAGTGACTCGCATCTTCAGCCCTTTTTTGTGTTCGTGATCATTAATTCCTTTAGTTATGATCAATATTGAACTTTTTAAAAATAAAAATAATCAAACATGCAGGCAGGTTTTTGAAAAGTATTAGGAGTTGACAGGGCGCCCATTTGGAATAGTCATCAGAAAATGTGAGAAAAGGAAAGTTACGTAAACTCTCACACACAGCATTAGAGATTGGAATCTGATTGTAAAAAAGCTACCTGTCTCCCCGTCGGTAATCAAACCCCAGTTTCCCGCATGACAGGCAGGGATACACACCATGACACTAACTAGGAGCGCTTGCTAGCTGTTAGGAGGCATTTACTCTTATGGCTACTACTGTTTTGGGTTTCGACTTTTATTTTCATTCCTTCCAGAGGAGCGCATGAAAACGAGTTTCCATCTGCGCCATCCTCACTCCTGCTCTGCTATTGTCACAGCTCCTCTTTGTGCACGACCAACACCCATGGAGTCGGTTCTTTCAGCTTTACTAATTAGGTTTTCAAAGGCTGGAAGTAGGGCACAAGACACACGAACACTAAAAGCATCCTTATCTGCTTTCAGCTGCGAAATGTCATTTGTGGACGCTGAAGAATTTGTTTCCAAGGCAGCGGTTTCAAGCAATTTTGCGCTTTAAAAGTAGAGCAGTGCGTTTCCAGTTTTTATGCAGGCACACGATGACATAAGGAGATTGTCGTAGTCGGCAGGACTTGAACCTGTGCGGGGAGACCCCGATGGACTTCAAGTCCATCGCCTTAACCACAAAAACACAGCAGAATTCTTCAAACCAATTGAAGTCCGATTGAACCGCTCCACCAAGCTGTCATTCCGGGGATCCAGCGGGGTGGTCTGCGTCTTAGAGATCCCCAGGCGGTGGCACACTCTGGCGAAGACCTGGGATTCGAAGTTACGCCCCTGGTCACTGCGTAACTCCTCCGGCACCCCTAGCCTGGCAAACATCCCCTCCAGCAGTGCATCGGCCACAGTGGGGGCACTATGGTCCGGGAGGGCATATGCCCCCGGCCACTTTGTAAAATAGTCCACCGCCACCAGGACATAGCAGTTTCCGGCCTCAGTGCGCGGAAACTGGCCCAAAACGTCAACCCCCACCTGCTCCACAGGAGTCCCCACCTGGTGTTGTTTGAGGCGGGCTCCTTCTGGGCCACGCGCACCGCACACGTTCGGCAATACCGCTCCATGTCCCGGTGGCAAAGACCCCAATAAGAAGTTTTTTTTACAGCCGAAATGCCCCACGCCCGAATGGCCGTGCACCACTCGGAGCACAGCCCCGCGGAGCGACTGTGGCACCACCAGCTGCCACCATATCTCGCCACTGAAGGGTGCCCGCCAACCCCGGCGCAGCACCCCATCCTTTACCTCCAAGGCCTCCCACAGGTCGCAGAGGGCCTTGACGGACTTTGGGTGCGGGGCAAGCTCCTCTCGCAGAGGCCGCGCTCCTGCTGCCTTCCAGGGGAGCACCGGCCCCACATCCGGATCAGCTGCCTGTCGCTGCACCACGTCTGACAGACCCACCCCCAGTGGCCCCTCCAGGGCCGTGGCCACGGCGCTCGACTCCGCCACGGTGCGGACAGCCCCCTCACACTGCTCACGCTGGGCGCAGTAGCAGCAGTCTGCGGCCTCACAGGGGCGCCGCGAGAGAGCGTCAGCATTGAGATGGCGAGATCCCGCACAGTGTACGACAGTGAAGTCGTATTCCTGCAGGACCTCCATCTATCACACCATCTGCCCCTCTGGCTCCTTAAAGTGGAGCAGTCAGGTGAGGGACACATGGTCGGTCCTCAACCGGAATCGGGTCCTGAACAGGTACGGCCTGAAGTGGCAGACCGCCACCATCACCGCCAGCAGCTCACGATGGGTCACGCAGTAATTCCGTTCAGCCTTATTCAAAACCCGACTGTAGTAGGCAACTACCCGCTCCCCATCTGGCCCCTCCTGCGCCAACACCGTGTCCAACTCTGAGACACTTGCGTCGGTATCCAGGATATACGGTAACCACGGATCGGGGTAGGCCAGCACGGGGACCCCCACCAGAGCTTCACTTAACCGGCTGAAAGCCGTCTCGCAGCCCGAGTTCAAGTCGAAACGGCGGCCCTTGTCGGTGAGGCGGTGCAGCGGGGGAGCGATGCTGGCAAAGTCCCGGACAAACCTCCGGTAATACGAAGCCAACCCCAGAAAGCTGCGCAGCAGATACAGCATACACTGGTTCCACGGGACCGATGCCAGCACCCTCTCCATCAGCCTCTTGAAAGTCGCCGGGGCATTGCACAGGCCAAAGGCAGTAAACTGCCAGAGGCTTCGAGCGAGTGGTACCTGCCAGTAGCCACAGCGGAGGTCAAGGGAGCTGAACCAGGTCGACCCGGTGATGTAGTCCTTGGCATCGTCTATCCTCGTCAGGGGGTAGGAATCCTTCCAGGTGACCTCGTTCAGCTTGCGGTAGTTTACGCGGAACCTCCACGAGCCTTCTTTTTTTTGGACCAGTACAGCTGGCGCCGAGGGCTCGCGGAGGGCTTAATCACTCCTGCTGCGGCCATCTCCAGGATCTTCCACGCAACCGCTGCCGCCTTGTCTGGCCCCCCGGCCGACTCGGGGGCAGGATCCGGCACGCTCGCTCCCCGGCTCACAGGCCCGGTCTGCCGCCGCCGCCACTGACTCTTTTTCCCCCGGCTCCGGCAAGCCCGCGTCCCTCGGCCTTCGCCGGGCCTGCCCTCCACCAGGTGAAGTTGCTCCCCCTGCCACACCAACTCCTGCCGGCCCAAGTCCAAACTGGCCCCCACTCGCTGCAGAAGGTCCAGCCCCAGAATGCAGTCCTCCTGGATGGGTGCGAGGTAGCAGGGGTGGCGCACCATCGCTGCACCTAGACGAAAGGCAAGCTCCTGTTTCCCCCGCATTGCGGCGAGCTGTCCCATCACAGTCCTTAGCCGCAGTAGGGCCAGGCAGGGTTGTTCCTCGATTCGATTCGGCACTGGAGGTACAGGCTATAGCCGACTCGCCCCACAGTGGTGTGAGGGGTGCCGGTCTTCACAGCGCTCTCCGGAGAGGGGGTTGAGGTGTTCAAGGGCGGCCGTCCCCGCGCTGAGCCGACCCGTTCCCGTTTCCCGACACTGATCGCGGAGTGCGAGGTTTGGGTGCCCAGCAGAACCGGGCTCGGTGTCGTCTCTTCCCGCTGCGGTCGCAAAACAGCGTGCGGGGCTGTTCCGCGGGGGTTGCTGCACGGGCTGGCTTCTCCTCCCCCTTGCTGGACTCCTCCGTCGGTGTGGGAATCGCTGGTCAGCTCCGGCAGGGAGGGTATCTTCTCTTTGGGGCATCCACTGGGCGGGAGTAGCAGGCAGTCACCCCAATTCTACCGGCAGGACCACTACTGGATAGCCCTGGTAAGGGCTGTGGCCACCTGTCGCACCCAGGAGTTGCTCAGGCTCCCTATGTGCGCTGCCGATGGGTTCTGTCTCTTTTAGAGTCAGACAGCACTTGACAGAATCGGCTAATGTCTGCCAAGATTTGTCCATCCTGCCCGCTTCTGACACCAATGTAGCATTTACAGGTTTTTCTCAGAACAAAGGACCAGTGGAGACGCATTTAACAAACCAAGCAATAGCTTTATTCTTTAACAACCACAAAACCAAACACAGCATATACATGCACATGAGGAGACTGACAGAACACGTACACATCTTTAGGGTGGTAATTACTTAACAACACGCTATACACTTATAAGACTACACAGGGCACTAGAACTACTAGGACATTATTTACACAGGTAGGGTCAGCCGCTGGTCACCGTGCTGACCCTCAGACTCTCCCCGGCTACAACTCCCAGCATGCCCAGCGGTACTATGCACGCCTAGGGGCGCTTCCTCCTCACCACCAGGCGAGGGCGTTACAATATATATATATATTTTTTCTCTGGTTCTCAGCAGTATCATTGGGCTGAACTCCAGTTAAATGCTTGTCTTAGAAAGATCAAAAGTGAGCGAGGGAAGATGGGTGGAGATTAATGGAAGTTATAAAGGCAATGGGTTGGCTCTGCTTAAGCTTCATTCAGACCTTATTAGGGCAAACTCTATGGGTCAATTGCATCGAACTGAAAGTAGCATACTAACAGGAGTTCAACCCGTGCTTAGAACGCAGATGCCGTCTAAACTTGTGCTCCACCTTAAGTCCAATTGCAACAAACTTTCCTGCTGTGCTTAGTCCGCAGTGCCGAACTTAACCTGTTCTCAATTGCAATGAACACAAAGTAACAACTGCAGCACTCCAGAGTAACTAAAGTAGTGGACTAATTTAAACTGTCTTCATTTGGCTTAGCACCGTACTCGGTGTAACGCAGGATTGCATTAGAAGGCTCCCAAATATAGTGGAAATAATCCGTTGCTTGGAAATGTATTGGAATATTAATTAAAATTGCTTTACACTCATACCATATTTATTAATAATGAAGTTTATTAATGTGTGTATTTACAGAAGTGTCATTTACTATTTATGTTTAATGTCAATCATTACTAGTATCTGTGAGCTTTAAGATATGCTAGGAAGTGAAGAGAACAGAACAGAGCAAATGGTTATATAAATAGAGTGGGAGCTTTTAATATGTTCTATAAAATTTGGGAGTCAACTGAATAGATTTGCTAAGTATTTTATTGTGATGGGTCTCTGTATTTGTGGTTATCAGTGGAAAGCAGGGATAATAAGGAAATGGGTGGCACCCAAGCACATGTTAAAGAAAAAAACTTGGCTTCTTAAAAGTGATTATGATAGCCACAGGACAGAAGAGACAGTGCACTGTGGTCCAATAATGACTGTGTTGAAACAGCCAGAGTGTGCTGCATGCCATGGAGATGGAAAAGGTAGCTCATCCCAGTCAATCGCAAGGTTGTGTAGAACTGCACATGACCTGATGATGATGGTGCTGGCTCTTGATGGACTGGTATACAAACCAAATGACAGCCAAGCAAAGCATTAGTTGTTTTACAATTCCGAAAGATTGTTCAAAGTGGCTTCTTGCATTTTTATGACTCCTGTTATAGTGCTTCTCTTGTAATGTTGTAGGATTGTGCACAGGTGTCAGAAGATATAGTCATAAAGAATAACCACAGGCAAAACAACATGCTAGCTTGCTCTTCCCTACTTTGAAAGGAAGATATTGGAACTGATTAAAGAACTTAACTTGAAATGTAAGCTCCTACTGACACAGGAGAGAGAGTTCTGAAAAGTAAGCACAAGGCACACTGTGGATAAATAAATGTATTAATTTAAAAAAAGAAATACTGAGAAGGTCAGAGGAACAATAATTGTTGTATTTATTTGCTCAGGTAGTTTTATAAGTTTAACTTTCAGTAAAGTTCTGTTAAAAATAAAACTGGTCATTAGTTGGCGTCTTTTGTAATGATTTAGCAATAGTGACATGTCGGCTTGTTCGACTGGAGTGTTAAACAAAATTAATACAGTAGCATCCTGTCTCAAGTGTACAGCTGCAGTTCTCGTTTGTTTCGTGACTAATTGCAATTGCATTAGTCTGTGTAAAAAAAGACTTCTGCAGCTCCAGTGGTGCGATCGAACTCATGCTGAGATTGAGTTCAAGCCTCACCTGGAGCAGTGTGGCCTATATTTTCAACTATTTAAACTAACTGACCAGTTTAGGTCCTGTTAAGTATTTGCTGGAGATCAGGTCTAAATTAACATGAAAGGAACAAGTAAAGGTTTGTTCCTTGTCAGACCTGAAGAAGGCTCCAAAGCTCAAACGTTGTTTGCTTCTCTTTTCAGCATGGAATAAAATTTTACTTGTTCCTATGCAGTCCACACATGCTGACACAGCTCCCTACTTAAATTACCATCAGCAATGGACCTCCAGCAGACCTATACACAAATATATGAGAGAGGTCTACTGAAACGAGAGGAGCACGATGGAGTACCGAAGACTTGAAAAAGCACTCACTTTTCTGTGTTTTTGTTGTTACCCAGATTTGTTTTTAATGTTCTTTTTCTCTTTGTTTTGAAGTTGTTCTGTTTTTTTTTTCTTTTTTGTAGGTGTTAGACTACTACAGGGATTTACCTAGGTTCTATTAAGACTTCTTTTATCAAAACATATTTTATTAATAAAAGCGTGATTTCTTAATAATCAACTTTAATGTTATCTTTATTAGTAGCTGTATTACAGGTAATGCATGCACAGCCTTTATTATGCTATAGTGAATTTTCAGGTATCCCATGGAGGGAAGAGAACTGAAATTAAGGAAATACTTATTTAAAGGGGTCTTAAAGTCTTAAAAGTGTTCTGTCACATCTGGGTGTTAATTGAATAGATTTGTTGTATTATTTCATATGATTTGACTCTACACTTGTGTTTCTCAGGAGACAGCAGTAATATTGGGGATTTGCGGGTACAGATAATAAATTATACTATACAAGTGTAGAGGTTTGATGGGTTTACTGAGACAATTATTAATTGTAGCAGTAATCACGAGGTTGTTCGTTGTGGTTTTTAGAAAATCAATCGTCAGAACAACTAACAACGCACACACACGGGTTCAATACACGAGATACATTTATTCATATAAATTGTGCACCAAACATATACTAGTCTGCCTGGATACGAGCAGCAGACCTTACTGTGAGGGTTATCAATATACAAAGTATATAATCTCGAAGAGATGCAAACACAAAGAGATACACAACAGAGAATATATGTCAATATATATCGTTCGGTTACCAAATCGCTAATCAGTGTTATTACCCACTGTTACTCTAAACTCGGAAGTAAATACATTACTCATGAATTAAATTGATAACAACTTGTGTTGAGGTACAACTGAATTCTCGAGACGCAATGTAGAACATGGGGTTTACTTATCCACTGTGTATGGATTTGGAATTTCCCAGCACGAACACCAAACCAGCTAACAGGCTCTGTTGCAGCCTCAGTCCCAGCGGTTGTCCAATGGGCGTTGTCCCGGCGTCCTCTGGCTACTGGCCAACCAGTCGAGGTGCAGCTCGGAGTAGGACGGGTGGAGGAATCTGACTGCGGCGCGCAGGGCAGTCGTTGCTCCGAGGGGATCTACCAGCAGTCCGGCTGGCTGGTAGAAAGTCTCTATGCACTATGCACTCTATGCAGTGTGACGGCTAGTCCTCACAAGTCACTCTTTTGCCCAGGAAGAAGCTGGTTCGTTCCCGGTCCAGCGCTGCTTCTGAATAAGCTATTCAGGTTGTCGACGAGGGTCCAACTGTGGGCTGCCGTTGATCAAGCGGAGCGTTCACGTTGGTAGAATTCTGAGTACGTACAGGATCCTCGGCCCCGCGCTTAGAACAAAGTCCAAGTCCCTTTGCAGACAACAGCCTTTGTCACGTGATTGTCTCTGAGGATGCGCGAAAATGGCCAAGGAGAGCCCTGATCTGAGCTTGCGCTCCCTTTTTGACCAAGACACAGATGTGTTCTGATTGGTTGAGAGTTTGGCGGGCATTGGAGACCCACATGGTGTTACCACACCCTGCCAGTCTCTAATTGGTTGATCAAGGTGAGATACGAGTCACATACTCCTGACACTTAGGAATGCACTCCCTAGACAGATAGGCGCCAATGGATGACCATTGATCATGATAGCCAGGCTTATCTAAGTGCATCCCCGTTTGGGAGCTGTCCCTTATCAAAAGAAAACATCTTAAATCAGCCTGCATGAATACTTTCTCTGTGGCTGAACCACAGAGATGGAGAGTGAGATGGGGCCTCATTAAGGAAAGCACAGCAACGCTTAATTCTGTCTTATTACCAAGCATTGCTGCTACAACTGCTTAAATTCAAACTAAACAGGACTATGGGAATGAGATTTGATTTCGAACTGGGTTTTAAATAAATAGGACCGCTGCACTACATTGTGCTTTATGTAAGACAAAAGGTGGGCTTCCTGTGTTTTCGATAACTCAGTTGTAAGAGCGGAGGAATATAGTGGAAACAGCTGGGAACTCTTTGTTCTCTGGTTTGAATTTGGCTGGAAGAAAGGTGTTTTTTATGTTCTTTAATCAAAAAGTGAAAATTTGTCGTTCACTTAGTTGTCTTATTTTCTAGGCTTGTAAACTCCTCACTCTTCCTAAAAGAAAGTGCTGCAGATAAAGATACAGTAGTTGTCGGAAGTTTCGTTCAGTTGTAGAGCACATACAAGCTGTATGTGGTTGTTTTCAATCGCCGGCGTCTCCACTCTGGATTTCTTCCTGGGCGCGATATCTTTCCTTACTTGTGTGTGAATTTCAGCCCGACACATAAACCCTTTGTCTGTTTTATAAAGATTATATTTTAAATCAGTTAAAACAAAAAAGTACCAATTACATACACGTAGAAAACACATGTATCTAATTTGAAAATGTGGGCAATGTATTACTAGTAGTGGAGCTGAGCTCACAGAAGAGCAGTTGATATTGTTAAACCACGTATTATTTTTAAATGATGCTACTAAGCACTGGCACAGTGTTTGTGCAGTCCTACCCAAGCTTTCTATCGACTGGATGAGTCTCCTGTTCCATCTCCAATTCTTTCCGCACATTTCGCCTGTTTCACCACCATTATCATTAGACTATAGCCACTAATACGAGAATACTGTTCTGAAAGACTGTCTTAAATAATAATGTTGAAAAGGGTAATGATAAAAGTTTTTTTCATTAAGGTAACCATACATTTGCCTGTATAGTACAACTTATTATCTGTATCCGCAAATCCCCAATATTAATGCTGTCTCCTGAGAAACACAAGTGTAGAGTCAAATAATATTACAACAAATCTATTCAATTAACACCCCTATGTGACAGAACACATTTAAGACTTACACCCCTTTTAAATATGTATTTCCTTCATTTCAGTTCTCTCCCCGGGATACCTGAAAATTCATTATAGTATAATAAAGTCTGTGCATGCATTACCTGTAATACAGCTACTGATATAGATAACATTAAACTTCATTATTAAGATATTACACTTTTATTTATAAAATATGTATTGATAAAATTCCTTGTGAATAATTGTAGTGTCTGGAAAGCAATTGTTCATTACTTAATGACGATATTATTTCCACTACATTCAGGACAGTTCCAATGTAATCTATTGTTCCACTTCGTCTGCTTAGTCTCCTACTTTAGTAACATCTAATGGGGAGCAGCTGTTATTTTAGGTTTGTTGCAATTGAGAACAGGTTTGCTACAGAGCTGCTGACAAATTTCAGCAGCCAGTTTGTTGCAACTGACCCGTTGTAGCTACCAATCAGAAAAAAAAAACAAACGCAACAACTTCAAAAGAGAAAGAACATTAAAAACAAATCTGGGGAACAACATAAACACAGAATCTAATGCGAGAGCTTTATCAAATCTTAAGTGCTCCTCTTGTCTCAGTAGACCTCTCTCATATATTTGTGTACAGGTCAACTGGAGGTACACAGCTGATAGTAATTTAAGTAGGGAGCTGCATCACAGCATGCGTGGGCTGCAAATGGAAAAGTATAGGTTTATTCCATGCTGAAAATAGAAGTAAACACAACGTTTCAGCTGTGGAGCCTTCTTTGATTGTGACTCGAAGTAAACCTTTACTTCTTCGTTTGATGTTAATTTATCTCCATCAGATTCCTGATAGTATCTAAACTTAACAGTTGCTTTCAGTAGCTAAAGACACTAGGTGAGGCTTGAACTCACAACCGCGGCATGACTCCGCTGTGCACTGCTGTGCACCGCGCGCTGACCGATTGCGCCACTGAAGCTGTGCAAGTCGTGCTCCTCATACAGACTGACGCTGCAAAAACACAGGGTGAAAACGGTTTCGGTTGTGGATCCATCTATACATGGGGAACACTAAAATAGCAAGGAAAATACAAGAAAAGAAACTGAAAGAATTGTGCTAACAGCAAAGGGGAACTGAGGGAGGTGGTCGAACAAGTAAATCAGCCTGGCAGATTATTTGTATCGACATTTTTTGAGTCAATCAGCAAACAGATTTCTCTTCATGTGCCTTAAACTGTGCAGTTTGTATCTTCGTTGTAGATAGGTTTCTTCAGAAGTCCAGTAAACTGACAATAATGGAGAACTAGCTGACGCACCCCGTCGTGAAGACCCTCTGTAAGGTGATTACACGTTTCATTTTCAAGTCGCCTCCTTTACACGCAATTGCAGCCCGGACACTGAGAGAAAGCAGGAGAAATGGCTTCAATTTCAATGTGAAAGCGCAGTACAGGCTCGATGGCTTCACATCTCCCATCAATCAAATAAAATTGCAGTAAAGCGATCTAAATATGACTCTGAAGTACTGGGAAAGATGATTATTTTGAGCGTGCCTCCCAGGGTCTGCTACGAGGCTGAAGTTACAGTAGCTTCTTATTCACCAGCTTCTTATGCGTGTTTTTCGTTCCACCTTAAATGGTGCTGCTGTGATGTTATGTCACCTATCGCCTGTAGATGGCTCTCTTCAATCAGTACTAATCCGGCTGGAATACTGTAGACATCTTCACTGAAAGGGAATATCCAAATAGCGACTGTCCAAATTATATTTTTGTATGGAATATATTTCAGAAAATCGCAAACCAATTTTAAAAACTCACCACAACACGGACTTACACTGGGAAAAGGTGACTGCACTTTCTGCTTATTGCTACGGCCTTCCCCCCGATTATGAAAATGTCTCACAGTTCTGACACCGCCGTGTGAAAGACAATGTAACAGACTATCAAAATCCTGAAGTACAATAAATTTTAATGCACCAGTTTCTTTAAATATGACCCTCTGATCCTGGCATGTCAGAATACATTTCGAAAAAGTATGGCACGAATTGCATGAATTGCTCATTAGCTAAACTATTTAAAAAATATATGACACAGATTTGTTCGAGAAAATTGTAATTGCCTTAAAGAGAGTCTTCTTGAAGATGTGCACCAGCTAGCTCTCCACTGTCAATTGACAAGACTTGAGAAGAAACTGTTCTCATACAACCAACATACAAATTACACATCTTAAGGAACATGAAGAGAAATCCATGTACTAAATAACATAAAACTGTCGCTGCAAATTATCACCAAGCTGTTTTATGTGTCTGACCACCTCTTTCCTACTTTGCAGCGAGCACCAATCTTTCTGTTTCTTCATCGCTATTTTACTGTCTCTTTCCCCCATGTGGAGATGGATCCACAGCCGAAACTTTAGGTCAGTTCCTGTTATTCTGTCTGATTGAAAGAGCTTTATTAAAGGCACTCCAAACTCTCTGCAGGAAAGTTATTGCTGCTCTCAACACAATATACTGCAACCAAATATAGCGATACTGTCACTGCCTGTGGGCCACGTGTTCCTGCTGTCAGTCTATTATGTCATGTTCATCCACACCCAGAAACATTACTGCTGGAGCACAAGAGTTATATAGGCGCAGTCCATAGAGCAAGAATCTCTTAATCTCAGAACTGTGGGTTCAGCCCCCACATTGGGTCCCTCTGTGTCAATTTCATCCCCCCAATCCTCCTAGCATGACCTGATGGCGTAACAGTGATACCCAGTACCCAGCGTAATTCAGCTTTCTTTCCACTTGATTTAAATTTTGATCTGAAATCATCGGCCGAACAAGAGTTTGTCTAAATCGAGGGAGATCTGCTCACAAGCGAGTATTAAACACTTCAGCATTTACTGTTCGAATACCACAGTTTGTCAAAACACTGCCGCTTCTTAAACTAATAAGTAACGGTTTTTGAGCACGCATTGTATTGTTAATGCTTATATTAAAAAAGCATAAATTCACATAGTGGAATTTGGACTGAACACAGTAGTCCAGCCCCTTTACAACATTACATACCCACTGATTAAAGCTTAAAACTACAGCAGCAGGAGTAACAATAATGACAACAACATGTTTGGAGTTCGGCATTTCATTTATTCTGCGGAAACATCGTATCGGAATGAACTGCCCGAGATAAAAGAGTAATTGCGGCTTCAGATCGTTTTTACAGAGCATTGCGTTGTTCTGTTCATGCTGACTACACGCTTTAGATTTGTCATTTACTGCAGGCGTTGCTTTTCCAGGTTTTTCTGAAATTCCTCGCATTTGAGCCAGCACTAAAACATTTCATTCCCGTCGCTGAATACATCGTGGAAACGGTATTTGCAACGGAATGCTGTCACACATGAAACCTTTTTGTTATTCGGTTCTGAAGTTTGAAAATGAAAATAAAACGGGGGTCACTTCATAGGCTTGAAATAAGTCCAAGCAGCATAAAAACCCGCGAATTCTTACAAAGGCTGCACCTTTCTTCTGCTGCTTTTATAAATCAGCCTTAAACATTTGAATGCATACCTTACTGCTGCTACTCACATTCACGTGTTTACGAAGCTTTTTTCTGTCCGTTATGTTTTTGCTAAGCAGTTTCTCCGTTTTCCTCGTACTGTGATTGTCAGCGAGCACAACAAGACTGAAACAGTGTAAAGGCAGGTAAAGACAGGGTAAAACGCCTGATTGTCGGGAGTGGGATTTGAACCCGTGCGTCTATTTGGAGAGTGAAACACAAAGCGTAAAAGACACGAAGCTGTGAATTTGCTGTTTTAAACTGCTCGACTATCCTGAAAAAAAATGTGTGCTGATTGCTTCTTTCTTACCAAAAACCCAAACACACATTGAAAATCGACCTCTACCATACATGTCAAAAGCTCACTCCCCATCATTTCTATCCCTTTATTTCATTCTTTTGATGCGTGTTTTTGCACATAACCTGTTACCTTTTTGTTGTTTTGCACACTGCCTGTTGTTGTTTTTTGCACATCGGCTGTTGTCTCTGTCTTTCTTGTGATATACAATTGTATTGTTGTTGTGTTTTTTTTCTTTGTACTACTTATGTCCGAGAGCTAGCTAAATAGCATTTCGTTATACCTTATACCTGTGTATGAGTATAATGACAATAAACTTGAACTTGAACTTGACATAGTCTTGCAGGCAGTATATTATTTTATCGTTTACTCGTTTAAAAAAACACGGTCTTCTCGTTCCTAAGTCAGATTTTTAGTGCTTTCGAACGTTACTTCCAACCTGGACTGACAGCTCACCAGATCTGTTTGTGATCAGACCATGGAGTCAGGGGCTATAACAAGCGCACGTTCCTTCCCAATGCTGAGGCGATCATTCAGAAGATGGGTGTGAAGAGAGACAAGCTTTGTCGACTAAAAAACAAGGCAGGATATGTACGGATACTAATCACTGGCGATAGTAATGTTCTCTTACTATTGAGAATCCTACATTGCAAGTTTTTTTGAAGACTTCGAAATAGGCACGGGTGGGGTTTGATAAAACGATCGTCGATTTACGAGACTGACGCCTTACCACTTGGCCACCGCACCTTCGAAAAAAAGTGGGAATAATGTTGTTCAAATTATTTTTTTTCTGAATCTGGTTTACATCGCCTGGAGGTAGCAACAACAATAAAAGGGATACTTAACAAGGAGATACACTGTAGCAGTGTGACTCCAACAGATTGCTCCTGAAGAGGCTGGAGGTTTAAGCCAGCTCCTTAGAGCGCTCGGCCGTGTTACTCTCAACAGCGGGTCTTCAGCTCTTGTTGTTTGACCTAGTGGTTTTATGAGGCGTGGAAATGACCGCAACTTCGTTTTCTGAGATGCTTTCTCTCACGTGGTGAAATCTCGACCTCTTTGGCATCTCAGGCTATAGTTCTTCTGTAGAGCACCTCTGCTTATAGTGCCCTTGAAGTCATTTTATTTTTACAGGAAGACGCATTCCCTAACGAACTCTCCTGTTTTAGAAATGCTTCATAAGGCGTGTTTGATTCAACGGACAAACAGTATACTAATTGTACAATGCAGATCTATGCAGCATTCGTACTGGATTTGACTGGGATTCTGAAATACTTCTTGAAAAGGTATTCAGATTTGAGAACCTATAATAAAAACACAGACCTGAAACTCCCTAGCTTCCAATCCTTTACTCTTCCTTTACTCTCGTAGTTTTCAAAACGACCTCCGTTGTCGGGCGCAGTTAAAGTGGAACTGGCCTGACTGCACAGGAAAGTACGGAATGCTAAAATGTTTCTATGGCTCAAAATGTCCCTTTAGACCCTCGTCATGTCTCTGTGAGGAACGGGTAGGTAGAGAGGTTTAATAGATGCTCATGATGTTTCACACGGGGTGTTACCTGTTGTAGTGTTTCAAAAGATGTGTTAGCGGACCACAGATTATCTTGAAAAGATTTGGGTTTGCACTGGCTGGGATTAAAAAACTGACTAAATTATTTGGAAGGCGCCTGTACCACCAACGCACTCCCGAGAAGCACCTGCAAATTATCACAATCCTCTCTCTCACCTACAAAGTTATGGAGACACAGACATCCAATGAAAGCTCAAGGCTCCACTCAAGGCTCCACTCTTTTGTTGTGATGTCATTTTAATAAATATTAGCTTTGACAAGGTGTCATTTTTGCCTCTTAAAGTTAAAGTCTGCTCCTTTCTTCCTGGTATAGAAAGAACTAAAAGTAAATTATTCAGCTCTACCGCCTGTGTGCATTGACAAGACATCTCAAAAGGACATATTAAATAAGAACACGATCCTTCCTGTTACCATTCCTGTGGTTGGGGCGTTGTTTCACCCTTTTACGTTAAATCATCAGTACTGCTGTTTTTTCTATGCATAGTTTTATCAAGAGCACTTAAAAGATGCAAATAGGTTTCAAATAAAATAGAATTGAAGGACAGTCGAGTAAGGAGGTAGAAAAAAAGCACGCCCCCGTCTGGGAATCAACCACCGTTTTGGATGCAAAAATAACAGATTAATTTGTGCCCAGCCTCTTGAAGCTTCGATGCGATTATTTTTCCTTCCTTATTTTTTCATTCCTTTGAATTTACTCTGTAGTAGAAGAAACGCGAAAGTGGGAAACTGCAGGCATTCTTCGTGAGTGGTGTGATCAGTGAGCATTTGCACATCTCTAAGTCTGTTCCATTAATTTTTTCATCGGGGATGTAGCTCAGTGGTAGAGCGCATGCTTCGCATGTATGAGGTCCCGGGTTCAATCCCTGGCATCTCCAGGTGCTTTATATTACAGTACTCACATCGCAATCTTCTGTTGAGTGAGAACTCTTTGCTCGTGTTCAGAGAGAGCCAGGTTTACACAATTAAATGCAGGCACACTCGACGTGCTGCAGAGTTGAGCTGCTGTTTTAAATGTACCTCATTTAGTTCTGTTAAATCCTAAATTATTTGAACTAATTTAGTTAAGGAAAATGCAAAAGAGCATGACAAGTATTGATCGTATAAAATATCCATGGCACAACTCGAGAAAGTACTCAAGGACTACACATCGACTTTTGATGATTACAAGAGATTCAAGAAACACAACCGTCCGCACCTGGGTTTGGATCCTGAACGCTAGAGTTAAAAGAACATAAGCGACGTTTATGACCTATAAACTCTCTAAATTGTCTTATAGTTTATGAAATAAAACAATTTCTTAATAATTACTTACTGATGATAGACGATTTATTAAATTTTAACAAAATCACAATTACAAACTTTTTCGGTTAAACTGTTATTCACATACTCTAACGTAAATAAACGTTAGTGTCTTCCGGTGTGTGAGCCAATTTCTCCCAAAAATATTCGTTAGTCTGTCGGGAGGCTGTGCAGGGTGTGAAGAAATAGAATTTCTAAAAGACAGGCTCCCTAAGCTTAACATCAAGGCAGAAAAAATGCTGTTTTCTCTACAGAAATGCTCTTTACATTTCAGCACTGTTGCAACTCCCTTTATAAAGGGTGTGCACACATATACAACCAAGGCATTGAAAGATTTTTTTTTAATTATTGTTCCAAAAAATGTTCCATTTGTTTTCTTTTTAATGTTGTTGATTAAAAGATTTTATTAAATGAGAAAAAAATCTGAATGTGAAAAAAGGTCCAAATGCTATTGAAAAAAATTAGTAATGTGAGGAAAGATGGATTGTGGGAGCCCCTTAACTACCCATGTCATGCTGTATTTCTCACTCATTCTACTGGGAGTGGTGCCGTCGCTTCTGGATAAAGTCTGTCAGTGGTCATTCCAGACGGGTCAGGTATGACTGCTCTTCGGCACAAGAGACACGTGACTTGCGAGGACCCCGACAGTGTCGACCTTCTTTCGGAGCCCGGATAGCTCATTCGGTAAAGCATCAGCCTTTTAATCTGAGGTCCCAGGGTTCAAGTCCCTGTTCGGGCGGATGTGCTGTTCTTAAATCTATTGTGAATGTCATTCTAAATAGTCTTTTATCTTTCACTGTTCTAGCTGTACTGTGGTTATTTTAAATGTCCATTACTTGTATTTACAGTACTGTATTTAGTGTTTCATTTCACAAACCGAAAATGTTCAAGTAGATCTTGTCACTCTACTCCACGTAATCATCTAAATTAAATCACAGTAGAGTACAGAACACGCAGTGAGGAGCTCACACAGTGAGTACTCTTGAATACGACAAGAGGAAAGGCACACTACAACTCTGCAGAACATCACGTCCGAGTTTACAGTGACAGCAGAGGTTGGAAGCGATGTAGTTTTTTAATACTCGCTCGCTGAAGATCTCTCAAGAAACCTCGGTGGAGATTTAACGGGTGTCTAATAATCACGTTCAAAAAGGTGAATATAAGTTTTTTTTAACAAGGTAGCCTTAATGGCAACACGGTGTGAGTAGATCTTAAAGCAGCTGCAGACAGAGTACCCGTAATGGCAAAACAGTGGTTTGAGTTCGGCTTTTCTTATTTCTTCTGCAGAACCAGTGGAATCGGAATATACTGATCCGCATAAGAAGCGCTTTCAGGTTCTGATCATTTTTATTGAGCGCTGCTCTAAGTACCACAGGTAAGATGGCTGTTGGTCTAAGGCGTTGTGTTCAGGTCGCAGTTAACCCTGGAGACGTTTGTTAAAATCTAACTGCTAATAAAGAGTTCTTTCTCGTTAGAGAAGAAACGATAGAAGCCTTAAGCGGGAAAAAAATCACAACATCTCGCATTTCACGTGTTTAATGTTAACTGTCTCAGTAGTTGCCTCGGTGATTGATGGCTCTTCTCCCTCGCAGGGTGACGGCAAACTTCTTCAGAGAGGGAGTCTCCCACGCACGGCTTTTCTTTATCAAGAGCTGAGACAACAGAAACAGACTTCCAACTGACATGAATTACTTCTTGAGCGTTTATGACCGTCTTTAAAAGCTGAGAGCAGGTGAAAAAGTCTTTGGAAATGAGGAAATGACTGCTGACAGTAAACAGAGCTGACGCTCAGCTGCGGACAAGTGCTCCTCGTTAGTATAGTGCTGAGTACCCCCGCTTGTTGCGCGGGAGACTGGGGTACGTTTCTGTGACAGGGCGCTGGTTTAATTTTTTAACAACCTGACTTCACTTAAAAAGTGTGTACTGTGTACTACGTTTCGGACTAGTTACTGCGGTAGAATATGGAGATCATCTCCAGCTTTGAGCTCAACTGCAACAAGAAGTCCTGCTAAATGTAGTATAGTGAGTAGACATCGCGAGACAACAGAACGAGAGTAGAAGGCAGGGATATAGTGTAAGGGCGTGATCTGTGTAGTTAACAAATTAGTTAAAATAATATAAAAACTTCTCTAAATTTAGATACACAACATTTATGGTGACCAGAGATGAGTGCTTGACGGACTCAAAGCGAGCAGAACACTGCAGATTTTAGTTCTCTTGCTGGTAGAAACGAACTTTTGAATTTTCGGACTTTTCGTTTAGCTTGCGCCATGGAAGATATGGCAGCCGCGCCGAGAAGCTTTGCTTATGCCCGGCTTTTTCCACCGCTTCTACTGAACCTCGGAGCTCCGGATTTGTATACGGAATACAAGATATGGATGGAGTCGTACAGATTTTTTTTAAATAGCCGGTGGATCTACAGAAGCTCAGGATGCCTTGAGACGTGCTACATTACTGCACTGTATCGGGGCTTCCGTGCAGCGGATTTTCGCCAACCTCCCTGGAGAAAAAGACTGTAGCTGCCTTAGACGCTTCCTTTACACCGCGGAGAAATGTGGTTTTGGAACGGCATAAATTTAGGCAGAGAACTTAGTCTCAGGACGAATCTGTTGATGCTTTTGTGACTGCACTAAGAGAACTGGCTAAATCTTGTGACTTTGGAGTATTGGAAACTGACATGTTAAGAGATCAACTTGTGGAAAAATGTGCACATAAGAGACTATAAATTGCTGCAGGAAGAAGGGCTGACTTTAAAAAGAGCTCTTACAGCCGCTAGAATTCATGAAGCAGCTCAAGCAGAATCAAGAATGCTTTCTGACCACAGTGACAAAGTGACACTGAACGGGGCGCTCGCTCAAACTTTACAAACAAAAGCCGAGCAGCCGGACGCAGTCATGCTAGAGATATAGAAGAACAGGGGACGGCTGACATTACATGTTACAGGTGCGGACTAATAACGCACAAAGCAGATGAATGCGGAGCGTGAACAGCAAAATGTCTACACTGCAAGAAAACAGGACATTTTGCACATGTCTGCAGAACATCACGTCCGAGTTTAAGGACAAGTATCCCTTTTATTGTTGTTGCTGCCTCCGGTTTACATTTGGCGATGTAAACCAGATTCAGAAAAAAAATAATTTGAACAACCTTATTCCCACGTTTACTTGCATGATGCCGGGAACAGCATGGTTGTTCGCTGCCATATAGTCTAGCGGTTAGGGTTCCCGGTTTTCACCCAGGTGGTTCGACTCGGTTTTGCCTCCTGCTTTCTAAAAGATCAGCACCGTGTACGAAAGAGCCGCATTAAAACTACTCGAACGTGAAAAACGTGCGAGAAGAGGGGGCGCTTGTTTCCAACCGAAACTTCTCGCGTGTGAGACGAGCTGATCATCGCTGTGGGAGGCTTACTCTGGTAGACAGGGCTGACCTTCGGCAATAGGATTTATAGTCTCCAAGATGATATTTGCACTTTCTGGAGAGGCGATTTTCTCCACTTCAGTAGCCCGATTTCGTCGATTGCGTGGAGAGGGCTGTAGAATGTGGCGCCGCCTTTCCTGCTCCGTCCATGACAGGCGTGCTGGTCACTGGAGAGAGAGCACAGTCCATCAGCGCACTCCAATAAAGGCACTGGAAGCAGCTGAATCGCATTGGCCAAGCTCAGCGCTGGGCGGCTGGGCACGTCTTACCACCGTTTCCGTAGTGTAGTGGTTATCATGTTCGCCTCACACGCGAAAGGTCCCCGGTTCGAAACCGGGCGGAAACAAAAGAACGTCTTTTGTCGCAAGGCACAAAAGGGGATTGGGGATTCGTCTAGCGCTGTGATCGAACAGACCCACTGGACCCACCTCTTAGTGTGGCGGGATCTGCACAGTGCATGTCACAGCGCATCCTGCTTTCACTTCAAGGCGCGTCCTGATGTACCCCAGTCTCCCGCGTAACAGGTGGGGACAGGTGACAGGTCCTATACTAACGAGGAAGACATCGCTCTCTCCGACCCCCGGCATCGTGTCCCGACCCACCGTGCTGGAAGCCGACGCGTGCTGTGATTCCTTTACGGAGCAGAAATGACAACCGAGGAGCCGAGAGATCATTTCAGCATTTCGCGTCTGAACGGAAAACACAAACGACCAACTCGGAATGACTTGCCTTTGACGCTTTTCAAAGCGTTCTTTGTGCACGACGACTGCGCCGCCTAGCAGATACAAAGGGGTTGTACAACTTTGAACTAGAAAATGGAAGAGGGCTAAGCCCCCTCTCTTTCAGCCCAGGTTCGATCTGTCTCCCAGAATCACCAGGGCGCACACACACACACACCAGTGCCGTTGAAGTGCTCTGCTTCATTTCTAAGGGCAACTCAACATTCACTCCTACCCCGAGTGCAGAAAAGACAGCATCCACAGCAACAACAGCTCAGGTCTCTGCACAGGAGCTAAGCTGCCCTCATCTCCTCTGCTCTGCGGCTCCTGCGGAGTGGAGTCCTGCCTGGAGCCGTGTTTGCAGGCGGCGGCTCCCCGCGCCCTGTCTGGGCGTCGTGTCCAAGAGCTCCTGGGAGGAAGAGAGAGCCCTCCCAGTCGGGGGCTTTTCCACGGTCTGTGTGAGGAGGGGCGGGTGTGTCCAGTAGCTTATCGAGCGGAAGCCTGGGGCGGCGGAGAGCTGTGATCGTGCAGACCTTGAGGTGTCACCTCTTTGTCTGCTTTCCCGCCCCCCCTCCGCCCAAGCTCTGCTCCAAAGTAGCCCGGCAACCCCTCACACCTGCACGTGTCACAACCTAAGGTGCGGTCATGAGACACCCATGGGGTGTCGTTCTGTTCTTGCTAATTGTTTCCCGCCCGTCGCAGGCAGGAGTCCATGCGAGGAAGATGCACTGGACAGAGCTCAGAGAGCGCAGCTGGGTGGCTTTCCTTCTGAGTGACGTTCCTGCAACAGTCTCCCGCTACTCTTGGTGCGCTCATGCCACAACACAGGAAGGCTGGAGCAGGTGGCTGTGGGCTTTGCGCACCGCCGAAATAGCTCAGTTGGGAGAGCGTTAGACTGAAGATCTAAAGGTCCCTGGTTCGATCCCGGGTTTCGGCATCTTGTTTCATCGCGCCCTTTGTTCCTCTCTCCAGCGCCACCTGCCTAAAGTGACGTGTCCCTTTCTCAGCCCGAAACGCAAGCGAGACACCAGCAGCGGTCCCTGCAGGTTTCCGCTGTGTAGCGGCTATCACGTTCGCTTAACACGCGAAAGGTCCCCGGTTCGAGACCGGGCGGAAACAGCCTCGTTTTGCACGCTCCTGCACTTCACAGAGGTCTTGAGCGACCGGTCATTTGTTCCCAATGTATTTCCGGTGCCTTCGTGCACTCTTGTACCAAATGCACGTTCCTTCTGTACGCGGAGCCGATCATTTGCAATTGGGCTGTGCCGACAGACCAGGACGAGCTCTGTCGGCTCAAAAGCAGCGCAGGACCTGCAAGAACAACAGAAAGATTAGCATCCAGCGGGGACCTCTTAGTGAGCCCAAGAGCTCATCAAGAATCGGCTCCAGCAACAGGGCTGGGCGCATTGTTCCATTCTCCGCCCACTCTCGGTGTAAACAAGTCCCTCCTGGTCTCTGCTTGAAATGCACTTTCCTGCGTTTGCTTTGGTGTAACTGGCTTCCCCTGCATGGGCGAATGTGAAGAAGATCCTTAGTAAGTCATTGAAGAAAACCGAGAAGAGGTCGGAGTGGCCTCTGTCGTTCATCAACGATCCAGTCAGGCAGTACTCCTCTGTAAAGCGCCGTTCGTTCACAATCGATTGGCTTTTTTTTGCCTTCATTCGTGCGAGTAGTAAAAGCAGACGCCCCTATTCTGCCGTCACCCGGATTCGAACCGGGGTTGTTGCGGCCATAACGCAAAGTACTGACCACTATACGATCACAGCGAGTTACCAAGACACACGCGGCAGGGCGGAAAGGGCTGTGCTCTCTTCGTGTGACATAATTCGGAAAAGTCCTGACGTTGCATTTCAACTGAGCCCCAGTATACATCGACCCTTCGACACTCTGAGTGACAACTCTCTTGCGTGTTTTCTCATATTTATGTAGTTTGCTTGCATGATGCCGTGAACAGCATGGTTGTTCGCTGCCATATAGTCTAGCGGTTAGGGTTCCTGGTTTTCACCCAGGCGGTTCGACTCGGTTTTGCCTCCTGCTTTCCAAAAGATCAGCACCGTGTAAGAGCCGCATTAAAACTACTCGAACGCGCAAAACGTGCGAGAAGAGGGGGCGCTTGTTTCCAACCGAAACTTCTCGCGTGTGAGACGAGCTGATCATCGCTGTGGGAGGGTTACTCTGGTAGACAGGGCTGACCTTCGGCAATAGGATTTATAGTCTCCAAGATGATATTTGCACTTTCTGGAGAGGCGATTTTCTCCACTTCAGTAGCCCGATTTCGTCGATTGCGTGGAGAGGGCTGTAGAATGTGGCGCCGCCTAACCTGCTCCGTCCATGACAGGCGTGCTGGTCTCTGGAGAGAGAGCACGGTCCATCAGCGCACTCCAATAAAGGCACTGGAAGCAGCTGAATCGCATTGGCGAAGCTCAGCGCTGTGCTGCTGGGCACGTCTTCCCATCGTTTCCGTAGTGTAGTGGTTATCACGTTCGCCTCACACGCGAAAGGTCCCCGGTTCGAAACCGGGCGGAAACAGACATCTTTTGTCACCAGGCACAAAAGGGGATTGGGGATTCGTCTAGCGCTGTGATCGAACAGACCCACTCACCTCTTAGTGTGGTGGGATCTGCACAGTGCATGTCACAGCGCATCCTGCTTTTACTTCAATGCGCGTCCTGATGTACCCCAGTCTCCCGCGTGACAGGTGGGGACAGGTGACAGGTCCTATACTAACGAGGAAGACATCGCTCTCTCCGACCCCCGGCATCGTGTCCCGACCCACCGTGCTGGAAGCCGACGCGTGCTGTGATTCCTTTACGGAGCAGAAATGACAACCGAGGAGCCGAGAGATCATTTCAGCATTTCGCGTCTGAACGGAAAACACAAACGACCAACTCGGAATGACTTGCCTTTGACGCTTCTCAAAGCGTTCTTTGTGCATCGAACAGACCCACTCACCTCTTAGTGTGGCGGGATCTGCACAGTGCATGTCGCAGCGCTTCCTGCTTTCACTTCAATGTGCTTCCTGATGTCGAGTCGTGTGCCGTGCGGAGGCTCTGAAAGCGAGAGCAATGAAAAGGTGCACGACGCTGTGAAAGAAAACTGAGAAGTGAAAGGCAGTCATTTCTCTAAGGAGGTGAAAGAAAAGCTACTCCCCGTCGGGGAATCGAACCCCAGTCTCCCGCGTGACAGGCGGGGATACTTGCCACTATACTAACGAGGAAGACATCGCTCTCTCCAACCCCCGGCATCGTGTCCCGACCCAGCATGCTGGAAGCCGACGTGTGCTGTGATCCCTTTACGGAGCAGAAATGACAACCAAAGAGCCGAGAGATCATTTCAGCATTTCGCGTCTGAACGGAAAACACAAACGACCAACTCGGAATGACTTGCCTTTGACGCTTTTCAAAGCGTTCTTTGTGCACGACGACTGCGCCGCCTAGCAGATACAAAGGGGTTGTACAACTTTGAACTAGAAAATGGAAGAGGGCTAAGCCCCCTCTCTTTTAGCCCAGGTTCGATCTGTCTCCCAGAATCACCAGGGCGCACACACACACACACCAGTGCCGTTGAAGTGCTCTGCTTCATTTCTAAGGGCAACTCAACATTCACTCCTACCCCGAGTGCAGAAAAGACAGCATCCACAGCAACAACAGCTCAGGTCTCTGCACAGGAGCTAAGCTGCCCTCATCTCCTCTGCTCTGCGGCTCCTGCGGAGTGGAGTCCTGCCTGGAGCCGTGTTTGCAGGCGGCGGCTCCCCGCGCCCTGTCTGGGCGTCGTGTCCAAGAGCTCCTGGGAGGAAGAGAGAGCCCTCCCACTCGGGGGCTTTTCCACGGTCTGTGTGAGGAGGGGCGGGTGTGTTCAGTAGCTTATCGAGCGGAAGCCTGGGGCGGCGGAGAGCTGTGATCGTGCAGACCTTGAGGTGTCACCTCTTTGTCTGCTTTCCCGCCCCCCCTCCGCCCAAGCTCTGCTCCAAAGTAGCCCGGCAACCCCTCACACCTGCACGTGTCACAACCTAAGGTGCGGTCATGAGACACCCATGGGGTGCCGTTCTGTTCTTGCTAATTGTTTCCTGCCCGTCGCAGGCAGGAGTCCATGCGAGGAAGATGCGCTGGACAGAGCTCAGAGGGCGCAGCTGGGTGGCTTTCCTTCTGAGTGACGTTCCTGCAACACTCTCCCGCTACTCTTGGTGCGCTCATGCCACAACACAGGAAGGCTGGAGCAGGTGGCTGTGGGCCTTGGGCACCGCCGAAATAGCTCAGTTGGGAGAGCGTTAGACTGAAGATCTAAAGGTCCCTGGTTCGATCCTGGGTTTCGGCATCTTGTTTCATCGCGCCCTTTGTTCCTCTCTCCAGCGCCCCCTGCCTAAAGTGAAGCGTCCCTTTCTCAGCCCGAAACGCAAGCGAGAAACCAGCAGCGGTCCCTGCAGGTTTCTGTAGTGTAGCGGCTATCACATTCGCCTAACACGCGACAGGTTCCCGGTTCGAGACCGGGCAGAAACAGCTTCATTTTACACGCTCCTGTACTTCACAGAGGTCTTGAGCGACCGGTCATTTGTTCCCAATGTATTTCCGGTGCCTTCGTGCACTCTTGTACCAAACGCACGTTCCTTCTGTACGCGGAGCCGATCATTTGCAATTGGGCTGTGCCGACAGACCAGGACGAGCTCTGTCGGCTCAAAAGCAGCGCAGGACCTGCAAGAACAACAGAAAGATTAGCATCCAGCGGGGGCCTCTTAGTGAGCCCAAGAGCTCATCAAGAATCGGCTCCAGCAACAGGGCTGGGCGCATTGTTCCATTCTCCGCCCACTCTCGGTGTAAACAAGTCCCACCTGGTCTCTGCTTGAAATGCACTTTCCTGCGTTTGCTTTGGTGTAACTGGCTTCCCCTGCATGGGCGAATGTGAAGAAGATCCTTAGTAAGTCATTAAAGAAAACCGAGAAGAGGTCGGAGTGGCCTCTGTCGTTCATCAACGATCCAGTCAGGCAGTACTCCTCTGTAAAGCGCCGTTCGTTCACATCGATTGGCTTTTTTTTTGCCTTCATTCGTGCGAGTAGTAAAAGCAGACGCCCCTATTCTGCCGTGACCCGGATTCGAACCGGGGTTGTTGCGGCCACAACGCAAAGTACTGACCACTATACGATCACAGCGAGTTACCGAGACACACGCAGCAGGGCGGAAAGGGCTGTGCTCTCTTCGTGTGACATAATTCGGAAAAGTCCTGACGTTGCATTTCAACTGAGCCCCAGTATACATCGACCCTTCGACACTCTGAGTGACAACTCTCTTGCGTGTTTTCTCATATTTATGTAGTTTGCTTGCATGATGCCGGGAACAGCATGGTTGTTCGCTGCCATATAGTCTAGCGGTTAGGGTTCCTGGTTTTCACCCAGGCGGTTCGACTCGGTTTTGCCTCCTGCTTTCCAAAAGATCAGCACCGTGTACGAAAGAGCCGCATTAAAACTACTCGAACGCGCAAAACGTGCGAGAAGAGGGGGCGCTTGTTTCCAACCGAAACTTCTCGCGTGTGAGACGAGCTGATCATCGCTGTGGGAGGGTTACTCTGGTAGACAGGGCTGACCTTCGGCAATAGGATTTATAGTCTCCAAGATGATATTTGCACTTTCTGGAGAGGCGATTTTCTCCACTTCAGTAGCCCGATTTCGTCGATTGCGTGGAGAGGGCTGTAGAATGTGGCGCCGCCTTTCCTGCTCCGTCCATGACAGGCGTGCTGGTCTCTGGAGAGAGAGCACGGTCCATCAGCGCACTCCAATAAAGGCACTGGAAGCAGCTGAATCGCATTGGCGAAGCTCAGGGCTGGGCCGCTGGGCCCGTCTTACCACCGTTTCCGTAGTGTAGTGGTTATCACGTTTGCCTCACACGCGAAAGGTCCCCGGTTCGAAACCGGGCGGAAACAGACATCTTTTGTCGCCAGGCACAAAAGGGGATTGGGGATTCGCCTAGCGCTGTGATCGAACAGACCCACTGGACCCACCTCTTAGTGTGGCGGGATCTGCACAGTGCATGTCACAGCGCATCCTGCTTTCACTTCAAGGCGCGTTCTGATGCACCCCAGTCTCCCGCGTGACAGGTGGGGACAGGTGACAGGTCCTATACTAACGAGGAAGACATCGCTCTCTCCGACCCCCGGCATCGTGTCCCGACCCACCGTGCTGGAAGCCGACGCGTGCTGTGATTCCTTTACGGAGCAGAAATGACAACCGAGGAGCCGAGAGATCATGTCAGCATTTCGCGTCTGAACGGAAAACACAAACGACCAACTCGGAATGACTTGCCTTTGACGCTTCTCAAAGCGTTCTTTGTGCATCGAACAGACCCACTCACCTCTTAGTGTGGCGGGATCTGCACAGTGCATGTCGCAGCGCTTCCTGCTTTCACTTCAATGTGCTTCCTGATGTCGAGTCGACTGCCGTGCGGAGGCTCTGAAAGCGAGAGCAATGAAAAGGTGCACGACGCTGTGAAAGAAAACAGAGAAGTGAAAGGCAGTCATTTCTCTAAGGAGGTGAAAGAAAAGCTACTCCCCGTCGGGGAATCGAACCCCGGTCTCCCGCGTGACAGGCGGGATACTTGCCACTATACTAACGAGGAAGACATCGCTCTCTCCAACCCCCGGCATCGTGTCCCGACCCAGCATGCTGGAAGCCGACGCGTGCTGTGATCCCTTTACGGAGCAGAAATGACAACCGAGGAGCCGAGAGATCATTTCAGCATTTCGCGTCTGAACGGAAAACACAAACGACCAACTCGGAATGACTTGCCTTTGACGCTTCTCAAAGCGTTCTTTGTGCACGACGACTGCGCCGCCTAGCAGATACAAATGGGTTGTACAACTTTGAACTAGCAAATGGAAGAGGGCTAAGCCCCCTCTCTTTTAGCCCAGGTTCGATCTGTCTCCCAGAATCACCAGGGCGCACACACACACACACCCGTGCCGTTGAAGTGCTCTGCTTCATTTCTAAGGGCAACTCAACATTCACTCCTACCCCGAGTGCAGAAAAGACAGCATCCACAGCAACAACAGCTCAGGTCTCTGCACAGGAGCTAAGCTGCCCCCATCTCCTCTGCTCTGCGGCTCCTGCGGAGCGGAGTCCTGCCTGGAGCCGTGTTTGCAGGCGGCGGCTCCCCGCGCCCTGTCTGTGCGTCGTGTCCAAGAGCTCCTGGGAGGAAGAGCGAGCCCTCCCACTCGGGGGCTTTTCCACGGTCTGTGTGAGGAGGGGCGGGTGTGTCCAGTAGCTTATCGAGCGGAAGCCTGGGGCGGCGGAGAGCTGTGATCGTGCAGACCTTGAGGTGTCACCTCTTTGTCTGCTTTCCCGCCCCCCCTCCGCCCAAGCTCTGCTCCAAAGTAGCCCGGCAACCCCTCACACCTGCACGTGTCACAACCTAAGGTGCGGTCATGAGACACCCATGGGGTGTCGTTCTGTTCTTGCTAATTGTTTCCTGCCCGTCGCAGGCAGGAGTCCATGCGAGGAAGATGCGCTGGACAGAGCTCAGAGGGCGCAGCTGGGTGGCTTTCCTTCTGAGTGACGTTCCTGCAACACTCTCCCTCTCCTCTTGGTGCGCTCATGCCACAACACAGGAAGGCTGGAGCAGGTGGCTGTGGGCTTTGCGCACCGCCGAAATAGCTCAGTTGGGAGAGCGTTAGACTGAAGATCTAAAGGTCCCTGGTTCGATCCCGGGTTTCGGCATTTTGTTTCATCGCGCCCTTTGTTCCTCTCTCCAGCGCCACCTGCCTAAAGTGACGCGTCCCTTTCTCAGCCCGAAACGCAAGCGAGACACCAGCAGCAGTCCCTACAGGTTTCCGTAGTGTAGCGGCTATCACGTTCGCCTAACACGCGAAAGGTCCCTGGTTCGAGACCGGGCGGAAACAGCCTCGTTTTGCACGCTCCTGTACTTCACAGAGGTCTTGAGCGACCGGTCATTTGTTCCCAATGTATTTCCGGTGCCTTCGTGCACTCTTGTACCAAATGCACGTTCCTTCTGTACGCGGAGCCGATCATTTGCAATTGGGCTGTGCCGACAGACCAGGTCGAGCTCTGTCGGCTCAAAAGCAGCGCAGGACCTGCAAGAACAACAGAAAGATTAGCATCCAGCGGGGGCCTCTTAGTGAGCCCAAGAGCTCATCAAGAATCGGCTCCAGCAACAGGGCTGGGCGCATTGTTCCATTCTCCGCCCACTCTCGGTGTAAACAAGTCCCTCCTGGTCTCTGCTTGAAATGCACTTTCCTGCGTTTGCTTTGGTGTAACTGGCTTCCCCTGCATGGGCGAATGTGAAGAAGATCCTTAGTAAGTCATTGAAGAAAACCGAGAAGAGGTCGGAGTGGCCTCTGTCGTTCATCAACGATCCAGTCAGGCAGTACTCCTCTGTAAAGCGCCGTTCGTTCACATCGATTGGCTTTTTTTTGCCTTCATTCGTGCGAGTAGTAAAAGCAGACGCCCCTATTCTGCCGTGACCCGGATTCGAACCAGGGTTGTTGCGGCCACAACGCAAAGTACTGACCACTATACGATCACAGCGAGTTACCGAGACACACGCGGCAGGGCGGAAAGGGCTGTGCTCTCCTCGTGTGACATAATTCGGAAAAGTCCTGACATTGCATTTCAACTGAGCCCCAGTATACATCGACCCTTCGACACTCTGAGTGACAACTCTCTTGCGTGTTTTCTCATATTTATGTAGTTTGCTTGCATGATGCCGGTGAAGTGGAAATCTAATAAGTAAATTGATTCTTAAAAATGTAGAGAGCTTTGAAAAAATATATTGGTGCTTTTAGATAATATATTTCAAGGATGTAACTGCTGTGCTACAGTGCGTGCAGAGAAAGGGGAAGTTTTAGAAGGGACCAAGTGCTGAACTTTTTTACAGCGCAACGTCTTATAAAAACCCTGTACTGCTTGTAACAAATTGAGTCTCTGGTTGCACTTTGCAGGGCTCCCAATATTGCAATATTGAAATAAAGACCTTACTCAGGTGAGAACTCTCTCTTGTGGCTTCCTTGATAGTTATATTTCCATGACAATTTGGGGGCTCGTCCGGGATCACAAACCTGAGCGCGAACGGCTGCTGAAACTCCATCCGGACCCGGACAATTTTAGCAAATTGGACGAACTTCGGAGGATAAACTGTTTATCCTTCCAGAGACGCGTCTGGAGAATTGGCAGCTGTCTGACGTCAGTAAGTGATCCTTTAAAATTAATAGTTATATTTCCATGACAAGAGAAAAACCAACAACACCCCTACCACCTCCACCAATCCTAACCTTGTTTTTACTATACCCTCTGACCTTTCCCTTTCACCCCTTTGCATCCTCAGCTAACATATTTTAAAATTACAATAGACTGTATAGTATTTATGTTTAAAATTAAGGTAAATATGTCAAAATATCAAAATCCAACTGCACAGTGCTATTGTAAGAATGCTTGTCAAGTTCTCAAACAAACCTGCATTGTATTTTTAAAATATTTCAGCAGAGGATTCAACTGGAGTATAAATGAAGATTCGACGATAATTTGTTTTGAGTGAATATGGTTTTCTGGGGAGTTGCAATGTTGGGCATTATTGGACATTTCCCGGTGACCCTGACACGTGTTAAACACTCGCATTTCCTGCAAATATTAAAATGGTTAAGGTTTCGCTGAGAAATCCAATCGACTGAAGACAATGTTTATATTGCAAAAGAACCCCGTCCCTGGGTGGACTCGAACCACCAACCTTTCGGTTAACAGCCGAACGCGCTAACCGATTGCCTCCTGTAATATTTCTTCTGCACTGATAACCAAGAATTGAATTTCATTTTTCGCAAGCTGTGTGAATTTCATCAAAAACAAGTTTTCCAGAAAGGAAATGAACACATGCATTTAACGAAATCAAGCCCTTTGTGATTGCCCGAAATGATACGTTCTGTACTACAAGATAGGAAGAAAGACACGGCTGGGATTTGAATCTCGGTTCTTTTGTTTAATAGAGAAGCGCTTTAACCAACTAGGCTACGGTGACAGGACAGCCTTCACCTTTTACAGCCGCTTGGACACACCGATCTGAGACATCTGCGTTCAGTAAGCGCTGAACCTGCGCTCAGAGCAAATTGCCTCTTTTACATAGCAGCCCCGACACTGAGAAACGAAGAGAACTGGCTTTTATCTGCCATTTTCATGTCCAATGCGTTTGACATCTCCCAAGGGCGACAGAGTTCTTTTGCGACACTATTTCTTCTTCTTTTTTATTTCTGTACGCTTTGATAAAAAAGGAGAAATCGTGCAACGGAAAAATGTCTTTTTTTCATAGAGAAAACGTGCACCAGGAAATGTTGTGTTGAGAAGAAATGATTTAACATGATACGTGACCTAATTTATCGGAGCAATTGCTCGACCAGCAAGATCTGGAGAGGTTGGAGAGTCTGGTGGATGTGATAATTATACGGTGTTGTGGAAGAAAACAGTCTTTCTTTGAATTCTCAGTCAATCGGAATTTCAGTGCGAAACATAAACCCCTTGTCTGTATTTAAAGAGATTATATTTTAAAACTCATAAAAAATCAGAAAACACATGTTTCTCACTTTGAAATTTTAGACGGAGCGGTGCATTACTAGTAGCGGCGCTGAGCACACTATGGGGGAATTCAGGTCATGTGAAATGCCAGCGGTTTAATAAACAACGCGTCTGATTTCGGATCATAAGATTCTAGGTTTGACTTCTACCTGGCTCGTGTAAATTTTATTCAAGCTCCTCAGTAATAGATGTATATTATGTAATGAACCGCACCTGAAAGCAAACGTTGGGTCTGTTTCCTTTGTTTTCCAGCATGAAATAGCAAATCGTTACAAAAAGCACCTGCTAATGTCCAATAGCGGGTTTTGTTTTCAAATTACATTTTCAGGCTTCAGACACTTTTTAATAAAACAAAAGTGTCCGGAAACTCATTAACTTTCAGGTTTGCTTGAACCTGTATTAAAAAAAAGTTATCTGAAACTTCCGGGATTCCATTATCTGATGTAGCTGTCTCTAAAGGTGGACGTGATGTTAAGCAGATGTGAACTGTGCCTTTTCTCTTAAAAAAAAACAAAGTTCTTTTTTTCCCTTCACTCCAATGCTGGAGACTGTAAGCCTGTGTGGGCTCCACACTGCGTGTCCTGTACTGCTCTATTTTGTTTAGATTATCTATGTGGTGTACAGATAGAACTCAACTGCATGGTGTGAATTCCGTGTTCAGGACCAGCAGAACCTGAAAAAGTAACAGCTGACCTCGACGTGATTTGAGCACGCAGCCATCTGATCGGGAGTCAGACGCGCTACCATTGCGCCATGAAGTCACAGCTGTCCGTGCCTTTGAATTCCCCAAAGGAGACAAATCAACTTCACAAAAAAAATCTGTGAAGAGCGCAGCTCTTCCGAAGAGAGTCTCTTCTTCCCAGACCACATTTTATTCTTCCTGCGCAGCTCTTGTTCAGGTGTTGTTCTCAATTACAGATCCAGGAACACTGATTGTTTTTTCTATTTTTTTAAATTAAGTACCGCATGGTGCAACGGTAGCACGTCTGACTCTAAATCCCCAAGTTAATTTTCAAAGTATATCGGAGTCAACTGATACTGATCAGGTTCTGCTGCTACTGAACCCGCAGTCTTCACCTTAAAGTTCAATTCCCCAAGCCTTTTGACCTTATATGTCCATCCCTTCTCGTCAAAACTCGTATTTTCACAGGGTACCCTTCAGAAATCACAGTATAGAATGAAAAAACTCCAGTAGATCTCGGCCGCTGTTGGTGATTTTCCTTTTAAAATAAATGAATCTCTGGAAATTTTATGGAGTGTATCACTTTCACTGAGACCGAGAAGTGTTAAGCTGTACATGCGTCTTTGTGGCTCAGTTGTTAACCAAAAGGGTGGTGGTTTGAGCCCTTCCAGGGACGCCATGAGCCTTTTAATGTACACACCCGTCTCACTTTATCTCCACGGCCGGTCTTGTACCGCAATCAAATACAGAGCCCGTAGGAGGCAGTAAGCTCGCATATATAGCTCACTGTGTATATAATGAAGAAGCAGAGGTTAGTTTCTCATCTGCGCGTTACAGAGCCTTACGCAACTCGTAGTGTACCAACAGCTATGGTTTGATCCCTGCACGGGCTATTAGTTGAAAGGCCATTGTAAATGACGTATAAGAGATTTATAGATAAAAACTTTATTGATCCCGTGAGGGAAATTAATAAAGCTTATCCAGCTGGCTTTTATGTTTCACACTAAATTGCGATCTTGAAACCAAAATGAAATTGACATTTGTACTGTATGTTTTTTTTTTTAATTACAAAGCAAACAGAGTATTCCCTTAATTCAAAGATCAGATATTGGCCAAAACAAGACAATCAGACGTGGGCTGACTTTGGAACAGGAACCTCTGCTTCGTCGTTTATTGAGCTTTTGATCAATGTCTGAGTGAAAAAGATTCGCTATTTTAACTCTTTGATTAAAGTACACAAAAAGCACCTTCCTTCGAGCCAGAATCGAACCAGCGACCTAAGGATTCCCTACTGACTCCCCTACAGTCCTCCACTCTACCAACTGAGTTATCGAAGGCATGTGATACAATGCTCCCTGGCACATACTGCCCAATGTAGTGAAATGTTCCGGGTGACTTAAATCCCAGCTCGACATCAAGTTTCCAACTCGTTTCCTTAGTCTTGTTTACCTTGAATTTAAGCCACGAACCAGGATTCTACTGTATAAACTTCCGGGGATATTACAAAATGTTTGATGGGGCATTAATCATTCCAGGCGGAAATTGACTCCTTTTTTTTCTCGAGGGATCATATTAAACATTTCATTGGTGTCGAGAGGAGGATCACCATGAGACACAAAACAGTTTCTTTCTGTCTTTATTAGAAAGTAGAGTTTGTGCTACATTAATTATATTTTCGTGGAAATATAGAAGTTGTAAATGTTAAAATTTATATTTGAATCGAAATGTGGTTTTGAGTTAAATATTAGCGGGATCATGTGATTAGTTTGTTTGTCATTACTATATATATTGCCATGTTACTAGAATTTGTAACTGAAGTTTACTAGTTGTGTTTTTATGATGATTAGCCATTTGTTGATTACAATATTGTGTATAATGTATAATTTGAACTACATATTTTTCAGGTGTGAATAATTGTATATTTTAAGAATAAATTTCTAAAACAAATCATTGGCTTTATTTACTAGTTTCTACACCTATAAAATATTTATTTGATGTATAATAGACCTTTAACTATATATGTATATTAGTCCTCTAAATTTATCCGTATAATAGAACTCCAACCATTTATGTATAATAAACATATAATCATAGATGTCTAATTGACGTATAAAGATATACGTATATTAGAATTTCATTCTAGACCAGTTACGGAGCACATTTATACGTCTAAAGTATGCGTTTAATAGTCGTATATTCTACATCTTTTGTCCACTGGGATGTGCCGATTTTAATTTAACAAAGCTAGATACACTTTTTATAATGCAGCCTTCATTACAAGACAGTTTGTTTCTCGAAAGCGTGTTATGTAAAAAAGAGAAAAACGAAAATATATAGATGACAATCTTTCAAAGCTGAAGATTTTACTTTAGAAAAATTGACATTTTATGTATGGAGATGCATTCGCTGGTTTTAGAACTTTGCTGTGCTTCCTGAATCATTTTCAGCGTTATAAAGTGGGTGTAGAGGGAGCGATCTCTTTGTAGAGCAGTTGATAGACTGGAGCTGTTCAGACTACTCTCGTTATTTCTCAAATGCTTACATCATTTTTCTTTCACGCTAGGACGCGAGTGTGTACATGGGCTTGGTTTTCATTTCACTGATTCTCATTGAAGCTTCGGGAATTAATGACAAAAGATTCAGTTTGGCAGAAGGTTTGGTTCACAACGATCTTGAAGACACGCCCATGTAGAGCAGCGTGTGATGATTTGTACTATAAAAGACCAAGTGCTCAAAGTGAAGTCTGCGTTTACCGTTTAGACTTTTCCATCTCTGGCGCACTTTTAGAAAGCAAAGATAGAGTAGTTGTGTCGAATCACACTAAGACATCTGTTAGCAGAGTGGCGCAGCGGAACCGTGCTGGGCCCTTAATCCAGAGATCGACTGATTGAAACCATCCTTAGCTATGCACATTTTATGCACGATTGATAAGCACACCATCAGTTTAATGAAGTACATTAAAACTGATTTTTCTCTCGTGTGTGTGCAAGCTTCACACTTACAGAACTCTTTAATCTTTACCAATAGCAGATGCCCAAATGTAACTTTGGTTGTTCTGAGATCCTTGATAGTTTCCTCAAATCCTTCAAATGAACATCCATATCAAAGCAATTATGTTTAATTTTATTACAATTAAGGTACATATACAAAATATCAAGACTACCAAAAAGGTATCAACCATTTCCCTTCTTATCAGCAGTAATGAGCTCCCCCAGGAGGCAAACCGGCTCATCATGGAACATCCACAGGTATCTCAATTTTACCTCCTCCCCAAAATCCACAAACCGGACACCCCTGGACACCCCATCGTATCAGCATGTAACTGTCCAACTACTTACATCTCAGCCTTTCTCGACAGCCTCATGAGACCGCTGGTTGAAGATCTTCCCTCATATATCAAAGACACCAACCACGCGCTCCAACTTTTCAATGATTTCCAATTTCAGGGTACCGAATGCCACATTTTTACCATGGACATCACATCTCTGTACACCGTCATTCCACATAATGACGGCCTTACAGCCCTCAAGCACACGCTGGACAAACGCACAGTGCTTGATCCACCCACCCACACCCTGGTACACCTTGCAGAATTGGTTCTCACACTGAACGCATTCTCTTTCAATAATCTTTTTTACCAACAGGTCAGTGGAGTTGCCATGGGCACCAGAATGGGACCCAGCTATGCCAACATTTTTGTCGGCTGGGTAGAAGAACGCTTCTTCGCCTCCTACACTGGCTATGTCCCTGACCTCTACAAACGATATATTGATGACTGCGTCGGTGCCGCCACATGCTCCAACGATCAGCTTGAGTTCTTCCTGCACCATTTCACCAACTTCCACCCGTCCCTCAAATATACGGTTAACATATCTTCCACCACTCTTCCGTTTCTAGACATCCACTTGTCTATCAACTACCCCCGACTGTCCACTTCAGTTTATTACAAACCCACGGATTCACACAGCTACCTCCTGTACAGCTCATTTCACCCCAACCACACTAAAAACTCTCTTCCTTTTTCACAGTTCCTTAGGTTACGACGACTATGCAGCGACGACATCGACTTCGAGAACCAAGCCCTCGAAATGTACTCATTTTTTATCAACAGAGGATATCCCAGCAGTGTGATTGACAGGGCCCTTGCCCGAGCCAAAAACACCCCCCGGACCATCAACCCGATCAGGAACTCCCGCCGTAACAACCGCATTCCCTTGGTGCTTCCTTACCACCCTAACACACTTCCTATCCCCAGGACCATTAACCAGAACTTTTCCATCCTACAGGATGATCCCTCCATTGGGGCCCTCTTTTCTGATCGCCCTATCATCTCATATCGCCGACCACCTAATCTGCATAACCTCCTTGTTCACAGCTCCCTTGACCGCCCTCAACAACCATCCACACCAGGCACTTTCCCTTGCAACAGAGCTCGCTGTATCACCTGCAAGTACACAGCCACCACCACACTCATTCAAGGCCCCTCAGGACAATTCCGGATCACCCAGACAGCATCTTGTACCTCCAGCAACCTTATTTACTGTATCTCTTGCAGTAAATACCCAGCCATCTACATTGGAGAAACAGGAAGGAGACTCGGAGACTGCTTCAGAGAACACGTCAGGGCTGTGAAGATTAAAGATCTCTCCAAGCCCATTGTTTCTCATTTCACCACTGACGGCCACGACCACTCTAATCTCTCCATCTGTGTTCTCAAAGACGGTTTTCCGAACTCATACATCAGAAAGACCACCGAAACTAAAATTATTCTGCAGTTAGGATCACACATTCTCCCTTCCCTTAACGACAGATTACTGTTCTTTTAAATTTTCTCCATTCATTGGAAGTTTCATTTCACACCTCTCTGCACCCATTCTGACTTCACACCTCTTGATTGGCCTCTCTTTCTGTCCCCTGCTCCCACCTCTCACTCCTCCTCCCTCCCAACCTTTGTTCTCCCGCTACTTTACCTTTGCCTACTGCCCTGTCTCTCTCACACCTGAAGAAGGCTCCACGGCCGAAACGTTGTGTTCTCTTTCTTCTTTTTTTCAGCCTGGAATAAACCTATTACTTGTTCCTTTACAAAATATCAACGCACATTTGTATAATGCTCATTTAATAATGATTGGCAAGGATTGTCAAGTTCTCCAACAAATCTGTGTTCTAATTTTAAAATATTTTTGCTAAGGATACAACGGGTGTATAAATGAATTCTCCTGACAGCCAGTTGAAGATAAAATTCCACATGTGAAAATGGTTTTCTTGGACTTTGACAGGTACTTAATTGTTTACTTGTAGTTCCACACGAGTAAAATAGATATTTCCTGCAAATTTCAAGAGGGCTTGCGAAGAAATCCCATCAAGCTTTAACAGAGATTATGGTTACAGAGGAACAGTCTGAAGCTCGTCCCTTAGTGGGTTTGAACCACCAGCCCTTCATCTAACAGCTGCACAGAGACACACTACCGTTGCTTTTCGCCATTCACACGTTCGGAGTTAAAGAACTATAAAATACTGACATTTTCCTGCCAGCCGGCAGTATTTCTTCTGCACTGACCATGAATAACCAATAACTTTATTTCATCTTTCGCAGTCTGTAATCCACAGAAAAGGAAGTGAATACTTGTATTAAGCTAAATCAAGCCGACGGAGATGCATTGCCGTTGTTTTTCTCCACTTTTCGTTAAAAGGAGAAAAATCACTGACATTTTCTTGCGGTATTTCTTCTGTCCTGATTAGCAAGACTTATATTTTATCTTTCAGAAGTTGTATGAATTTCTTGAAGTTCAGAAACAACTTGTTCCACAAAGGAAATGAACACTTGGTTCAAGGTAAATCAAGACATATGTATCTCTCGCCACGTGTGCTCTTATCTGTCCATCTCTCTACTTTTCTCTCACTCTGACAGTCTGTGCAGAGTTTCTGAAGGGGATGTAACACCACTTGGCAAAGAGAAAAATTATCAGAGGCAGAATAATAAATCATTATTCTCTTCTCAGTCAGATTCACAGCTCAGAGACAATCGGACAGAAGCTCCATACTTCTTTTTATCCGTCAATCCAGAACCAGAGGACGTTCAGACAATCCTGGAACAGCCTGGACTCAGGTCACATCTCCCCATTTTCTCCTTCCTCACAGCCACTTAGAGACAGAGAAGAGCTCCTGGTTCTCCTCTCTGTGAACTGGGCTCAAGACTCACTGATCTGTCAGCTGTGGACTCTGTTCCAGGTCAGAAGCAAGAAGCTTCTATTAACCCTTTCCAGGATCTCCAGCCCTTCAGTATTACTTTCTTTACTGTATGTCAGTCTCCAAACATGTTTTATAAATGTTCTATAACACACGTGAGTGTGGAATTATCTTTTTATGTAATAAACACAAGTAGTGACACTCTGGTCAGTACACTGTATATTGATTATTAGTAGCCGATGGGCCGATGGCCATGTCTACAGTAGTTGACCAGTCTGCAGCAGTGGGACTCAGATCACACAGAAGAAGACCTGTCTGTGTGTGATTCCACACCAGCCCGGGGAATCACCAGCTCTCATATGTCTCTCACAGGTGTCTCACAGTCTTATAAATTAACAATTAGATGAATTATTGTAACAGTTATACAGTTAATTTAAATACTCAGACTACCTATGGAACTGAGAGTTTCGGTAGCTTCTGAAGAGCGCACTTTTCCAAACTGAAGTCTATAAGAACATTATTCAAGATGCACCATGGTCCAGAATCGTGCATCGCGACAAGGATTAACATCAATTGAAAGTACTCCCAAATAAAACATTTGACTGAAAATTAGAGTAGGCAAGTATTAAAACAATGCCATAACTTCTCAACTTCCAATCTCTTTCCTGGTTCAGGCCATGTCAAATGACATGATCAGTGGAATCATGCTGAGGTTGTGAGTTCAAGCCTCACCTGGAGCAGTCTGGTTTTCTGTCTTGACAGGTAAACAGTGTTTTGTGTTATTTGCTAAATGGAGAGAGGGTTCTCTTTTAATTGTGCTCCTCCTGGGAGAGGTCAAGATGAGAAGTTCACGAGGCTGGTGGTAAATATCCTGTCCAGGAATATCGGGGCTGTAGGGGGTCAGATCTATAGATGTAGTAAACACATCAGTGGAGACGGTGTGTCTGCTCTCCGTGAGAGAGCCGGGCGGGAAGAATAATCTGTGGTCTGGGAAGAAGAGACCCTCGTTGGAAGAGCGGCGCTCCTCACAGGAGAGAATGAAAAAAATCTTTTTCAGGGATGCTGATTGTTCTCTTTGGGGGAATTAAAAGCATTGGTGGCCAGTGACCTTGTGGTGCAACGGTAGCGTGTCTGACTCCAGATGAGAAGGTTGTGTGTTCAAATCATGTCGAAGTCAGCTGATGAGTTTGCAGGTGCTACTGGTGCTGAACCTGGAAATTACACCACGCGGTTGGGTTTTATCTGTACACCAAATAGGTAATCTGAACGAAATAAAAGCGCAGTAGAGAACAGTCAGGAGCTTATGTAGCGAATCATCTTGAACACGACAAGAGAAAAGGCACACTGCACATCCGCGAAACATCACGTCCGACTTTAGAGACAGTGACATCAGAGAATGGAAGTTTCAGACCTCCTTCTTGTTACAGGTTCAAGCAAACCTGAAAGTTAGGGAGTGTTTGGTCACTTTTGTATGAAAAAGTGTCCGAAGCCTGTAATTATAATTTGCCCTTTTTTAATTGTGGTTGAAATCCACTCCCATGTACCAAGACCTTACAGTACATTCATGATTACTTCAATGACTAACGCTATTGGACATTAGTTGGTGTTTTTTTTGTAACGATTTGCTATTTCATGCAGGAAAGAAAGGAACCCAGACCCAACGTTTGCTTTCAGGTGCGGTTCATTTACATAACGGACATCTTTTTCTGAGGAGCCTGATTTAAATCACACAACCCTGGTAGAAGTCAAATTGACAATCTAATAAACTGAAATCAGACGCATTATCCATTAAACCACTAGCCCATCATGTAAATGAATTGCACCATGGTGAGTTTAGCGCCGCTACTAGTAATACCCCACCCCCATCTTAAATTTCTACGTGAGAAACGTGTTTTCTATATTTTTATCAGTTTTTAAAAATCATCACTTTTAAACAGACAAAGGCTTTATGTGTCGCTCTGAATTTCTAATTGATTTAGAATTCCAAGAAAAAAGCGTTTTGTTCCACAACAGCGTGAAATGATCACGTCTTTCACTCTACTCTTGTAGTAAAGCAGATCTTGCTAGGTGAGCATTTGCTCCGGTAAATTAGGTCACTTTTCATGTTAACTCACTTCTTCTAAACACAACATTTCCTGGTGCATGTTTTCCATGAAAAAATACATTTTCCCTTACATGCTTTCTCGTTTTGTTTCATCAAAGAGTACAGAAAGGAAAAGTGTCGTAAATGAACTCTGTCGCCCTTGGGAGATGTCAAGCACATTGGACATGAAAAGTGCCCAACAAAAGCCATTTCTGTATGTTTCTCTTAGTGTCGGGGCTCCTATTGAATGTAAAGGAGGCAACATGCTCAGCCAGCCGACTCAGCGCTTACAGAACGCAGGTGTCTCAGAGCGGTGTGTCCAAGTGGCAGTAAAAGAAGAGAGTTCTGCCGGTGTCTTGGCTTAGATGGTTAAAGCGCGTGTTCAGTAAACAGGAGGTCCTGGGTTTAAATCTCAGCGGTGCCTTTCTTCCTGTCTTCTTGCACTGTTTATTGTTATAGACAACATGCTTCTGCGTTAAGTTTAATGGAGGTGTTCATTTCGTTTTTGGCACAACTTGTTTTTCAAGAAATCCACACATTGCGAAAGATAAAATGCTCACCTTTCTTATCAGTGCAAAAGAATTACTGCCAGCTGGCAAGAAAATGACGATTTTTTTTTACTTTAGACAAAAATCTGTGAATGTAGAAAAATACGACATGTGTCAGTTTCTATGGCACACTCAGTCAGGGTATGCTTCAGTTAAACACAACGTTGGTAGATCAAACGCACCCAGAGACACACTTTGAATTAATCCGATCTAAACATTACCTTCTCTAAATGTGAATGAGTTTCTTTGCACGTCCTTAGCCATCTTGATGTTTGCAAAGAATTTCAACTTTTGACACGAGTCAAACTACAAGTAAATAGTTGAGTACCTAAGTCAATATCACCGGGAATGTGAATATACAGATGCAGCCATTCAAAATGAGCGGTAAAATCCCACGGTACAGTAACCAACCCGCAGGGCACTGCGGTAAGTGATTGGCTGGCCAAAATGACCGACAGGGGCACTCATGGTGCATTGGTTGGTAGTGAAAAGATTTAATCATTTAATGTCTTTACTGTGCACATTTCAATCCGCTTAGTTTTGAATATTTATATGGAATTTTACCACTAAAGGGAAATTTTAGTAGCTGAGCATAAAAAGAAGAGGAGCATAACGCATCTGAAGGTCATAAACGATATTAATTTTGGAACATAAACATACAGTATATAGCTGGTCTTGGTACTTTAAAGAAAAAAATACACACCAGTATTCCATTTCTCCCTAAACATTTTAAGCTTCGAAGTCTTTAACTACCGTGATACCGGAGTCAACAAGCATACTTTTAGAATTTGATTAAAAGGGAATATAATATGGAATCGCGTATCTAAATAATTTATTAACGGTAAGATTATATTTGTGTGCTGCGACAGGGCTGTGTAGGGCTGTTTCGCCTGCCTGTTTATGCGTGCTGTCTTGTAGCCTACTGGTCTAGGTGTGTGACTAACAATGCACAGGTTGTGTGTTTGAATCCAGCTGGTGCTGGACGTTTCCTTTAACAAACATTTCTTCGAAAAAATAGAATAGCGATATTATGGACAATCAATTGACTTTTATATTTCAAAATATCGCAACATGATCGATTCTAAGTCATTTTTGATAACAATGAATAGTCACCTTCTTCCCTTCTGACAGCGGTTCCTGCTTCTATTGTGTGTGTGTGTGCAACAGGGTAAATTTTTATAGAGAAATGGAGGCTGGACAGTATGCGTTACAATATAAACATTTATATTGATTTAAATCGTGTTCTGATTTAAATCGCAAACGCGTGTTTAATTATGTGTTTTTTAATCATAATCAGGCTAATGCATTTCTACATTTTCTGTATGAACCAGCTTAGAGGTTCATACAGAAAGACAGCTTGTGTTTAAATTGAGTGTAAGGTAATTTATGCTTCTAAAGTCATGGTCAGCATTTATTATTGTACTGTGCTGTAAACTTTTTCTGTGCCTAGTCACATTATTTTATAGCGTTTTTACTGCGTTATTAAATCTGGTGGCGCTGTGTGTTAGTTTCCTGACTCCCATGTCACATGGTCTGTGATTGAATCCCATGGAACTATGACTTTATTTCTTAACAAACATTTCTTTAAAAAAATGAAACGTTTCCCTTGGTCAGAGATTAAATAAAACCTCACTCGCACCAAACAAATTTATGTTTCTAAATATCACGACATGATCGAATTTAAGTCTTTTTAATAACAATGAATAGTCACCTATGCGTTACAAAATATACATTTATATTGATTTGAATCGTGTTTTGATTTAAATCGTAAACGCGTGTTTAAATATATGTGTTTAAAGGCGATATACTATATAAAAGTGCTGCTTCCTATGGAGTGTGTCCTGCCGGGGATTCAAAAAAATTATTTTCAATTGGCTGATAGAGCTTAGACTACTGTAACTGTATTCTAGCCTGTATTACAACAGAACATTGGACAATGCAACGTAAATTGCAAAAATGCACTTGGAATCTGTCCAAGCCCTCCTACAAAAATTATTTAAACTGCGACACTGATCATTCATCTCTAAATAAACGTTATTTTATATAGCGTTTTAAGCGAATAGGTAATTAGATTGCTCATAAACCTAATCGCTTTTTCTACATAAACACAGCGTGATTGCTCTCTGAAAATGCTTTTCCTTTATTTTTACAGTAGGCTCAGATTTCAACTATAGATCGTATTATTATAAACTTTCTTGGAAAAATGTATTTTATGTAAACCATGTTTGCTATTAATTCATTTAGGGCTAAAATACGTTCATTGTCTTCCAATCGAGTCGAGTTGACATTGGAAGCCTGCAACACCCAGACTGTTAAACCAACGCTTTAGCACGTCAAAGCCCATTGAGGGTATTGAGCCAGTATTGGCTTTAGTATTCCCCCCCTCTCCCCTCAATTCAATTCAAGGTGTTTTATTTGCATGACAGATGGGTACAAGCAGTGTTGGGTATGTATATTGTAACGCTTACGGCAGACAGGCACTGTGTAAGAGCCGGCGCACCAGAGCAGCGCACCGTGGGAGCGTCTGCATTTATAACTTAGTTTTTAAAATTAGTCAAGCAATATTAAGCATCTCCTTTTACTTTTAAGTCCCTTAAATACATTGAGCACAGCTTTCTCACCACTTAAGATTGCTTTTGATACCATTCTTACACAAAGCAGAAGAGATCTTAGTGCCTGAGCATAAAAAGAATAGGAGCATACTGCAACGCGTGTGAAGTCCATAAACGATATTAATTTTGGAACTTAAAAGCTCAACCTCTCATGTTTGAGCTGTCGCCATCAAAGTCTTTAACAAAGATATTACTAATAGTAGTAATAATGAATGACCTTGGACGAGCTATAAGTGTAAACTCAAAGTATTGCCCTGGTCAACATTCTTTTTTTCATTGACCGTCTTTGTAAAAGTAACACCACAGCATTTCGCAATCATGCATTTGTTTCCAATCATGCAAAGTACAGTAATTTTTGAGAATCAATTCACCATGCCTTTCACATGCTCATAAAAGAGATTGATTTAGGAACATAAACATATTACCGTATGCAAACTGTACTGTATACAGTATATATATGTATATTTAATGTCTTAACTGTGCCCTTTAAGTATTGAATATTTATATGGAATTTTACCACTGAAGGGAAATCTTAGTGCCTGAGCATAAAAAGAATAGGAGCATACTGCAATGCGTGTGAAGGCCATAAACGATATTAATTTTGGAACTTAAACGTACAGTATATGGCTGGTCTCGGTACTTTAAAGAAAACATACACACCAGTATTCCATTTCTCCCTAAACATTTTAAGCATCGAAGTCTTTAACTAACGCGATACCGGAGTCAACAAGCATACTTTTAGAATTTGATTAAAAGGGAATATAATATGGAATCGCGTATCTCAAGAAATTAATAACGATATAATTATATTCATGTTGCAAAAGAACTGCAACTGACATAAAAACTCCCTTGCTTTTAACAGAGCGTTCCATAATTTCTAACTACGAAAATGCCAGGTGAAAGGATTTGTAAACATATTTTGTTAAAGCAAGTCAGTTTTTTCTGCAACACATAAAAGACATTTTTCCAAGAAAGTTTAGCCTTTGTCACTAATGAAACCACTAAATAAAGACATAAATATAGAAATCTTAAGATTTGTTTTATTTAATGTTGGTAGCAGGATGAACTGTCAGAGTGTATATTTTGTCGCAGAGTTGCTGCAAGATGTTAACAGTGAAAAAGGTATTTAGAAATGAGTTATTTCAAGATGAAAATTTTCAGAATAATTGCAAATCTAGCAGGATAGAGAAAGCACAGAAAACTGGCAGTTAGATTGATCAGATTAGTATGAAAGACATTTAGCAAAGGGAATGAGAAGAGTGACAAACTAGTATACTTTAGATCTTTTTTTCTGAACCAGGGAAAATCTGATCATGTTTCCCTATAACAATAATAAAAAAAACTTTATTTGATATATCACCATTAAAGGTGGCATCTCAAAGCAATACAGTAGATGTAAAAACAGATAAAAGGACCACAGATTACAAAGTAAATGCATATAAGAAAGACAAGCAGTTAGAGGTGCTACCAAAATTAGAAAATGAAGCAGATACAGACACTAAGTCTTCTGAAAAGAAAGGTTCTGAGGTTAGATTTAAACTGGCCCTGGTGTGTGTGTGTTTGTGTCTGTCTGTCCTGTGATGGACTGGCGCTATGTCCAGGGTGTATTCTGCCTTGTGTCCGTCGCTTACTGGGATAGGCTCCAAATCCTCTGTACTGGATAAAGAGATTAGAAATGGATGGAAGTAAAGGCACTGAAGAAACCCAGAAACCCACTATGAAATAGCAGCATCTCACTGAGAATAAAACATTTTATAGTGCTGGCTTAAGGAAACAGCCTTTCCACCTCTCTTGCACATCAGTATCCATACCTAGTTATTTAAACAAATTGCCTCTAATTATAAACATCTTAATATGCTGGCTCTGTGGATCCGCATCAGCTATGTTTGCCCATTCCTTCAATTCATGTGCATCCAACACACAGTTCAACGCTAGCAACTACACAAAATCTAAAATATGAGCTCTACTTGCCACTTACTATACCAACAGTACCAGCTAACTTTAGTAGTGACATTTTCATGGATCTCTTTAACAATAAAATTTACAACATCAGACTTCAGACACAATTAAACAGGCCTCAAAAAAGTCTGGTACAAACATTTTCAGCATGGAATAAACCGTTACTTTAATGGTATAAACCTTAAATGGATTCATATTCTCAATAAGATTTGGTGCTCAGTAACATGACTTAGAAAATGACAGAAGACATACGTATCATGCTTATCCTTCTATTTTTCATAATCGTAAACTCCTTAAGGCAGTTACATTTTCTCTGTTCTGACCTGGAGTTACAGAGAAATTTAAATTCTAATAAGAGATTTGTAATGAGGAAAGTCATACCAATCACTCATACAGTACCAGGATTTGCAATTACAATACAAATACTTTCTTTCTGTATGTGTTTATTTTGCAGTTTGAGTCTATGGCATTCCTTTGGGGGTCTATACTCCAAGGCATGACTTTTTTATGTATAAACATCAGTATTTACTGCTATTAATTACTGAACGATTTATAGTTGAAATCTGAGCCTAGATAGAAAGTTAGATATAAAGTTAAAATCTCGACAAAGCAATGTAGGAAATACAGAGAAAATAAATCCTTTCTGACATCTAAAATCAGTTTCGATCAAGGTCTCTAAAACGAACAAGAAAAAGAGGATTTTCGGAGGGCAACTACGCTGTGTTTATTAAGAATAAGTGATTTATGAGCAATCTAATTTCTTGTTCGTTTAAAACAGTGAAATGTCAGCTGCAAAAGATCGCACCAGAAACAGCACTCTCTCTGCCTGTCATAGACGTTCAGGAAGGGCTGAATGAAGTCATGTCAAGTACAATAATTCGGAGATCAATAATAACAGTTGTAGGACAGTATATAAGGAGGATAAGGATTTTGAAGTTGACTCGAAATCTGATAGGTAACCAGTGCAAGGACTTGAAAACAGGTGTAATGCATCCCTGATAGGATTCTTGCTGTCATATTCTGAACATATTGAAGATTGCTCAGTGTGGATTTAATTTCCCCAGTGAACAGGATGTGCATTTATTAATTCTAGAAAAAAAGCCTTTCTTTGATTTCTCTAGTTCTTAGTTTCTCTAGTTCCCTTTAAAATAAACTATTATTCCACAATGCAGAGTATTACATGGCCAGTATTTACACATGATATTTGTGATTTAAAGAAATTAACGCAAGCAGCTTTTGGAGATTTAAGTGTTGGCTGAGTTATTGCAGGATAAAAGACTAGAGATGTTGGCAAGAAGAAGATAATTTGGGGAAAGCTGAGGAATACACTTATAACAAGAACACTTCCTAATGGGGTTAGGCATACTTTTGATGAAGATGATGAAGTTAACAGACTATATGTTTACATAGATACTGAAATAAGGATTGTATTTTAGATTATGTGTAGTTGCTGGCATTGAACTGTGTGTTGGATGCACATGAATTGAAGGAATGGGCAAACATAGCTGATGCGGATCCACAGAGCCAGCATATTAAGATGTTTATAATTAGAGGCAATTTGTTTAAATAACTAGGTATGGATACTGATGTGCAAGAGAGGTGGAAAGGCTGTTTCCTTAAGCCAGCACTATAAAATGTTTTATTCTCAGTGAGATGCTGGCATTTCATAGTGGGTTTCTAACACTGTGTATGGTTCCATGCACACAGTGCCTTTACTTCCATTTCTAATCTCTTTATCCAGTACAGAGGATTTGGAGCCTATCCCAGTAAGCAAGGGACACAAGGCAGAATACACCCTGGACATAGCGCCAGTCCATCACAGGACAGACAGACACAAACACACACACACCAGGGCCAGTTTTCCCATAAACCAATTAACTTACCAGTATGTTTTGGAGTGTGAGAGGGAGTCATATCACACATGGAGAAAAACCATGTAACCCAGAGAGAACATGTAAACCCCACACACACAGGATGGCAGGAATTGAACCTAGAACCCCAGTGCTGCAAGATAGCAATGCTAACCACTTTGCCACCATTATAAATGGATGGATAGCTTAGTTATCTTTCTAGTTCACAGGTTTGCATGCATAATTTAATTTTGAAAGCCACTGAGACATCAGGTACTACTGTTGTATTTATGAAAAAGAAACAAAACAAAAAACATACTAACAACTGTGCCATCCTACTCCTTAGTTAATACATTTTATTATTCATAAACAGTTAACATTGTTAGCAAAATATTTTGAATTATATTTAACCCTATTTTTTCTTTAGTTTTGTATTTAACTTATTATATGATAGTCAGACTTAATGTATATTTGAACAATGAAAATATATTTTTACAAGATTTTACATTAAGCACTTAAAATTAATATGGTTAATAATAGTAAACTGTAACATGCTGTAACAAGATTGGTTAAACTGCGAAGAAAATGCTTTCAGAGAAAATGTTTCAGGTGTGAAGAACATAGATCTCCAATGCAATTTCAACCAAACCTGTTCCCACACACCCTGCCCCCACTACCATTAGAATAAACACAAAGCACTCAAATCTTTCGAGCTAATGATCAGGTGACCCGAGAGAGAGCGAGAGAAACACCAAGGGGTGCGGAACTATTTACATGGAAAACGGGTGATCTCCCCAGACTGTCCGCCTGTTTCACTGTTACCTGGATACCTCTTTATTTAGAACTCACTAACACTGATTTTTAGTTTAGAAGGATTCAAGTAGGGTTTTAGATGAAAGGCAGCGACCTTAATCAAGCCCAAATCATAATTGAACCCATTCAGAGCCTACATTACATTTTAGCGTTTCATTCTGAGCAGAAGACCCTCACACCTGAAGAAGTTAGAAATCTCGCCTGCTTCTACTTTACAACCGGAGTGCTGGCTGTGACGAATTAAACCGGTTTTACAGGTTTCAATCACAGACCATGTGACATGGGAGTCAGGAAACTAACACACAGTGCCACCGGATTCGATAATGCTATAAAAACACTATAAAATAATGTGACTTGGCACAGAACAAGTTTACAGCACAGTACAATAATAAATGCTGACCATGACTTTAGAAGCATAAATTGCCTTACACTCAATTTAAACACAAGCTGTCTTTAGCCCTCTAAGCTGGTTCATACAGAAATGTAGAGATCCAGGCTCAGAACACACAGCTTCTTTAGCGAATACATATGCAGGACAACTAGAGAAGACGTTTTACAGAGGATGGATTTTTAGAAACATCCCATCAGTGACATCACTGAAGTCAACTCCTAGGTACTGTAACTGTCGTGTGGATAGTTTCACAAGAATCAGACAAAGGTTTAAGCATCGCTTGTTCTAGATAAAACTGCAAAAAAAAAACAACAACCTATAATGTACTTCTTTGCAGCTCTGTTTGCCCAAATCATATATTCACAATGTGAAATCTAGAAAATAATATTACGTAACCAAAATCTGCAATATGGAAACAGAACCTGTGTAATTGTTGATAGATGATGTACTTGTAACATTTTTTCAAGACGAACTACAACATTTAAAAAATGACTTGTATGTACTTGATATCTCTAATCAATCCACGGGTCCCAGCACAAAACGAAACTAAAACGCGTACCGTTTCGCGCTTCTTATTAGTTGCTCAAAAGTAATTTGACCGGATGAAATGCATAATATAAACCTAGAAACATATACGTGAGTAGTACTTAAGCACTGTAGTATCGGTGTTAAGACATACCTCTCAAATACTGTAAATCAAGTTAAAAATATCTCAAGACCGATTCTGGTCATAATGAAACCATGTTTTGTGTATGTTTTCTTTAAAGTACCGAGACCAGCCATATACTGTATGTTTATGTTCCAAAATTAATATCGTTTATGGCCTTCACACGCGTTGCAGTATGCTCCTATTCTTTTTATGCTCAGCTACTAAGATTTCCCTTCAGTGGTAAAATTAGATATGAATATTCAATACTTAAACGGGCACAGTTAAGACATTAAAATACATATACATACTGTATACAGTACAGTTTGCATACGGTAATATGTTTATGTTACGCGATTAAAAAATAAATAAATAAAAATGAAAAGTCCAACACCAGCTGGATTCAAACACACAACCTGCCAGTTAGTAGTCACGCACCTAGACCAGTAGGCTACAAGAAAGCTCGCATGAACAGGCAGGGGAAACAGCCCTACACAGCCCTGTCGCAGCACACGAATTCTTTAGATACGCAATTCCATATTATATTAGCAGAAAAGCTTAAAACTACCACTTTTTCACACGCTATTTCACATGCTAGTTAAATACTTCGATGCTTAAAATCGTTAGGGATAAATGGAATACCGGTGTGTATGTTTCCTTTAAAGTGCCGATTCCTGGAATCTGACTGGCTGATACCCCTCTGAAGTGGTTCCATAAAATCTGGTATACGGAAAAGAAAGCGTTGATAAATACAAGTGTCTTTTAATACACTCTTTGCTGTGCTCTTGAGGATCCTTGTGATATTTTAAGCTCTAGTTGAATGATAGGTGTCGCATTTTAAATCATTTTCGTAGTTAGAAATTATGAAACGCCCTGTTAAAAGCAAGGAAGTTTTTATGGCCGTTGAAGTAAAACAAAATGCCTGACAAAGTATGACTTGGACAGATTCCAAGTGCTTGTACAAATGTGCTAAAGAAATTATACTTTGAGTATACAGCTTGTCCAAAGTCATCCATTAATAATACTATTAGTAATATCTTCAGTAAAGGCTTTGATGCATAAATATTTCTGATAAAGGTAGGTTGTGTACTTTTTTCCAACTGAGCAATCTTGCTTTCATAAAATATACCAACATTTTAATGACTAATGATTAACATGGTGTAATACACAGTTCAAAATTAAAGGCTCAAATGCTGTACATGAGAGGTTAAGCTCCCCCTGGCAGTTTTACAAGGCGACGCCGGATAGTTAGCCACGTGACACACGTGAACTACGTGACACGCCTACCGGGGTATGCCGCGAAATACCTCACCCATTTTGAATGGCTGCATCTGTACATACTGTATACAGTACAGTTTGCATACGGTAATATGTTTATGTTCCTAAATCAATCTCTTTTATGAGCATGTGAAAGGCATGGTGAATCGATTGTCAAAAATTACTGTACTTTGCATGATTGGAAACAAATGCGTGATTGCGAAATGCTGTGGTGTTACTTTTACAAAGACGGTCAATGAAAAAAAGAATGTTGACCAGGGCAATACTTTGAGTTTACACTTACAGCTTGTCCAAGGTCATTCATTATTAATACTATTAGTAATATCTTCGTTAAAGACTTTGATGGCGACAGCTCAAACATGAGAGGTTGAGCTTTATTAGCTCCACCTTGCGGAAATTCCGGATACTATTATTTTGCTTGTCGTATTATAGGAGAATTTACGGTAACTAGTGGTATTTACCGGTAACTCGCGGTATTTACCGGTAACTTGCGGTAGACTGTGTACAGCGTACCGGAAAATAATCTGGTATCGCCCGCACATTTTGAATGGCTGCATCTGTATTTACATGAGCAGGGTCAGTGGCTGGTCATCGTGCTGACCCTCAGACTCTCCCCGGCTACAACTCCCAGCCTGCCTCGTGGTACCCTGAGTGTCTAGGTGCGCTTCCTCCTCACCACCGGGAGAGGGAGCTACAATATTAAACACAGTTGAACACAACACCAGGAATGAGTTTAACTTCACTTTTTACTTGAAGAGCAGGTCTGTCGCCTTCTTCTAGCTTTATTGCTCTGGGGAGTGCCTCACAATTACCATACTAAAAAGTGCGCAAGGGAGTGTGTTAAAACTACCTCTCATGACACAGTCCCTCTGAGGACAGAGAATTGTCCACATGAAATGTCAAAACTGCAGGACAGAAGACAAGACTGACACGGAGCCCAGGTTTCTGTCCGTGAAGAAAAAAAATACTGCCCCTGGGTTCTGTTTAGGATTTTGGGCTTTCATATGAAGGAAAGCAGAGCTTTCACTGGCCCATTACCGAAGTTTATTGGGAAATAAAATAAAGAAAAAGCTAGAAAAGAAGAGTGGACACAGTGTGTCCACACCACACTTTTCCCTGGATCACGATCAGAGATCAAATAAAACTTCTCTCACATTAAACAAACCACCACAGTAAAAATAAACCCCATACGAACATTAAATATGAATATAGTAATGTATCCCTGTCTAGGGGAGCCAGGTATTAGACTGGCTGTAGCTGCTCACAGACACAGCGTTACCTACAAACTACAACTCCCATAAACACCTTGAGTCACTTCCTGACTGTGTCACAGTCCCTATTCTTCCTGGCTGTGGTGACGTCATAAGGTCCCTCCCCATTCTGACAGCTTCACAGTCACCGGCGCGCAAGAGAGACTCACACGGGATTTCTTTTTTAAAAGTTTATTTTCTCCAAAAAAAAACATGGGAGGGTTTCCAGAGATATTTACAAGTCAGGAATACAGCAGACCAGTAGCGAAGTATATCTCCCTCTCTCGTATATGTTATTTTTCCATTTAAATTTTTTTTTTATTATAACGCATTTAAACACGACACAACATCATCGTTTCTAATATTACAATTATATTTATGACATCATCTCACTAACTGCCATTAAACCCGTCTCCCAGTATGAGCAGTGGGACAGAGAGCTGGGAGAGAGTCAGCCTGTGATCATGAGTCAGTGACGGGTTTAATCTCCACACTGACAGCAGGCAGCAGCTCAAGGTCTTTATCTGAATCCCCAGTCCAGAAGACAGGATATATCTTCTCCCCCTGAGTGAAGACCATGTCAGTGAAAGTGTAGAGATGAGCTCTGGACTCCACTGTGTAAAATGAGACCTTCCTCTCCTCAATATCCACACACACCCCCAGCTTCCTGGGCCGCAGACCGAGGGGGAGAGGGGTCTCAGGGTCAGTGAGAGCAGAGAAAGGGTGAGAGCCCAGACACCAGTAGCCCTGCTGGGGAGAAAACCTGAACCCCCCTTTCCTTTCTGCAGACTCTCTGGTCACTCCTATTCTCCACCAGTCATTCACCTCCACCTCCCAGTAGTGTCTCCCTGAGGTGAAGGCCTCCCTGCTCACAACACAGCGCCTGTAATCAAATCTGTGAGGATTGTCAGAGAGACTCTTCCACTGTCCCCATCTCACTCTCTTCCCATCCTCAGACAGGCCGAGCTGACACTGAGCTGTATCAGGGTTCAGAGTCACAGCAGCTGGGGAAAAAAACAGCAAACATCACAAAAGGCTCCTGCCGATTACAGTCCAACTCAACTCCATTAGACTGTGAAATGTCTTTGTCCCCAAATACACAGAGAGAGAAAAACAAGTCAATTACTAATGACTTCTCTTCCCTGCCAGAGAAACGACATATTCTGACATTGTTTCACTAAGTATTACACATGGGAGTGATCCCCAATATCTTCTAAATACAAACATTAAACATTTGTTTTCATAGCGATGAAACGTTATTTTTTTAAACGACATTATTAATAAACACAGGACCAACCGGACTGCAGGAGAAATTACAGCATGACCACTTGCTTTCAAACACTTCAAAACCCACCACAACGACCTGTATACTGCAAGAAACTGGACAGCCTGTCTGTTAAACCGGGTTATTTCAAATCCCAGTTCAGCAGCTCGTTCATCTTCTCTAAGACCATTTTTCTGATGACGCAGAATAAAAAAGTGCTAAATTCAAAGACTGCATAATACTTGTTTGTTACAGAAAAAAAATTCAATGGAAAAAGCAAAACCTTGCTGAAATAAAGGACTTCACACTTACTTTGAACATGTGAAGAAATATCCAAAGTAATTATGAATATAATTCAAATTAAACTAGAAATAACAATAATAATTATATCTGATAGGAGACAGTAGGAGCAGTATTAATTCTTAATACTTAATACTGAATAAATACTCTCCCTTTGTCTGTCTGTCAATTTAGTGAAAATCAAAGAGATTCCACTCAGGTCTTATTTTCTTTTTTTACTCCTGGAGTCTAGAAAGGCTGACGCAGCTACCCACATGAATTTATAAAAACCTGCAAAATGCTAATTTGTTACAGAAAAAAAACATAATGGAAAGAACAAAACCTTGTGAAATAGAAGAAAACCCACCACACTTACTTTGAAAATGTCAAGAAATATCCAAAATATTCAATGTTTAACCAGAAATAACATATCCAGAAACCCGGAGAAAAACAGAGGCGCTCACCCTGACTGCTGAGTCGTGCTCAGCTGTTTGCCTCTCTGATAGGACACACCAGCTGTCAATCAGTGAGCTCTGACCACTGCGAGATGGGGGGTGAGGCTTATACATGTTCAGTGTGAATGTGGGGTTTTAATCGCTCTTTCGCTGATCTGCCAGTCAATCAAGTGACGATGAAAGAGACTTTTATCAGCTGTTATTTTTTTACTACTGTAGCCTAGAAAGAATGACACAGATACCTGCATAAACTTATAAAAACACCTGACTCATTTCTAGACAGACCCCCATTAGATCTGTGATGCCCTGTGATGCCCTCTCCTGGACAAGAGTGGAAACTGCAGCCTGATCCCTGTTGCCATCATAACAACACCTTCCACTGATATTTCACACTTGTTCTGTGTAGAAGAGGACACAGTGTCAAACACTGACTTATTCCACAGGAGAGTCTATCAGTCTGGAAACACAGACAACCTCTAGACCTGTTTGAAATGAGGACCCCAATATCACAGGCGAACACCCCAATACACACTCACTCTGTATGTATTGCTCTGGAAAAGCAAAGCAAAAGAGGGAAGAACACCAAACAAGATGAATAAGGCCACTAACTGTACAAAAAGAAAAACAATCCTAACAATGGAGAAAAACATAAAAATAATCCTTATATTGCAAAAAAACCCTCAACTGACTTCCAAGGACTTAGCAACAGCTTTAAAGCCCTTTAAGAGAGATAGTGCTTCTCTTGTGCCTTCATTCAATCCTGACCAGACCTGCCTTCACTCCCCTTTTATACACTGCAGGGCTGTATAGACTGTTACACATACTGAGATTGGGGAGCATATGGGGAAAAACATTCATGCCCAGATGAAAATAAACTTTTCTTATTTGATACATCCTCCTGTAAATCTGGATATATAAAAACAGAAAAATAGGGTTTGTTGTATGTTCTGCTTTTTGGCCCAGTCTTACAAGACTTACGGTAATCAGGAAAAAGGTCACTGCTGTTAGGAGACATATGGTAGTTAAACAGGTACATGCAGCAGAAATTGCCCCCAGGTACCAGGGATGCTTTACAGGGATTCCGATCTAGTTTATGTCATTTTCACATAGGAAATTCATTTTTAAACCTGGAGTGGGAGGATATTTTTTAAGCCCAGAGTAAGAGAGAGAGAGACAGAGGACAACAAGCTGCAGGAGAGCCCAGAGAAAGAGAGAGACAGACAGAGGACAACAAGCTGCAGGAGAGCCCAAATATATTTATGTGAAGAGAGTCTTGCAACATCATTTTTATCTAGTCTGTAACAGTGTTGTTTCATAGAATTTGGACAGCTTTTTTGTTATGAGTGGCTCAATTCCTCATTCCTCCTGATATTCCACAGTTATTCCTAAATCCAGTGTCACTGGCTCTGCCACATTCAGCCTGTAGACCCTCAGTCAGGAGTGAGCAGAGACCAGAGCACATGGCCTTCAGGGAAAATTAGTTTTCTTCACTGTCAGCCCCTTCATCAGGAGAGACTCATACTGAACATTAAACTGAAACACATTGGGAAAAATGTTCCTCACACTTTCAGCTCAGAGGAAGAGATAACTACTGGCCATTAGACTGAAACACAGTGTGGAGACAGAAATACCCACATTGAAGCTTGGATTGATCTTCACAGAATCCCATTTAGATTTCGTGTAGGATGTTGCAGAAACACAAGACTGAAATACATCCACTTCAGTGTACACACCCAGAACAACAATCTCAAACTACAAAGAGATTCTGAGACTAAATGCAATAACGAAGGAAAGCAAGCTTAATATCTTCATACCACAGGCCCCTCTGTTATCAAGAGCAGACAGCCCTACCTGCAGCACTGCAGATCCACCTCCATTCTGAAACACAGAGACACATCACTGTTAATCACAGCCACACACCTGAACACAGAGACACAGACACTGTTAATCACAGTCACACACTGGAACACAGAGATTCAGACACTGTTAATCACAGACATACACTGGAACACAGAGATTCAGACACTGTTAATCACAGACATACACTGGAACACAGAGATACAGACACTGTTAATCACAGACACACACTGGAACACAGAGATACAGACACTGTTAATCACAGTCACACACTGGTAATAATATGTCTGTCAGTCAGCAGAGTTTCACACAGTGTACATACGTGATTTAGGGATAGGAGCTCGCTTCACAGCATCTGCAGAGAGAGTAGATCTTTATTGTATTAAAAACCTTTATAGCTTCTTACCTGTTATTATAGCAGAGTTTATACTACAGTCTGCAGTCAGTTCATTTCAGGATCCCCAGTGTAGCGGCGAGGCTTATTAATAAGAAAGAATTAAGTGTTCTGAGCCTTCCCAAATGAGGCCCCATTTCTCTGTTCATCTCTGTGGTGCAGCCACAGAGAAACTATTCATGCAGGCTGATTTAAGATGTTTTCTTTTGATAAGAAACAAGCTCCCAAAGGGGGATGCACTTAGCTAAGCCTGGCTATCATGATCAATGGTCATCCATTGGCGCCTATCTGTCTAGGGAGTGCCAGTTGGACATCTGGACTGCATTACTAAGTGTCAGGAGTAAGTGACTCATATCTCACCTTGATCAACCAATCAGGGACTGGTAGGGCCGAGTAACCCACGTGGGACTCTGATGCCCATGGAACTTAAGATTCAGTAAGATTCTGGAGAGGATTCTGTGGACTGTTCTAAAGGGAATTCAAAGGAGAATTCCAGGGCAGGACAGCCCAGGAGCAGAAGGCTCCCAAGGGCAGGACATTCTCGCAGCGCACCTCCTGACCATCCTGAGACTCAGCCCGGACAACCACGGAACGGCCAGTGTGTCCGAGTGCCAGAACTTTCCTTTGTTCTAAGAGTCTAGAGTGGAGGTTGCCAGAGAGTAACTGTTTCTTTGTGCCCACAGGAGATCTGAATCCCCAGAAATTGGATGAGTATTCAACTTCAATGCATTACAGCTTGAGAATTCAATTGTTGTCCCAACCAGTTGATATCAATTTTATTCCTAAGAGTTATGTACTTGTTTTGAGTATCTAATGTAGAAGTTATAACCAAGTTCATTTACGAAATGGTATAAATGAATGATATACTGAACGTATGTCCTCTTGATATGTGTAACACTTTGTAACTGATTGAATATATACCTTTTGTATTCTGATAACCCTCTCGATAAGATCTGTTAGGTTTATATGCATATTCTATGTATTAATAAATGTATCCTCGTGTATTAGTACCTGTGTGTGCGCGTTGTTTGAGTTATGTCGCATGGTTGGACTCTAAAGCCATCAAAGAATCAACTTTGTGATTTACTGCTACAATTAATAATTGTCTCAGTAAATGCCCAAACCCTACAGAACTGATGCCTTCAGAGAGCCACTACATTACATTTTGGCTATGATTACATATTTGGCGTCCCTGAGCCGGTTTTCTTACACCAGTCTCCACTGCAGTGTGGATCAAAGTGTCAGTGAGTGTGAGCAGCAGTGGCTGTAAGACTGGAGTCTCACTCAATAAGACTGAGCAGCACAAGGCAATAAGAGACACAGACACATCACAGGACACCCTGGAGTCTGATCCTTGTGCCATTGAGAGATGAGAAATAAACACAGTCTGCTGTCCATAGCACTGAGTATTGACAGGTCTCACACTGACTGAGTGACCTGTACCCACAGTGACCAGTATCACTGACTAAGTGACCTTTACCCACAGTGACCATTATCACTGACTTAGTGACCTGTACCCACAGTGACCAGTATCACTGACTGAGTGACCTGTACCCACAGTGACCAGAATCACTGACTGAGTGTCCTGTACCCACAGTGACCAGTATCACTCACTGAATGACCTGTACCCACAGTGACCAGTATCACTGACTGAGTGACCTGTACCCACAGTGACCAGTATCACTGACTGAGTGACCTGTACCCACAGTGACCAGTATTTCTGACTGAATGACCTGTACCCACAAAACTCCTTATCCTCAGTGTCTGTTTTGACTGTGACTGAATTTCAATGTTATTCATTTCTTAATGTTGTGTTTAAGGGGATGAATATTCAGAAAACCTTCTAATGTACCTGAATTCCAGCTCCAGTACATCTGTATTTGGTGTACTTGGGAAAGTTATACACAATAGATTTTGGCTGGGAACAGTTTTTTTTGCATATTATCAGCCTAGAGCTTTAGAAAACATGATACACCAGAGAGTTTAAGAACTACATTGATCACTTGTTGGCTTTAAGGGTACATCACACAGACCATAGAACACTTACCCAGTTCTCTCTTAAGTAAGGGGTTCACTGCAAATAATAAAGACATTCAATGGATAGTTTAGCATGTGGAACAAGATTGAAAAATAATCTAATATTTCACACAATCCCAAAATACAAAATAGTCCAAGGACTGAAAGAAAAATGCTTCTGTAAATTGACAAAAAAATATATGAAAAAACATTAAAAGAAAATCAAAACTGCATTTTGAATGTGGACTTGTCTTGAATCTTAGACGTAGTGGGCTTTAAAGAGTCTGTTATTTCAAATTACAGTGCATACAGTAAAGTCTTAAAATTGCACAATTTACTTACCTTGTGATGCCAATAGTGTCTCCTGCTCTGTAAGAAAAAGACAATCAGTAACGCTGATACAGGCCTTTGCACTGGCACAGGTATTTAAAGACTCCCTCTATAATATAATATAATATAATATAATATAATATAATATAATATAATATAATATAATATAATATAATATAATATAATATAATATAATGAGACATGATTCAGATTCCCGTAGTGTCTCTCCATTCTGAAAACCAGACAGCAGAGGTCCTGTATTGACTGCAGTCTAGAGTTCTGTCTTCAGTGTGTGGAACAGAAACACTGCCACACTCTAAACAGCTCTTCAGAGCTGATCAGTACAACACAGGTCACTGAACAGAAAGAGCCCCAGTCCTGAGGAACAGCTTCTCTCCTCAGCTCACACTGTCTCTCTCTCTCTCTCTTTCTCTCTCTCTCTCTCTCTCTCTGGCACAAGCTGAGTGAGGTTCTCTAGAGCTTCCAGAGTGGGCTCACTGAGACAGAACAAACCACAGCAGGGATCTTCTCTACTGGGCTCACTGGTAGGGATGAACATGTGTGCAGCTCATGAGATGTTTGTATTTGGCTTTAGAGAATTAATACATTTACAATGCATTACAAGTAAAGGTTGTTTCTTAAGGATAGTATCTAAGAGAACATCAGTTGCATTAACAGTGGCTGAGTTCCACAAAGTGCTCAATATAACTACTGAAATATAGTGTGGATTTGGCCAAGTGTTTGAGTGTTTCCACAGGAACACTGAACACATTCTGTTCTGAAATCAACATAACCACTAACCCACTCTTCTCCAAGGGGTAAGAGAAATTATGGAGCCCAGCAGGAAGATTCTGGATGTGCTGGGCTGCTGTGGGTTTCTATCACAGCTGAAAAGTTCAGATGTTCACTGTTGTCCATATATGCTGATGAAACAACTCCTGACAGCGTTAAGACTGACTCACCCCCACTGGATAAAAGCTCACAGTGAGACTCACCTGAAGAGAGAGAGCTGCTTTAACACTAGAGAGGCTGGTTCTGTAACTGCTAGGATGGCTGTTGTGGGCCGGCACTGGCTCTGACTGATAGGAATACTATAGATCTCCCAGCACAGCACTTTCTGAGAAGATGATCTCCTGGGGTCTTCAGTTCTAGACATGGTGTCTGTACACTGACTCCTCTTATCAAGAGTTTGGTGTCTTGTGCTGCTCATACATTGTCAAATAGTGGGATTTAAAACCGAACCTAGCACACACATACAGTATCTATAATGAGCACATACTGTCCATTCTTCTCCATTGGATCACCAGAAGTACTGATGCTGCTACAGTAACAGCTGCTGTTAGGAAGAGAGTCACCATCCATCCAGAGGGAGCAGGGAAAAAGTCTCCTGGAAAACAGGACAGGAATATTATCCCAAAGAAGCATTAATGTGTTAGGTGTTAATGAAATCTAACATACAGTAAGTGAAAGAAAAAATCATTTGGATTTGAATTTGAATTTCAATCTATATCTATTGAATTTGCAAAGGCCTTTATCAACAGTTTTAAATGTTTCACACTCATACTTTTTGGTTTGGTTTGTGAAACATTTTTAAAATCTGAAGACGGAAGGGCTTCAGAGACAGATTGCTGAATTGCTCGGTTGACACGCCAGGTACAGTAGGGTCAGGGTTAGCATTCCCATACTACTTAGATTATTATTACGCTCAGCGCTGGATTTTGGGACCTAAGTCAGCTTTCTCCAAGTTCTTTTCAGAGACTGTTGGCTGCCTGGACAGTGCAGTGCAGACAAAAATTGTAAGAAAACATTATTGAATCTAATAAATTTGCAATCTGTCAGGTCCCAAAACAATTGCATCAATCTAATATGATTTGATTATCGTATTTCAGGAAATATATTAGATCTTATATGTTACAAAAACATATAAAATACATAGCCTAACTACCATTTAAAATGTAATGTGGCTTACAGACTTTGTTTTGGAAAAAAAAATATTAATGGAAAATTAGTATGTGAATATCCACAGATGTCCACATCATCTACAATGTTGCTTCCTTTCATCTAAATTGCCTAGAATAGATAATCTAGATGCCAGTATTTACCCCACTGTTTTAAGAGCAATAATTAAAATTATATAAAAAGTCTTATCAGTGGTGTATGGAAGCCCGTTTCCACCAGGGAGTAAAAAAAAAACACGCTATGGTATCTCGCAATTGGGACTTAGTATCTCAGAATTAAGACTTAGTTTCTCAGAATTATGACTTTATATCTCACAATTTCAACTTTTAATCTCACATTTGTGACTTCGAAATAGCCCACATTTCATTGTCTGTCCTTTTGTTATTGTAATGGATTCCGGTTCTAGGGCTTGTGTCCTCGCTGCTCCCACCCTGAGCATTACAGAACAGAGTAAATATGAAGCCTTGAGCGATGATAATAAGCTCCTAGTGCAGGTTGTGCTCAGTGTCCCAGGTGTGTTAAATCCTGGGTGTGTGTTATGAGCTATACCTCAGCTGTGTTGCAGGTGAGCTCCAGTATTCATGTTTAATACTCACTGGCTATGTGGAGCTGAGATCCCCAGTCTGGCTCAGGAAGAGCACTTCTCACCAGGCAGGAGAAGATGTTGGACTCCTGTTTGACTGAGATGTAGCTGCTGACAATGAGGAGCCCCTGACTGTCTGTGTCCACTGTGGGGGGCTGTGATGTCACCCCGTTTCCATCCCTGTCTGTCCAGATCACTGCAGGTTGAGGGAACCAGCCCTCTGATCTGCACAGCAGCTGGGCCTGATCTCCTCCAGGGGAGTGGAGAGACACTGACACAGCTGCCAATATTGAAATAAAAGTCACATTCTGCAAACTGGAGTGAGATATAATAATATAATCTGTGTTCTAGAGTGACTCAACAAGTAAAGGTGAATTTATTCTTTTTGGGAAAACATGACAATGTTCTGAGTTTCAGAGTGAACACAATTCAAGAGAAGGTTTTGGTTTTCCACTTTTACTTTTAGAAAGTGTCACTTTCAACCATCACTATGATCTGAGATGTTTGTCATGTGATTTGTCACTGCTGGGATCATAGTCAGACAGGTTTCTTATTAATGTCAACTTTGTCAGACTATGTTTGAAGTGCTCCTCAGTGGAAGTTACCTTTACCATTACATACTGTATAGCATCTATCAGTGATATTCAATACATTCACATTGTCATGGACTTGTTATCATACAAATGTTTTATAGAATTGCTATTATGCAGCACAACAATTATTTTGTGGAAAATGATTAATTACATTTTAAACACTCACCTCTAACAGACAGGTCAATAACAGTGTTATCATCCATGACATCAGACAGGACCATACATCTGTACTTTCCGTGATCAGAGCGAGTGATGTTTCTCAGTGTTAAAGACACGTTGCCTCTGGAGAGCTCATTGGAGGAAAGCTTTACCCTTCCCTTGTAGGCTGGGTCCTGTGTGTCAGAGTTACACTTGCGGTTCTGGTACAGACACACTGGGGCTGTATGATCTTCTCTAAACCACCTGATATCAAGGTCCTCTGCGCTGATGCTGGGTAAGAGGTAACAGGGCAGGACAGCATCTTCACCAGGGGACACAACTACAGGAGCAGCTGGACCAACAACCTGTAACACCTCTGAAAGAGAAAGAGCATACAGACTGAGCCTCCCCTTCTACACAGGTGCTCACAGTGTGAGCTGGTACAGCACTGTCTCAGGAGCAGCCTACACTGACCCCAGTAATGGTGAGGATTTAGTGATGTTTTAGTTTTAACTCATTTGGATTGATTGGAAACCCTCCTGTTGTCCTGTCTCATTATGAAGCAAACCTACCAGTCTGGGTTAGCCCTTTGAGTAATGTCACTAAGTTTATATTTAGGGATGTTATCGCTTCATTGGTTTGGCTTTGTTTAAAAGTGTATAAACTGTGTACACTGGAGGTTGCGGCAGTCAGGTATGAATACTAAATTCCTGTCAGTCAAATGTATTAAGTGGTCAGGTTAATAACATTATTATTGTTAGTTGTGAGTCAAAATAAGTATAATTATCATATTAAATAGTAAAATACATGTTATGGTAAATTTGAATCCTTAAACTCTGTGAAGTTGCTCCCTCACAAACAACACAATGAAACCCCCCACATTCATTAGTTCTGCATTTGTACCAGTTTGTGTTGTTGAAGCAGCATTTGTTCGTTCTCAAGATATTGTTTAGCGCCTTGTTTTTTCATGAGTGTGACATCACTCAGCCCCCCTACAGCAGGGCAGGAGAAGCAAACCAGCCTCATTCCTGCTCTCTTTGTGCCAGCTTGTGTGTTGAAAGTAGCTTTCAAGCTGATTTCATTCCCGAGATACAGAGTCTTATTTTTCAAGTCACCTGACTGCCTAGACAACGCCAGCTGTTTGCTTTCTCAGCCTGTCCAGAGGCAGGGGGATGTGAAATGACATCTGTCTGCAGTATCTTAATACACCACAAGAGCTGCCATTTTAGCCTCTTGAGAGGGAACTTTAGCAAACAATTGTACTTTCTAAGAAGAATGTAAGTAGCATGTCCTGATACCTCATAGCTGTGTCGATATTTTTGAAAACTGAAGATGTGAACTAAGGAGCTTCTCATTGTATCCTTATTAAATCATTATTGAATTCAAAAGACCTTTCTGTTAGCTGAGTTTTTAAAACTGAGTTTTTTTTGTCTAGTGCTCACTATTCTATTACTGAGAGACACCACTGAGAGACACAACCTATTCTGCTCTTTGTTAAGAGACCTAAACCAGAATGCTGAATGTAAGGACCGATTCTATAAAACATCTGTAAATGGTTTGCAGTGAATGTTCTTGTAGTGCTATTGGTGATTATGGCTTTAGGGCTGTGAGTGTTCTTGTAGTGCTATTGGTGATTATGGCTTTAGGGCTGTGAGTGTTCTTGTACTGCTATTGACCATTTCTTTTATTTTATTCATATTGGTGAAGGAAATGATCTGAGCACCACAGGCCTAAGCTATCAGCTGTAGACTGGAGTTTAGCCTCTGCCTTAGACGTGTCCACAATCACTGTATCACCAGACTCTGTCCTGGGCTCCTCCAGTCATCTGTCTACAATGTGAGAAGAGCAGGACGAATGGCTGAGCCTTGAGCAGAGCTAGTGGAGATCAATGTCATTGTGCTGCTCTGCTGGTTGAATCTGACACATTGGGTGGAGCGATGGCTCTGTGGCTCAGGATCTGAGCCTGTGGCTGGAAGGTTGCTGGTTTGAATCCTCCGGCTGGCAAAGAAATTCTTCTCTGTATAAATGGCTGACCCTGTGCTCTGACCCCAAACTTCTCTCCCTGTCTGTGTGTTTCATGGAGAGCAAGTTGGGGTACAGTATGTGAAAAGACACATTCCTAATGCAAGAAATTGTATATGGCCAATAAAGTTATCTTACTTTATTGAGGTCTGTCTGTAAGGAAAGAAATAATCCAGAACATAAGCTGTGGTTTAACTCTCATGTTAACAGTTTCCCTACATGTTTTCCCATCATGAGGGGTTAAAACTGAATGATTCTGGTAACACTGCACAAGAATGTTTATTCAGACAGACACTATGTGCTTATTGAACAGTGATGTGTAAATCATACCATCTGTGTTTGGGGTACGTGTGTGTTTAGGTCTCACTGCATGTCTGCAGCACTTAGGAGACTGAATAGGTTTGTTCTCCCTGTGACTCCTTAAAAGTCATAAAGTCTGTTTATGCTGTTAGTTATTGTGAGGATTATCTCACAATGCCAGCACCCATAGCACCCTGCAACTCATGACTGGCAACCCACTGAAGCTCAGCAGGTGTGAGCCTGGTCGGTACCTGGATGAGAGACCTCCTGGGAAAAACTAAGGTTGCTGCTGGAAGAGGTGTTAGTGGGGCCAGCAGGGGGCACTCACCCTGTGGTCCATGTGGGTCCTGATGCCCCAGTATAGTGATGGGGACACTATACTGTAAATCAAGTGCTGTCCTTTGAATGAGATGTAAAACTGAGGTCCTGACTCTCTGTGGTCATTAGAAACCTGAGGGAATCTCTCAAAAAAAGTAGGGATGTAACCCCGGCATCCTGGCCAAATTTCTCATTAGCCCTTACCTATCATGGCCTCCTAATAATCTCCATCTATGAATTGGTTTCTCTTTTCTCCTCCCCAATGATAGCTGGTGTGTGGGGAGTGTACTGGCGCACTATGGCTGCTGTCGTATCATCCAGGTGGGGCTGCACACTGGTGTGGGTGGAGGGGATCCCCATTACCTGTAAAGCACTTTGAGTGGAGTGTCCAGAAAAGCACTACATAAGTGTAAGCAATTATTACTACCTGTGGACTGTCATCTGTGTGAGCTTAGAGCTTGAAGGGGACAGTGTGGATATTTGAGGCACATGGGAGAGTATTTTGGCTCTATGATCACTGAACAACTGGAGCTAAACCTGCAGACAATCCTGGACATTATCATGAACACAGTGGTTTAAAGAAGGAAACAAGAAGGACATGAGGAAGAAGGGGAGGAGTGTGGCAGAGACTGAAGGGGTTAAAGGGGAAGACATGTCTGATCCCTAAGGAACACCCTTGAACAGCTCCATGCCCATGAGGAATTCCTGTGGGCACACAGGAGGAGAGCCTTACCGAGACATGGTTAAATGTCTAAGGAGTGAGAAAAGGCCTTTTAAAAGTAAGCTCCAGACTCCCCTGTTTCATCCTGGGTGATTTTAACAATTGTAAGATGAATAAAGACCTGACTTCATATTGTCTGCTTGACCAGGGCACAGAAAACAGCCTCTGTTACAGTAATATAAAAACATGGCTAATGAAATGAGAGAGTCTCTCTTCACTGTACCTGATACTGAAGCAGAGGACTGGAGGAAAAGCAACAGAGTCACAGAGAGCCACTCTGAACTGTCAGACTTCATACTTGCAGTACAGAAACACTGAGATTAGTCAGACAGTATACCTGAAACAATGAAAGACTCTGTCATAATCTCTGATATACAGATGCAGCCATTCAAAATGGGTGAGGTATTTCGCGGCATACCCCGGTGGGCGTGTCGCGGTGTCACGCGGTATCACGTGGTGTCACGTATCATTTGACGCTCTGCCGGAAACTATCCGGCGTCACCTTGTAAAACCGCCAGGGGGAGCTTAACCTCTCATTTACAGCATTTGAGCCTTTAATTTTGAACTGTGTATTACAGCATGCTAATCATCAGTCATTAAAATGTTGGTATATTTTATGAAAGCAAGATTGCTCAGTTGGACAAAAGTACACAACCTACCTTTATCAGAAATATTTATGCATCAAAGCCTTTACTGAAGATATTACTAATAGTATTAATAATGGATGACTTTGGACAAGCTGTATACTTGGAAAAATACACACCGGTATTCCATTTCTCCCTAAACATTGTAAGCTTCGAAGTCTTTAACTAACGTGATACCGGAGTCAACAAGCATACTTTTAGAATTTGATTAAAAGGGAATATAATATGGAATCGCGTATCTCAAGAATTTAATAACGGTATGATTATATCCGTGTACTGCGGCAGGGCTGTATAGGGCTGTTTCGCCTTCCTGTTCATGTGAGCTGTCTTGTAGCCTACTGGTCTAGGTGCGTGACTACCAACTGGCAGGTTGTGTGTTTGAATCCAGCTGGTGCTGGACTTTTCATTTTTATTTATTTATTTTTTAATCGCGTAACATAAACATATTACCGTATGCAAACTGTACTGTATACAGTATGTATATGTATATTTAATGTCTTAACTGTGCCCGTTTAAGTATTGAATATTCATATCTAATTTTACCACTGAAGGGAAATCTTAGTAGCTGAGCATAAAAAAATAGGAGCATACTGTAACGCGTGTGAAGGCCATAAACAATATTAATTTTGGAACATAAACATACAGTATATGGCTGGTCTCGGTACTTTAAAGGAAACATACACGAAACATGGTTTCTTTATGACCAGAATCGGTCTTGAGATATTTTTAACTTGATTTACAGTATTTGAGAGGTATGTCTTAACACCGATACTACAGTGCTTAAGTACTGCTCACGTATATGTTTCAAGATTTATATTATGCATTTCATACGGTCAAATTACTTTTGAGCAACTAATAAGAAGCGCGAAACGGTATGCGTTTTAGTTTCGTTTTGTGCTGGGACCCGTGGATTGATTAGAGATATCAAGTACATACAAGTCATTTTTTAAATGTTGTAGTTCGTCTTGAAAAAATGTTACGAGTACATCATCTATCAACAATTACACAGGTTCTGTTTCCATATTGCGGATTTTGGTTACGTAATATTATTTTCTAGATTTCACGTTGTGAATATGATGGGATGTCTGATGGGATGTTTCTAAAAATCCATCCTCTGTAAAAAGTCTTCTCTAGTTGTCCTGCATATGTATTCGCTAATGAAGCTGTGTGTTCTGAGCCTGGATCTCTACATTTCTGTATGAACCAGCTTGGAGGGCTAAAGACAGCTTGTGTTTAAATTGAGTGTAAGGCAATTTATGCTTCTAAAGTCATAGTCAGCATTTATTTTTGTACTGTGTTCGGTGTTAAGACATACCTCTCAAATACTGTAAATCAAGTTAAAAATATCTCAAGACCGATTCTGGTCATAAAGAAACCATGTTTCGTGTATGTTTTCTTTAAAGTACCAAGACCAGCTATATACTGTATGTTTACGTTCCAAAATTAATATCATTTATGGCCTTCACACGCGTTACAGTATGCTCCTATTCTTTTTATGCTCAGCTACTAAGATTTCCCTTCAGTGGTAAAATTCAATATCTACAACGGGCACAGTAAAGACGTTTACAGTAAGTCTTTCTACAACAGACCAACGGACCACGAGTGCACCTGTCGGTCAACCAATCACGCACCGCGGTACCCCGTGTCATCTTACCTGCGGTACGTGTCTGTACCGCTCACTTTGAATGGCTGCATCTGTAAAGAAATAACCTGATTAATCAGAATTCATCTCAGAATTCAGAATTCAGATTAGTCAGAATTCAGGAATTTTCTCTGACTTGTAAGAATAACAATTAATGTTTGGTCACACTTCAACTTAGAAAAACAGAAACTGGAATGGGCCTAATCAATTACATTAAAAAATCAGTCAGATATAATCTACAGTAGGAAAAAGAAAAAAGTCAAATATCTCAAATTTAGTATTTCAAATAATTAAACAAAAAAACCTTGATGTTGGTTTACATTTAAAAATCAACTCTGATAGGACAATATTCATCTCTAAAATAAACACTGTTGTAACAATTCAAATAGTAAGCTTTCATTGACACAGACACTCATACTGAATGATCCAGCTGTAGTACAACAGTGGGGAGTGTCTCTGCTTCAGTGCTGACCTGACTGTTCACTCACACACTGCTGGATCTGTTTGATCTCACTGTCACTCCAGCACACAGCAGCTTCAGTCCTGACCTGACTGTTCACTCACACACTGCTGTACCTGACTGATCTCACTGTCACTCCAGCACACAGCAGCTTCAGTGCTGACCTGACTGTTCACTCACACACTGCTGTAACCAACCTGATCGCACTGTCACTCCAGCACACAGCAGCTTCAGACTTTAAGTTGAATCTTCTTCAGCATATACAGTAGATCAACTCTTGGATCAGTGACTGTGTTGTCTCAGAGCTGGTCTGTAAGTATTATTATGTGCTGTAAGTATTATTATAAGACTTCATTAGGTGAAGTCTTTTATCCTGTTTAATCCTCCATCTTATTTACAGTAACTGCTGTTCACTGCTGCTGGGACAAAGTTCTCTTCCTTCTTTCACTTTACCTGAACATACCTGTTCTTTCAGCACAGACTCACCCAGCCTGCAGAGCAACATTCCCATTGAGCTGAGCCTGTGTCTGAGCAGTGAACAAGGGCAGGAGAGCAGGTGGAAACAGTCAGAGCTTGAATCTTGTTTATTGTTCCATTTCTGTCATTGAGTTTTAATTTGCCCAGAGAGGTATTGATCTATTTAGTATAATTAACGTTGTGTTTATTTTGTAAACAGTTGCAGTTGCAGAAACAGTACAGTGAGCAGGACAGGGACACTCAGAGCTGTGGTCTGAGCTCTTTTCCAGAGACAGTACAGCGAGCAGGACAGGGACACTCAGAGCTGTGGTCTGAGCTCTTTTCCAGAGGCAGTACAGCGAGCAGGACAGAGACACTCAGAGCTGTGGTCTGAGCTCTTTTCCAGAGACGGTGTGATGAGTCGCAGAGTCTCAGCCGTAATGTTTCCCTCAGACCTTTTCATTTGTGTTGTTTCCTTCTGATGAGACCTGTGTCTTGTGAACAGAGCATGAAGACAGTACAATTATAAGGAGAGAGGGACTGATCAGGGTGGTATTATTCAGTCTAGGTGTGTTGTTTTCATTCTTTACTGAACTCTGTTGATAGTCCTGAATATCTCTCCTGTCTGTCCGGTCAGTTTAAACATTTTTAGATAATGAGACTGAAGAAAAAGGTTTAATTTTACATACCAAAGATATTTTGAATCCAGGTGGGGCTGCATATTGGTGGTGGTGGAGGGGAGTCCCCATTACCTATAAAGCACTTTGAGTGGAGTGTCCAGAAAAGCACTATATAAGTGTAAGCAATTGCTGTATTATTATTATATTAATGGTGCACAATTAATAAACATTGATTTCAAAATTTTTTGCTGGATGTAAGACAAACATGTTTAAGTGGTGAATACTTGCACCTAGACAAAAACACAGTACTCAAGACAACTCTAAATTTATAAAATACAATTCTACCAAACCTCGAGGATATCTACTCTGTTTGATGCCTCAAGAAGGCCAGGTCTATCCTCAGGGACCCCAGTCACCCTAACCACAATATGTTCTCTCTACTACCATCCAGAAAACGATGCCAGTATACAGACCAAGACCAACAGTTTTTGTAACAGCTTCTTCTCCCAGGCAACCACAGCAGATACCTGCAATTACCCAAACAGCTGCTGGCTCAGAACACACATGAAGAGTGCTAAATATCTCCTATCCTTTGTGTCACCTTCGCACAATCTGTAAACTGTACTTTAAATAGCAATTGAGTTGCTGTATCATTCTTAATCTAATCCCTATACATTTATGTCCTTCTTCACTTCTATCTAATTAAACCTTGATTGATTGATGGTGGTATTTTTCTTTTAACTGTTTAATCATTAACTTCTTAGACGTAAAACCGAGGTCCTGACTCTCTGGTAATTTAAAATCCCAGGGCGTTTCTCAAAAAGAGTAGGGGTGTAACCCAGGTGTCCAGGCCAAATTCCCAAAGAAGGGAATTAAGTGCAAGTGGAAGAAAGAGAGAGGAAGGAAGGAGAAGGGAGACAGGAAGAATCATCATTTCCATATTTTTTTCTCCATATTTGAGTGGTGGGAGACATCCGTCTTCTGTCCAGGTATTCTGAAAAGCTTCTCCCTCTTTGCCAGCTCAGTTAGTGGCTTCTCAAGCAGTGGTTTCTTTTCACTGTAAAGTGTCCTTTCATACACGGGAAACTTGTTGCTTACACTTCTCTTCTCCTGGCTCAGCTTATACAGACTGCTGCAGGAAGCACAGCTGCTGCCAGATCCTGTAGTTACTGTTTGCATTCCTGCAAAACCCTTTAGTTTATCCAGCTGAGATGTGCTACCCAGCAGTAAATGTCCAGCTAGTGTTTTGTCACTATTTAGCTTCAGGGAATTTGATGTCAACCAGAAGCTGAGTCATGCAAATAAAAGATAAGGGATGGAAGGGGGAGACCAGAATGGGAAGACATTTCAACATAGAGTAGATCTGAGTATCATCTGCATAACAGTGAAGGATTTCTGAGTAAACACTAGGCCAGATTGTTTGCTTAAGCATTCCAGGTGCCATCCATTTAGTTTCAGATTGCAAAGCTGAGGTGTGTACCATGGACAGCAGCATTTGAAGGAAACTGATCTGAGTGAGTTAATCCAAAGTACCAGTCAATGCAGTGTTTAGATTATTGACTAGGTCAGCTGTCCTGATAACCAGTCTTGTAAAAGAGGAGAACAAATTACAGCATTAAAGAAATCAGTGTGGTTCAGAGATTTTAGATTTCTAGATCAGATTGTGCATTTATATCTCACTAAAGAATGAGGGATACAGACAAAAATAATACAGATTTGTAATCAGAAATTTGTAGGTCATTTTCAAGAATATCAAAATTTTAGAGGCATTCTGGCCAGAACTGCAAACAGGATCACGTGTTTGACCAAAGGCATGAGTGGGAAAATTCACCAATTAAGAGAAATAAAAGCAGTCCACAGTGGAGAAAAACCAAAAGCAAATTTACAGTGCAAGGAGTCAATATGAATGTTAAAATCACCAAGCAACAGCACTGGACAGGCCATAGTGCTTAGTGTTGTCTGTAGTTCAGACAGTTGAATATAAAGACAGGCAGGACTTAGAAGGATGACAAGCAAGCAAAATTAACAGACTGGGGCCACAGAGCTTAAGTAAGGTACTCAAAGAAGGTACAGAATAAATAGAGAGCTCCTTGATTATAAGACCATCAGAGTGTGGTTTGCCTTCAGAAGTAGAACCTGGAGCTCTTATGGGCCGGTGCTGTCAAGTAAGCCGAACCCTATGCAATGCTTAGTACGGTTTTGAGAAACAAATCCAAAAGTAAAAAAAATCAGGATAAAGTGCGCGGAAAGAGTTTGCCATAGCAAAGTGCTCAGCAGGGTGAGTGACTCCGATACCAAGCGTCGGGCAGTGAAGAGGACAGGTGCGAGGGATTAATTAGATGATAAGATTAATTAGGTGCCATGGTCGTAACAGGAGGGACAGTTTGATTTTATAAAATAAGCTCATTTGGTTGTTGCAAGATCTCGGTTGTGCACAGAATGTCATCACATCTATCAGTGCATGAAATTGTCTCAAATTGAAGGACTCTCTTCATGGCATTACACAATATTTACATATCAGTTAGAAATTTGGAATGTTTCTTTTTGGAAATGAAGCCGTTCCAGATCCAGACCAGTCTCTGGAAAAGAGCTCAGACCACAGCTCTGAGTGTCCCTGTCCTGCTATCTGTACTGTCTCTGGAAAAGAGCTCAAGAAGTTAATGATTAAACAATTAAAAGAAAAATACCACCATCAATCAATCAAGGTTTAATTAGAAGTGAAGAAGGACATAAATGTATAGGGATTAGATTAAGAACGATACAGCAACTCAATTGCTATTTAAAGTACAGTTTACAGATTGTGCGAAGGTGACACAAAGGATAGGAGATATTTAGCACTCTTCATGTGTGTTCTGAGCCAGCAGCTGTTTGGGTAATTGCAGGTATTTGCTGTGGTTGCCTGGGAGAAGAAGCTGTTACAAAAACTGTTGGTCTTGGTCTATATACTGGCATCGTTTTCTGGATGGTAGTAGAGAGAACATGTTGTGGTTAGGGTGACTGGGGTCCCTGAGGATAGACCTGGCCTTCTTGAGGCATCAAACAGAGTAGATATCCTCGAGGTTTGGTAGCGAGCAGCCAGTAGTGTTTTGAGACAGTTTCACCACCCTCTAGACCTTGCGCTCTCTGGGGGGGTGTAGGGGGGGGCAGTTACCATACCAGGCAGTGATAGAGCTAATTAGGATGTTTTCAGTGGTGTACCTGTAGAAGTTGAAAAGCATGCGTGACAGCAAGCTGAACTTCTTTAGTCTGCGGAGAAAGAATAGGCGCTGCCGTGCTGTCTTGGCAACATGGTTGGTGTGGTGGGGCCAGGTTAGATTGTCTGTGATGTGAAACTGTTGACTCTCTCCACTGCTGACCCACTGACATGAATGAGTGCTTCTTCTCTGGCTTTGAACTGTATTTAGCCCATCTGGGGCAGGTCATGGTGTGCTTTCAAACCATCTGTGATCAGTGTGCCACCCTCTTGGGAAGAGTGAAACTTCAAAACAATGCAAATGTCCAAGAGAGAGACACAGGAGACCCTTCAGGACTGTACACGGTGTGACAAGAAGAAAATCCTCTTGGCTCCAGACTTCATCAGAAATGACATGACTGCTTGGTCTTACCAGTAAGAAGGTTATGTGGTTTTTAAAACATTCCCTTTTTAAACATGATTCAGAATTGTATTTTATAAATTTAGAGTTGTCTTGAGTACTCTGTATTTGTCTAGGTGCAAGTATTCACCACTTAAACATGTTTGTCTTACATCCAGCAAAAAATTTTGAAATCAATGTTTATTAATTGAGCACCATTAATATAATAATAATACAGCAATTGCTTACACTTATATAGTGCTTTTCTGGACACTCCACTCAAAGCGCTTTACAGGTAATGGGGACTCCCCTCCACCACCACCAATATGCAGCCCCACCTGGATTCAAAATATCTTTGGTATGTAAAATTAAACCTTTTTCTTCAGTCTCATTATCTAAAAATGTTTAAACTGACCGGACAGACAGGAGAGATATCCAGGACTATCAACAGAGTTCAGTCAAGAATGAAAACAACAAACCTAGACTGAATAATACCACCCTGATCAGTCCCTCTCTCCTTATAATTGTACTGTCTTCATGCTCTGTTCACAAGACACAGGTCTCATCAGAAGGAAACAACACAAATGAAAAGGTCTGAGGGAAACATTACGGCTGAGACTCTGCGACTCATCACACCGTCTCTGGAAAAGAGCTCAGACCACAGCTCTGAGTGTCCCTGTCCTGCTCACTGTACTGTTTCTGCAACTGCACTTACATAAAAAACACAACGTTAATTATACTAAATAGATCAATACCTCTCTGGGCAAATTAAAACTCAATGACAGAAATGGAACAATAAACAAGATTCAAGCTCTGACTGTTCCCACCTGCTCTCCTGCCCTTGTTCACTGCTCAGACACAGGCTCAGCTCAGTGGGAATGTTGCTCTGCAGGCTGGGTGAGTCTGTGCTAAAAGAACAGGTATATTCAGGTAAAGTGAAAGAAGGAAGAGAACTTGGTCCCCGCAGCAGTGAACAGCAGTTACTGTAAATAAGATGGAGGATTAAACAGGATAAAAGACTTCACCTAATGAAGTCTTATAATAATACTTACAGCACATAATAATACTTACAGACCAGCTCTGAGACAACACAGTCACTGATCCAAGAGTTGATCTACTGTATATGCTGAAGAAGATTCAACTTAAAGTCTGAAGCTGCTGTGTGCTGGAGTGACAGTGCGATCAGGTTGGTTACAGCAGTGTGTGAGTGAACAGTCAGGTCAGCACTGAAGCAGAGACACTCCCCACTGTTGTACTACAGCTGGGTCATTCAGTATGAGTGTCTGTGTCAATGAAAGCTTACTATTCGAATTGTTGCAACTGTAGTTTAATGGTAAGGGCTGCCAGTTAGAATATGTCTTTATCTAAGATACGAAATCTGACCACAGTGTTTATTTTAGAGATGAATATTGTCCTATCAGAGTTGATTTTTAAATGTAAACCAACATCAAGGTTTTTTTGTTTAATTATTTGAAATACTAAATTTGAGATATTTGACTTTTTTCTATTTCCTACTGTAGATTATATCTGACTGATTTTTTAATGTAATTGATTAGTCCCATTCCAGTTTCTGTTTTTCTAAGTTGAAGTGTGACCAAACATTAATTGTTATTCTTACAAGTCAGAGAAAATTCCTGAATTCTGACTAATCTGAATTCTGAATTCTGAGATGAATTCTGATTAATCAGGTTATTTCTTTATATCAGAGATTATGACAGAGTCTTTCATTGTTTCAGGTATACTGTCTGACTAATCTCAGTGTTTCTGTACTGCAAGTATGAAGTCTGACAGTTCAGAGTAGCTCTCTGTGACTCTGTTGCTTTTCCTCCAGTCCTCTGCTTCAGTATCAGGTACAGTGAAGAGAGACTCTCTCATTTCATTAGCCATGTTTTTATATTACTGTAACAGAGGCTGTTTTCTGTGCCCTGGTCAAGCAGACAATATGAAGTCAGGTCTTTATTCATCTTACAATTGTTAAAATCACCCAGGATGAAACTGGGGAGTCTGGAGCTTATTTTTAAAAGGCCTTTTCTCACTCCTTATACATTTAACCATGTCTCGGTAAGGCTCTCCTCCTGTGTGCCCACTGGAATTCCTCATGGGCATGGAGCTGTTCAAGGGTGTTCCTTAGGGATCAGACATGTCTTCCCCTTTAACCCCTTCAGTCTCTGCCACACTCCTCCCCTTCTTCCTCATGTCCTTCTTGTTTCCTTCTTTAAACCACTGTGTTCATGATAATGTCCAGGATTGTCTGCAGGTTTAGCTCCAGTTGTTCAGTGATCATAGAGCCAAAATACTCTCCCATGTGCCTCAAATATCCACACTGTCCCCTTCAAGCTCTAAGCTCACACAGATGACAGTCCACAGGTAGTAATAATTGCTTACACTTATGTAGTGCTTTTCTAGACACTCCACTCAAAGTGCTTTACAGGTAATGGGGATCCCCTCCACCCACACCAGTGTGCAGCCCCACCTGGATGATACGACAGCAGCCATAGTGCGCCAGTACACTCCCCACACACCAGCTATCATTGGGGAGGAGGAAAGAGAAACCAATTCATAGATGGAGATCATTAGGTACCCATGATAGGTAAGGGCTAATGAGAAATTTGGCCAGGATGCCGGGGTTACACCCCTACTTTTTTTGAGAGATTCCCTCGGGTTTCTAATGACCACAGAGAGTCAGGACCTCAGTTTTACATCTCATTCAAAGGACAGCACTTGATTTACAGTATAGTGTCCCCATCACTATACTGGGGCATTAGGACCCACATGGACCACAGGGTGAGCGCCCCCTGCTGGCCCCACTAACACCTCTTCCAGCAGCAACCTTAGTTTTTCCCAGGAGGTCTCTCATTCAGGTACCGACCAGGCTCACACCTGCTGAGCTTCAGTGGGTTGCGAGTTGTGAGTTGCAGGGTGCTATGGGTGCTGGCATTGTGAGATAATCCTCACAATAACTAACAGCATAAACAGACTTTATGACTTTTAAGGAGTCACAGGGAGAACAAACCTATTCAGTCTCCTAAGTGCTGCAGACATGCAGTGAGACCTAAACACACACGTACCCCAAACACAGATGGTATGATTTACACATCACTGTTCAATAAGCACATAGTGTCTGTCTGAATAAACATTCTTGTGCAGTGTTACCAGAATCATTCAGTTTTAACCCCTCATGATGGGAAAACATGTAGGGAAACTGTTAACATGAGAGTTAAACCACAGCTTATGTTCTGGATTATTTCTTTCCTTACAGACAGACCTCAATAAAGTAAGATAACTTTATTGGCCATATACAATTTCTTGCATTAGGAATGTGTCTTTTCACATACTGTACCCCAGCTTGCTCTCCATGAAACACACAGACAGGGAGAGAAGTTTGGGGTTAGAGCACAGGGTCAGCCATTTATACAGAGAAGAATTTCTTTGCCAGCCGGAGGATTCAAACCAGCAACCTTCCAGCCATAGGCTCAGATCCTGAGCCACAGAGCCATCGCTCCACCCAATGTGTCAGATTCAACCAGCAGAGCAGCACAATGACATTGATCTCCACTAGCTCTGCTCAAGGCTCAGCCATTCCTCCTGCTCTTCTCACATTGTAGACAGATGACTGGAGGAGCCCAGGACAGAGTCTGGTGATACAGTGATTGTGGACACGTCTAAGGCAGAGGCTAAACTCCAGTCTACAGCTGATAGCTTAGGCCTGTGGTGCTCAGATCATTTCCTTCACCAATATGAATAAAATAAAAGAAATGGTCAATAGCAGTACAAGAACACTCACAGCCCTAAAGCCATAATCACCAATAGCACTACAAGAACACTCACAGCCCTAAAGCCATAATCACCAATAGCACTACAAGAACATTCACTGCAAACCATTTACAGATGTTTTATAGAATCGGTCCTTACATTCAGCATTCTGGTTTAGGTCTCTTAACAAAGAGCAGAATAGGTTGTGTCTCTCAGTGGTGTCTCTCAGTAATAGAATAGTGAGCACTAGACAAAAAAAACTCAGTTTTAAAAACTCAGCTAACAGAAAGGTCTTTTGAATTCAATAATGATTTAATAAGGATACAATGAGAAGCTCCTTAGTTCACATCTTCAGTTTTCAAAAATATCGACACAGCTATGAGGTATCAGGACATGCTACTTACATTCTTCTTAGAAAGTACAATTGTTTGCTAAAGTTCCCTCTCAAGAGGCTAAAATGGCAGCTCTTGTGGTGTATTAAGATACTGCAGACAGATGTCATTTCACATCCCCCTGCCTCTGGACAGGCTGAGAAAGCAAACAGCTGGCGTTGTCTAGGCAGTCAGGTGACTTGAAAAATAAGACTCTGTATCTCGGGAATGAAATCAGCTTGAAAGCTACTTTCAACACACAAGCTGGCACAAAGAGAGCAGGAATGAGGCTGGTTTGCTTCTCCTGCCCTGCTGTAGGGGGGCTGAGTGATGTCACACTCATGAAAAAACAAGGCGCTAAACAATATCTTGAGAACGAACAAATGCTGCTTCAACAACACAAACTGGTACAAATGCAGAACTAATGAATGTGGGGGGTTTCATTGTGTTGTTTGTGAGGGAGCAACTTCACAGAGTTTAAGGATTCAAATTTACCATAACATGTATTTTACTATTTAATATGATAATTATACTTATTTTGACTCACAACTAACAATAATAATGTTATTAACCTGACCACTTAATACATTTGACTGACAGGAATTTAGTATTCATACCTGACTGCCGCAACCTCCAGTGTACACAGTTTATACACTTTTAAACAAAGCCAAACCAATGAAGCGATAACATCCCTAAATATAAACTTAGTGACATTACTCAAAGGGCTAACCCAGACTGGTAGGTTTGCTTCATAATGAGACAGGACAACAGGAGGGTTTCCAATCAATCCAAATGAGTTAAAACTAAAACATCACTAAATCCTCACCATTACTGGGGTCAGTGTAGGCTGCTCCTGAGACAGTGCTGTACCAGCTCACACTGTGAGCACCTGTGTAGAAGGGGAGGCTCAGTCTGTATGCTCTTTCTCTTTCAGAGGTGTTACAGGTTGTTGGTCCAGCTGCTCCTGTAGTTGTGTCCCCTGGTGAAGATGCTGTCCTGCCCTGTTACCTCTTACCCAGCATCAGCGCAGAGGACCTTGATATCAGGTGGTTTAGAGAAGATCATACAGCCCCAGTGTGTCTGTACCAGAACCGCAAGTGTAACTCTGACACACAAGACCCAGCCTACAAGGGAAGGGTAAAGCTTTCCTCCAATGAGCTCTCCAGAGGCAACGTGTCTTTAACACTGAGAAACATCACTCGCTCTGATCACGGAAAGTACAGATGTATGGTCCTGTCTGATGTCATGGATGATAACACTGTTATTGACCTGTCTGTTAGAGGTGAGTGTTTAAAATGTAATTAATCATTTTCCACAAAATAATTGTTGTGCTGCATAATAGCAATTCTATAAAACATTTGTATGATAACAAGTCCATGACAATGTGAATGTATTGAATATCACTGATAGATGCTATACAGTATGTAATGGTAAAGGTAACTTCCACTGAGGAGCACTTCAAACATAGTCTGACAAAGTTGACATTAATAAGAAACCTGTCTGACTATGATCCCAGCAGTGACAAATCACATGACAAACATCTCAGATCATACAGATGCAGCCATTCAAAATGGGTGAGGTATTTCGCGGCATACCCCGGTGGGCGTGTCGCGGTATCACGCAGTATCACGCGGTGTCACGTGTGTCACATGACTAACTATCCGGCGTCGCCTTGTAAAACCGCCAGGGTTTAACCTCTCATGTACAGCATTTGAGCCTTTAATTTTGAACTGTGTATTACAGCATGTTAATCATCAGTCATTAAAATGTTGGTATATATTATGAAAGCAAGATTGCTCAGTTGGACAGAAGTACACAACCTACCTTTATCAGAAATATTTATGCATCAAAGCCTTTACTGAAGATATTACTAATAGTATTGATAATGGATGACTTTGGACAAGCTGTATACTCAAAGTATAATTTCTTTAGCACATTTGTACAAGCACTTGGAATCTGTCCAAGCCATACTTTGTCAGGCATTTTGTTTTACTTCAACGGGGCATAAAAACTTCCTTGCTTTTAACAGGGCGTTTCATAATTTCTAGCTACGAAAATGATTTAAAATGCGACACCTATCATTCAACTAGAGCTTAAAATATCACAAGGAAAAATACACACCGGTATTCCATTTCTCCCTAAACATTGTAAGCTTCGAAGTCTTTAACTAACGTGATACCGGAGTCAACAAGCATACTTTTAGAATTTGATTAAAAGGTAATATAATATGGAATCGCGTATCTAAAGAATTTAATAACAGTATGATTATATCCGTGTACTGCGACAGGGCTGTGTAGGGCTGTTTCGCCTGCTTGTTCATGCAAGCTGTCTTGTAGCCTACTGGTCTAGGTGCGTGACTACCAACTGGCAGGTTGTGTGTTTGAATCCAGCTGGTGCTGGACTTTTCTTTTAACAAACATTTCTTCGAAAAAATAGGTAAGCGATATTATGGACAATCAATTGACTTTTATATTTCAAAATATCGCAACATGATCGATATTTGCGATATTTTGAATATATCTTCCCTTCTGACAGCGGTTCCTGCTTCTATTGTGTGTGTGTGTGCAACAGTAAATTTTTATAGAGAAATGGAGGCTGGACAGTATGCGTTACAATATAAACATTTATATTGATTTAAATCGTGTTCTGATTTAAATCGCAAACGCGTGTTTAATTATGTGTTTTTTAATCATGATCAGGCTAATGCATTTCTACATTTTCTGTATGAACCAGCTTAGAGGTTCATACAGAAAGACAGCTTGTGTTTAAATTGAGTGTAAGGTAATTTATGCTTCTAAAGTCATGGTCAGTATTGTTGTACTGTGCTGTACTGTGTCACAGTATTTTATAGCGTTTTTATTGCGTTATTAAATCCGGTGGCGCTGTGTTAGTTTCCTGACTCACTTAAACTGCGACACTGATCATTCATCTCTAAAAAAACTTTATTTTATATAGCGTTTTAAGCGAATAGGTAATTAGATTGCTCATAAACCTAATCACTTTTTCTACATAAACACAGCGAGATTGCTCTCTGAAAATGCTTTTCCTTTATTTTTAAAGTAGGCTCAGATTTCAACTATAGATCGTATTATTATAAACTTTCTTGGAAAAATGTATTTTATGTAAACCATGTTTGCTATTAATTCATTTAGGGCTAAAATACGTTCATTGTCTTCTAATCGAGTCGAGTTGACATTGGAAGCCTGCCACACCCGGACCGTTAAACCAACGCATTAGCACGTCAAAGCCCATTGAGCCAGTATTGGCTTTAGTATCCCCCCCTTCTCCCCTCAATTCAATTCAATTCAATTCAAGGTGTTTTATTTGCATGACAGATGGGTACAAGCAGTGTTGGGTACTGTATGTATATTGTAACGCTTACGGCAGACAGGCACTGTGTAGGAGCCGGCGCACCAGAGCAGCGCCTGCAATTTTTATATTTATAACTTAGTTTTTAAAATTAGTCAAGCAATACGAAGCATCTCCTTTTACTTAGTGCCTGAGCATACTGCAACGCGTGTGAAGCCCATAAACGATATTAATTTTGGAACTTAAACATACAGTATATGGCTGGTCTCGGTACTTTAAAGAAAACATACACACCAGTATTCCATTTCTCCCTAAACATTTTAAGCATCGAAGTCTTTAACTAACGTGATACCGGAGTCAACAAGCATACTTTTAGAATTTGATTAAAAGGGAATATAATATGGAATCGCGTATCTCCAGAATTTAAAGACCAGACAATCGCAAACTCGTTTTCAATAAAATTATTTTATTCATTCAGCAGTTTGTGAGAGGGACATCCAGCAGGGAGAGACACACACACCGGTTTTCATTGACAACATTGTTTTTTTTTCAATTCCTCTTGTCTAACAGGAATGTTTTGTTTGTGGACAGACTGTTAGACAAGAGGAAAAGACCGCCTCCTCCTACGAAGCATTTCGTTGATCCGATCACGAATTCTTTTCCAGTCGTACGCAGCAAGGGTTAAGAATCTCCGATTCACCATCGTACTAATGGTTTCCCGGAGATTGGGTTAAAATAAAACAAAAAACATACTAACAACTGTGCCATCCTACTCCTTAGTTAATACATTTTATTATTCATAAACAGTTAACATTGTTTAATATTTACACGAGCAAAATATTTTGAATTATATTTAACCCTATTTTTTCTTCAGTTTTGTATTTAACTTATTATATGATAGTCAGACTTAATGCATATTTGAACAATGAAAATATATTTTTACAAGATTTTACATTAAGCACTTAAAATTAATATGGTTAATAATAGTAAACTGTAACATGCTGTAACAAGATCGGTTACAAGAAGAAAATGCTTTCAGAGAAAATGTTTCAACCAAACCTGTTTCCACACACCCCGCCCCCACTACCATTAGAATATACACAAACATTTTAGCGTTTCATTCTGAGCAGAAGACCCTCACACCTGAAGAGTGCTGGCTGTGACGAATTAAACCGGTTTTACAGGTTTCAATCACAGACCATGTGACATGGGACTCAGTAAACTACAGTAACACCGTATTTGATAACGCTTTAAAAACGCTATAAAATAATGGGACTTGGCACAGAACAAGTTTACAACACAGTACAAAGATAAATGCTGACCATGACTTTAGAAGCATAAATTGCCTTACACTCAATTTAAACACAAGCTGTCTTTAGCCCTCTAAGCTGGTTCATACAGAAATGTAGAGATCCAGGCTCAGAACACACAGCTTCATTAGCGAATACATATGCAGGACAACTAGAGAAGACGTTTTACAGAGGGTGGATTTTTAGAAACATCCCATCAGACATCCCATCATATTCACAACGTGAAATCTAGAAAATAATATTACGTAACCAAAATCCGCAATATGGAAACAGAACCTGTGTAATTGTTGATAGATGATGTACTCGTAACATTTTTTCAAGACGAACTACAACATTTAAAAAATGACTTGTATGTACTTGATATCTCTAATCAATCCACGGGTCCCAGCACAAAACGAAAGTAAAACGCATACCGTTTCTCGCTTCTTATTGCTCAAAAGTAATTTGACCGTATGAAATGCATAATATAAACCTAGAAACATATACGTGAGCAGTACTTAAGCACTGTAGTATCGGTGTTAAGACATACCTCTCAAATACTGTAAATCAAGTTAAAAATATCTCAAGACCGATTCTGGTCGTAATGAAACCATGCAAGGGAGTTTTTATGTCCGTTGCAGTTCTTTTGCAACATGAATATAATTGTATCGTTATTAATTTCTTGAGATACGCGATTCCATATTATATTCCCTTTTAATCAAATTCTAAAAGTATGCTTGTTGACTCCGGTATCACGTTAGTTAAAGACTTCGAAGCTTACAATGTTTAGGGAGAAATGGAATACCGGTGTGTATTTTTTTCTTTAAAGTACCGAGACCAGCCATATACTGTATGTTTATGTTAAGATTTCCCTTCAGTGGTAAAATTAGATATGAATATTCAATACTTAAACGGGCACAGTTAAGACATTAAATATACATATACATATTGTATACAGTACAGTTTGCATACGGTAATATAATTATGTTACGCGATTAAAAAATAAATAAATAAAACTGGAAGGTCCAGCACCACCATTATGTTTATATGGTTGTTTTTGTTGGTTGGTTGTTATTATGGTTATTAATAATACGATCTATAGTTGAAATCTGAGCCTAAATAAAAAGAAAAAGCAAGTGATTAGGTTTATGAGCAATCTAATTACTTATTCGTTTAAAAAGCTATATAAAATAAAGTTTATTATTAATTTGCTGGACAGAGCGGTGGACATTATTATGCATGAGACAAAGATAACGATCCTGATCAGTTTAGAAATCTGTGTACGCTGTAAGGTTTTTACTTCTTAAACTTTTAAAATACACGTTTTGAATAGAAAGAAATCCTCTTCCTGGTATAGCACACCAGCACGTCTTTTTTGTCCAATCAGAGGGGTGTCAGATGGTGTCAGCCAATCACCATTCTGCGTTGGGTAGCAACGGGTGACTGTTCTCAGGCGGAAGATGTAAGCAGCTTAATGTTCGTGTTAAATATTTTTTTTAATTCAATTAAACGGGCACAGTTAAGACATTAAATATACATATACATACTGTATACAGTACAGTTTGCATACGGTAATATGTTTATGTTACGCGATTAAAAAATAAATACATAAAAATGAAAAGTCCAACACCAGCTGGATTCGAACACACAACCTACCAGCTGGTAGTCACGCACCTTGACCAGTAGGCTACAAAACAGCTCGCATGAACAGACAGGCGAAAGAGCCCTACATAGCTCTGCCGCAGTACACTGATATAATCATACCGTTATTAAATTCTTTAGATACGCGATTCCATATTATATTCCCTTTTAATCAAATTCTAAAAGTATGCTTGTTGACTCCGGTATCACGTTAGTTAAAGACTTCGAAGCTTACAATGTTTAGGGAGAAATGGAATACCGGTGTGTATTTTTCCTTGTGATATTTTAAGCTCTAGTTGAATGATAGGTGTCACATTTTAAATCATTTTCGTAGCTAGAAATTATGAAACGCCCTGTTAAAAGCAAGGAAGTTTTTATGCCCGTTGAAGTAAAACAAAATGCCTGACAAAGTATGGCTTGGACAGATTCCAAGTGCTTGTACAAATGTGCTAAAGAAATTATACTTTGAGTATACAGCTTGTCCAAAGTCATCCATTATTAATACTATTAGTAATATCTTCAGTAAAGGCTTTGATGCATAAATATTTCTGATAAAGGTAGGTTGTGTACTTTTGTCCAACTGAGCAATCTTGCTTTCATAAAATATACCAACATTTGAATGACTGATGATTAACATGCTGTAATACACAGTTCAAAATTAAAGGCTCGAATGCTGTACATGAGAGGTTAAGCTCCCCCTGGCGGTTTTACAAGGCGACGCTGGATAGCTAGTCACGTGACACACGTGATACCGCGTGATACCCCGGTGGGCGTGTTGCGGTATGCCGTGAAATACCTCACCCATTTTGAATGGCTGCATCTGTACAAATGTCAATTTTTTTTGTAGATTTAAAGGTGTTCTCTGTTTTCAAAGGATAGGTTCTTAATTGGCATAATGATTTGGTATTGATTTTGTATCGTTGTATTATAAAGTTTGTGCTTTCTGTGTTTATATCGTATTGTGAACTTATTTTTTAAACAAATGCTTACAAAGGCAAACACGGCACACATCTGTTTATACCAGTGGTGAATTGTACATTTTTATTAAGTACAAGCTACTGTGCACTTCTGGGAGTATAACAGGTTCGATATAAAGTGGCAAAAATATAAAAGGGGAAAATACCCCAGACTGCGTGTAAAGCCCTCGTTGTGACTTTTTTAGATTAAAATGGTGTACTGTGCACGAAATGTTGCAGAAACACAATCTGATATTTTGATAATTATTATTTTAATAATTTGATCAAATTGAGGCCCAGGATCCAAATCTTCAGTTCTGATTTTTTTAAGTGATATCTTTCCTTCCTGTCGTGGAAGTCACACGATGTGAGCAATTGTTTTTTTTACGTTGCGATCCAAAGAGCCTCAGACGCACTGTAACCAAACCAGGATGGATTCTGCTGGGAGCCGGACTGAGCTCATTCTCACTCCCTGTGCTAAAAACAGAATAAGCTCTTCCCCGAACATCGTCTACAGTTGCTGGATGGTGCTCTGCGTCTTACTGCTCTGGCAATTACTTTGACGAAAGACAGATCACTTGTGCGCTTTTAACCTTCTCGCAGCTACGGGCGAGACTGACGCTCACGAGATGAAGGCACCCGCTGGAACACATTCTCTAACTTTCACAATCGCGACAGACTTCGCTGTGTCAGTGTTCTGTGTAAAACGTCGGTTTGAACATCATGGGAGCTGTTTTTAATAAGCTGCTGAGAAAAGAATATTTTAATCTTCCTGCTGTCAGTAGTATTGTGAATATAGTTGACCCTTACCTGAATGAAAACAGGATGTAAAGGAAGGGTTTCAGAAATCAAACAAAGCTTTATTCCCGTGCTTACAGTCTGGGTAATGGGAGACTGCGCTGTTCTGCTTCCTATGGTCATATACGGGTTTTTCGCATGAAGCCGTATTGAACAGTATTTCTCGCGTTGTGAACGTGTGCACACAGCGGTCCCCCGGGTTCCAGTTCGTGCGTAATTACGCATCGATGAAAAACCGGAGGTGGAAAAAGGGTGTGGAAATATCCACAAGTCGTGGTCTTTAAAATGCATTTGGTTTGACGGCGTTCTGTGCTTCCATTGCGAAGATATGGACAAAAGAATATTCGTGCTTGGTCAAAAAAATGTCATAAAACCGAAAAAGTAAAGGCTGAGAAATCATCCACAATGTATTTTATACACAAAGCAAGTGTTTTTGTAACTCTAAGAGGTTTCGTGAAAGCGCTACAGGCGTGCCAAAATCGTTTTCGAACTTCGAGCTAACTTTACCCCGGTATTGAGAAGAGGATCATGGTGACACTCAAATCACCTGTCTTTGCTTCTTTCGAGAACTAATGGCTTATTGAGGTGCAAACATCGGTTCAAATCAAGACTCTCTGATACTGCAGTTGCTTCTTTGAGAGTTTCTTCAAATCTTTCAACTGAACGTCGATATCGAGGGATATTAACGGTAAAATCTTACTGATTTTGGTTTTCTTTTGATCGAAATTGTATTAAAATTTGAGCCTCTTTCACAGTTGTATAATATTTTCCCCTGCATCCTCAGATAAAAATTCTAAATACCACAAAGTTACAATATATGGAATAGCATTTATTTTTAATTGTATTTTAACATTTGCATTTATTTAGAGCTACATTTAGTGCTAGATAAAGATAACATTACTAATATTGATGGAGTAGAAATGTAAGATGAATTTTTGAGCTAAAAGTCCTTAAGCGCCTCCTGTAACAGCTAAGGACTCATAGCAAGATTATTTTTTTTTCAAACCCAAACTTTGCTATTGCATTGCGCGTTATGTAAACACGACCAGTTCCGGTTTCTGGTGAGTGCATTTTTTTCAAACTGAAATTCACAAGAACAGTTTTCAAGATGCGCCATGTCCCAAAACCGTTTATCAGGACTACTATTAATATCAGGTGAAAGCAGTACAAAACATAAATTTAGCCAAAATATTAAGAGACTATTGTCTGTCAGCTACTAAGCCATGTTCAGCCAACGCTAGAAATATTGCTGCTCTCCTACAGTAGCAAAAGACCGCCAACCCGACTTAGAAACAGAACACAAAGGCACAAACCGACGGAATTGGGATTCGAACACACGCGTGCAGAGCCCAATAGATTAGCATTGCAAATCCGTGCCAAAACTATTGAGATACATCAGAATCGTACCTGAATGTGGCTTGACTTCTTTGGATTTTAGGAAATTTATTTCAGCGTGTTTATTTTTTCTGCCTGTGATCTCGGAAAGAAAGACCCACTACCTGTTCACCGAAATATTCCTGGAGTTTGCTGTGGTTTAAGAGGAGTGTATGAAGGTAATAAAGGAGGGAGGACACGCGAATTGTATAACCGCTGAACTCGGACATACAGCGTCCCCAGCCTTTGCTGGAGATTAACAGTTCAGAAAACGGCTGTCTCGAGCAGAAACTGATCTCCCTGCTTCAGTTAAGGTTATTGGAATCAAAGGTTACTGTGGGGTTTAGCGCTTATATCTCTCTTCTCTGGCTAAACAGAGAAGTTTAAGTTTTCTACTGTAAAGTATAGAAATAGACAAAAAAGCTAAAATACTTCAGGAAGGCCTAGCAGATGGGAAAGTTTATAAAATGTTCTGTAAATCAATTTCCCTCGATTTCCGAACTCTCTGTTCGAGCTCTGATATAATCTCTCTGCTCCTGCCGCTGTCACTGGGAGAGTGACTGCATTCCGTAGAGCTACAGGTTGATTTCACAATGCCACGTTTAATTAAATAAAGGAGAAACCGCAGGGACAACAGATATGTTTTAATAAATCTTCTTCTGGTTTTATATTTCGGTCTTTCACATTTGAATACATACTTTGCAGTAAATCTTTCCTCGATTACAGGCAACCCAAACTTAAGGCAGAATCAAAGCCTATTTGACTTTCTGCTAATCACATTGAAGTGTTCACGAAGCATTTCCCTGCCCATCATGTGCCAGCAAACCGGTTTATCCGTTTTCCTCTCCTGTCATTGTCAGCGAGCACAACAAGACGGGAAAATGAAAGACAGAGAAAAGCTATTAGCTGTCAGGAGTGGGATTTGAAAACACACCTCTATTCAGAGACCAGAACACCCAAGCAACAGGGAGTATGAGTCTTTGCATGTGGTGCCTTAGACCACTCGGCCATCCTGACAAATTCCACCGTTGTAGGATTAACGGTTTTGGAGCATGTACTATATTGTTAATACTCTTATTTAAATAAGCTTAAATTCGCATACTGTTATTCAGAGAGCGCAACCAGTCTGACCCCCTACAACTTTCTGTGCCCGCTGAGTAAATCTTAAAACAGCTGCAGCCAGAGTAGCCGTAATGGCAACACAGTGCTTGAAGTCCAGCTATTCTTATTTCTTCTGCAGAACCACTGGTATCGGAATATACTGATCCGCATAAGAAGCGCTTTCGGTTTCTGATCGTTTTTATTGAGCGCTGCTCTAAACTTTACATTTGCTCGTACTAGTTTTTCCCATGAAAAAAGACATTTCCCTCGTTACATGATTTCACTTTTTTTTCTTTTCAACAAGTAGAAAGAAATAAAATATAATTCCATATAAGAAACACAGGATGGATGGTTGGTGGTCTAAGGCGTTGCGTTTAGGTTGCAGCTTTTCCTGGAGACCTTTGTTTAAATCCCACTTCTGACAAAGTAGAAATGATAAAATCCCTAGGTAGAAAGCATCTTGCATTTCACGTTAATTACTGTTAATTGCCTCAGTGGTTGCCTCGGTGAATGATGGATCTTCTCTCTTGCAGGGTGACGGTGGGTGGTATAGTGGTGAGTATAGCTTCCTTCCAAGCAGTTGACCCGGGTTCATTTCCCTGCCAACACAGTGGTGAGTGTTTGTAAATGCTGTCATGAGCCTAGGAATGTGACCAGCAAGGCAATCTTCTTCAGAGAGGGAGTCTCCCACGCACAGCTTTTCTTCATCAAAAGCGGAGACAAAAGAAAAAGACTTCAAACTGAAATTAATTACTTCTTGATCATTTATGAGCATCTTTAAAATGCTGAGAGAAGGCGAAAATGTATTTCGAAATGAGGAAATGTCTGCTGACATTAAACACAGCTCCTCTTTAGAACAGTGCTAAGTACCCCTGTTTGTTGTGCGGCAGAACGGGGTACGTTTTTGTTACAGGGCCCTGGTTTATTTTTTAGAATAGTTGAATCATATTGAAATGTTAAACAACGGAGACAAAGGTGCTGACCAGGATGGCCGAGTAGTTAAGGCGTTGGACAAGATCCAATGGACAAATCTTCACGTGGGTTCAAGCCCCACTCCTGATCGGGTCTTGTAAGTATTTTGAAGTGAGAGATAACTTTGAAGATTTACACTCTATTTAAATGTCATTTTACTTAATTTCAGTTCTCTTCACTCCCTGGGATAACTGAACTCACAATCGCATACTGAAGGCTTTACGTACATTATCTGTGATACAGCTTCTAATAAAGACGGAATGAAACTGTATTAATAATAAATGACATTGTTTTAAATAAATGTGTATTGATAAACTTCATAATTAATAAAAGTGGTGTGACAGGAAAATATTACAATATTAAATATGATATTCCAAGCAACTGATGCGTAAATTAATTATGTCATGACAGTTTTATTCCCACTATAAAGGGTAATATTCTAATTTGATCCAGTGTTCCGCTTAGTTTGCTTCTGAATTTCTTCATTTCAGTCAGTCCTCTATTTCAGTAACCTCTAGAGGGCGCAGGATTGGGTTCCTTGAAGTTAAGAACAGGTTAATTAAGGAGCTGCGGGCTGAGTTCGTTGTAGTCTTAAATTCAAGAATTCTTCGATTTTGAAAAAAGACAGGTATGTTTTGTGTCTCATGGTGATCCTCTTCTCGATCCAAATGAAAGGTTTAATATGATCCCTTTTGAAAAAAATAAGTCAATTTCCGGCTGGAGTGATTGATGCCCCATCAAACATTGTGTAATATTCCTGGACGTTTATACAGTAGAATCCTGGTTCGTGTCTTAAATTCAAGGTAAACAAGACTAAGGAAACAAGTTGGAAACTTGATGTTAAAGTGGGATTTAAATCACCCGGAACATAACACTACATTGGGCAGTATGTGTGAGGAAACAACTCCTGTCATCCCTTCGATAGCTCAGTTGATAGAGCGGAGAACTGTTGTGGAAACAGTGTTGAATCCTTAGGTTGCTGGTTTGACTCCGGCTTGTAGGAAGGTGCCTTTTGTGTACTTTAATCAAAGACAATAAATAATGTTCACTCAGACGTTGATCAGAAGCTCAATAAACGACGAAGCAGAGGCTCCTGTTCCGAATTCCCCTCACGTCTGATGGTCTTGTTCTGACTGAGATCAATCTAAAGTGGTACAAAGGATTTTAACAAATCTGTTCTTTGAATTCAGGGACTGCTCTGTCTGCTTTGTAATTCAAAAATAGATGCAAATGTCAAGTTTTTTGTAGATAAAAAGTGTTTTCAAAAGTTAGGTACTTAATTGACTTTATGATTTGGTTTTGATTTTGAATCGTTATATTATTAAGTTTGTGCTTTCTCTATTTTTATCGTATTGTGAACTTATTTTTTAAACAAATGCTTGCAAAGGCAAACAGGACACACAGTACAAGCTACTGTGCACTTTTGGGAGTATAACAGGTTCGATATAAAATCGCATAAATGTAAAAGGGGAAAATACCCCAGACTGTGTGTAAAGCCCTCCTTGAGGTAGGCTGTTGTTCTTTTGTTAGATAAATACGACGTACTTTGCACAAAATGCCGCATAAAACAACCTGATATTTTAATAATTATTATTTTATAATTTGATAAGTGTGAAGCCCCGGATTCAGTTCCCGTTATCTTCAGTCCTGATTTTTTTTAAACATGAGATCTTCCCTTCCTCTAGTTGAAGTCACACGATGAGAACGATTGTTTTTTCACATTGCGATCCAAACAGTCTGACAGTGACCAAACCAGAACGGATTCTGCTGGGAGCCGAACTGAGCTCATTCTCACTCCCTGTGCTGAAAACGGAATTAGCTCTTCCACGAGCACCGTCTACAGCTGCTGGATGGTGCTCTACGTCCTGCTGCTCCAGCAATTATTTTGACGAAAGACAGCTCACACGTGCGCTTCTAACCTTCTCGCAGCTACAGGCAAGCTACAGGCAAGACTGAAGCTGGCGATATGAAGACCCTCTGGTACACCTTATCTAATTTTCATAATCGCGATAGACTTCTTAAAAACAGTAGCTATAGCCCTGAAAAAAGCATTACCTTTATCAGTTTTTACATTGACTCAAAATCGATTTTTTGATAGGTTCAATGTATATTTAAATTGAAATATAGCGTGCATACCTCATCAACCAACGGGCAGAACAATATTTTACGTTGTAGTTCAGGTGGGTAGCTGCGTCAGCATGCGTAGGCTGCAAAGGAACAAGTAATAGGTTTATTCCATGCTGAAAAAAAGAAGAAGAAAGAGAACTCAACGTTTCGGCCGTGGAGCCTTCTTCAGGTGTGAGAGAGACAGGGCAGTAGGCAAAACTGCCCTGTCTCTCTCTTTGCCTACTGCCCTGTCTCTCTCACACCTGAAGAAGGCTCCACGGCCGAAACGTTGTGTTCTCTTTCTTCTTCTTTTTTTCAGCATGGAATAAACCTATTACTTGTAATATTTTACGTTGCCTTCCAGAGCTTCCAACATGTGGTGGATTTGTATGGGCGTCTGTATGATACCACTACAGCATTGGCGCAGGTGCAAAATCCACTTCAACACGACTATTTCAGTGTCTTCTCTCACACATGATCCGGAGCGCAGGAGCCTATATCGCAGAGTTCAAATGTTATTGATTGGTGATCGTTCAGCGGGGGTCTGGACGTGTAGCAGCATAAGTATATAGATGAAAACTTTAATGTATTGTTCGGTTTCAATCAAAATGTTTTACTACTACAAGAGAGAAGTATAGTAAGAAGGATGGAACAAAATGTATGATTTATTGGAAGAAAATTGTTTTTATTTGCATTCAAAATGAAGCAGAATTTTAGCCCCACACACAAACCCTTTGTCTTCATATTTTTAAACAGACAAAAGTGTAGAAAACATATTTTTTTTTACTTAGAAATTTTGGACTGGGGGCAATGTATTACTAATAGTGTCGCTGAGCTCACAATGGAGTAATAAGACCAGGGCCAGTGATGTAAAACCTTTTCACCAAGAGATTGTAGGTTCAACTCCTGCCTGGTTCAGATTGCGTTATAACGGTTTATCTTCCTTTATATAAATGAACTGCCCCTGAAGCTATAGAAAACGCGTTGGATAAATTGTCGAAATTTGCATGAGGCTGCAGACAATTTAACACTACTGTCTGGAGATCACCTCCTGCTTTGAGCTCCATAGCAATGCAAATACTGCGCGTTACAAAGATGGAGAACAGCTGAACTTGTGCGTAGTAGTCAGTACGGTACTGGCATTGTACTAATTAGCACGAACTGCAGAGGCTCTGAATCAGACCATTTCAATTAGTCTGGTCAGTGTAGGAGTATTAGGAGTTGACAGGGTGCCTTTGGAATAGTCGTCAGAAAATATAAGAAAAGGAAAGTTACGTTCAGTAAGCTCTCACACACAGTATTCGACATTGGAATCTGATTACAAAAAAAACTACCCGTCTCCCCAGCATTTGTCGGTGCTGTTGTTTTTATTTTACATATTGTTAGCATTTTAATGCATTTTTAAAAGATTGATACAAAAATCACTAAATACGAAATGTAAAAACCCCAAATGGAAGCAGCTGACCATTCATATTCCTGAATTTTAAATCCCTGTGTTTATCTGTGTCCGAGTGCCTGGTGCAGCTATGTTGAAAGCAGAGTCTATGATTTATTGCGGAAGCGCATTGCCACCAAGGAAAAAAATCCTGAGTTCTACCAAATTATCTCCTAATTACGACTCGCTCGCTGAATGATCTCTCAAGAAATCCCGAGTGAGATTCAACAGGTGTTTTCTGCAGCAGCCACGACAAGTGTGAAGACGTTCTCTGGATTTCCCGAATATGACGTTAAATTAGTTCAAATCATTTAGTATTTAACAGAACTAAATGTTTTGGAGGTATAATTGAAAAAGCAGAGAAACACTGTAGCACTTCGAATGTGTCTTAATTTAATTGATTGTGTAAACCTGGCTCTCCATGAACACGAGCAAAGAGTTCTCACTCAACAGAAGATTGTGATATGAGCAGAGTAATATAAAGCACGTGGAGATGCCGGGGACTGAACCCAGGACCTCATACTGTATGTCCACATGGCTGTAAGAATAGTGCTCTGCAGGAGCTGTGGTTTAGCTGGGAAAAGCACCTGTTTAATAAAGAGGATATCGTGCGTTCAAATTCTAGCGAAACCTTTCTTCCTGTCTTGTTTTACAGAACAGATCATTTGGGACACTCACAGAGGCCTTGATTTGGTTTAATGCATGTATTCATTTCCTTTGTGGAACTTTTTAAAATTTTATATCTTACGAAAGATGAAATGTGAGCGAATTTTGTGTTCACCTAAAGAATGTTAATGGCAAAAAGCGGCAGGTAAGCATTTGTTTGGCGTATTCGGCTCTTACCCAACGTTGGGTGTTTTGAGCCCACCCAGGGACGCACTTCCTCCCATAGTGAACATCATCACCACAGATATTTAATTTGTCCGCAAAACCTTAACTATTTTGATATTTGCAGTAGTAAACAATTGAGGGTTGGTCAGAGGTAAAGACTGCGGTAGAGTCAACATTACCGGGAATTTCCAATAATTACCGACAAGGGAAACTTTCAAGCAGATAGTATTTACCCATGGAAATTTATGTCCCAATGTGTGGCGGGAAAATTCACTTATACTCCTGTTGCATCCTCAGCTAAAATAATTAAAAATACAATGCAAAATTATCTGAGAACTTGACAAGCAAAAACGACAGATCGCCGGAGTTATATTTTAATATTTTCGTATATTTACCTTAATTTGAATTCTAAATGTTAACCTAGTGCTGTTCAATATAATGTAATTTTGTTGTACTTTTAAAATATTTTAGCTGAGGATGCGAGGGAGGATATTACACCTTGCCAAACATCTAAAATAACTGTAAAAGAGGCTGGCATTTTAATAAAACAGGTGATCAAAAGAAAGCTACAGATAGTATGGTATTATGCACAATATCCCTCGATATTGAAAGTCAGATGAGGAATTTGAAGATACTATCAAAGAAGCAACGGCAATAGCAGAGGATGTTGATTTTGAACCAATGTTTACACGTCAATAATCCAGCAGTCCTCGCTTGCCAGACTTCTTCAAGATATTCGAAAATCGAAAATAAAGCGCACATGCGGCAAAGGGGCGGTCCGAAGCAAAGACTGCGGTAGAGGAGGAAAAAGCTCCGCACGATGACTCGTATCTAATATTCGGCCCCTGAAAGGCATCATATTCGTTGAATTGCTTGTGAGCGTTTGATTTCGCAATGCCTGTGTACGGGCTTATAATTCCGGAATATCAATGGTCAGACGCTTACGATGAGTGATTGTGTTTTGTATTATTTAGATAATTGAAAATAAAACATTTTCAAATTTACAGCTCGAATGAAATAAAAAAGTTCATTTGTCTCTTTTTTGTAACAACATTGCCATAACTATTTTTTTTTTGCGCATCTTCGCCTACGATCAGGAATACCTTCCTGTTTTTTGCGTGTTTATTGTTTCTGCCTGTGATCTCGGAAAGAAAGACCCAGTAAATGTTCACCGAGTTTGCTGTGGTTTGAGAGGAGTGTATGAAGGTAATAAAGGAGGGAGGATGCGCCCATTCCGCATGGGGAGCACAGAGTAATGAGCCGCACCTGCAGCTCGCTGAGTCTTTTCTCATACAGTGCCTTGCGAAAGTATTCGGCCCCCTTGAACTTTTCAACCTTTTGCCACATTTCAGGCTTCAAACATAAAGATATATTTTTTTATTTTATGTGAAGAATCACCAACAAGTGGGACACAATTGTGAAGTGGAACGAAATCTATTGGATTTTTGAAACTTTTTTAACAAATAAAAAATTGAAAGTGGGGCGTGCAAAATTATTCGGCCCCTTTACTTTCAGTGCAGCAAACTCACTCCAGAAGTTCAGCGAGGATCTCTGAATGATCCAATGTTGTCCTAAATGACTGATGGTGATAAATAGAATCCACCTGTGTGTAATCAAGTCTCTGTATAAATGCACCTGCTCTGTGATAGTTTCAAGGTTCTGTTGAAAGCGCAGAGAGCATCATGAAGACCAAGGAACACACCAGGCAGGTCCGTAATACTGTTGTGGAGAAGTTTAAAGCCGGATTTGGATACAAAAAGATTTCCCAAGCTTCAAACATCCCAAGGAGCACTGTGCAAGCGATCATCTTGAAATGGAAGGAGTATCAGACCACTGCAAATCTACCAAGACCTGGCCGTCCCTCTAAACTTTCAGCTCAGACAAGGAGAAGACTGATCAGAGATGCAGCCAAGAGGCCCATGATCACTCTGGATGAACTGCAGAGAACTACAGCTGAGGTGGGAGAGTCTGTCCATAGGACAACAATCAGTCTTACACTGCACAAATCTGGCCTTTATGGAAGAGTGGCAAGAAGAAAGCCATTTCTCAAAGATATCCATAAAAAGTCTCGTCTAAAGTTTGCCACAAGCCACCTGGGAGACACCCCAAACATGTGGAAGAAGGTGCTCTGGTCAGATGAAACCAAAATCGAACTTTTTGGCCACAATGCAAAACGATATGTTTGGCGTAAAAGCAACACAGCTCATCACCCTCAACACACCATCCCCACTGTCAAACATGGTGGTGGCAGCATCATGGTTTGGGCCTGCTTTTCTTCAGCAGGGACAGGGAAGATGGTTAAAATTGAGGGGAAGATGGATGCAGCCAAATACAGGACCATTCTGGATGAAAACCTGTTGGAGTCTGCAAAAGACCTGAAACTGGGACGGAGATTTATCTTCCAACAAGACAATGATCCCAAACATACAGCAAAATCTACAAAGGAATGGTTCACAAATAAACGTATCCAGGTGTTTGAATGGCCAAGTCAAAGTCCAGACCTGAATCCAATCGAGAATCTGTGGAAAGAGCTGAAAACTGCTGTTCACAAACGCTCTCCATCCAACCTCACTGAGCTCGAGCTGTTTTGCAAGGAAGAATGGGCAAGAATTTCAGTCTCTCGATGTGCAAAACTGATAGAGACATACCCCAAGCGACTTGCAGCTGTAATCGCAGCAAAAGGTGGCTCTACAAAGTATTAACGCAAGGGGGCCGAATAATTTTGCACGCCCCACTTTTCATTTTTTTATTAGTTAAAAAAGTTTCAAAAATCCAATAGATTTCGTTCCACTTCACAATTGTGTCCCACTTGTTGGTGATTCTTCACATAAAATAAAAAATGTATATCTTTATGTTTGAAGCCTGAAATGTGGCAAAAGGTTGAAAAGTTCAAGGGGGTCGAATACTTTCGCAAGGCACTGTATAACCGCTCAGCCTGGACACACAGCCCCTCCAGTCAGTGTTGGAGATTTGCAGTTCAGAAAACAGCTGTGTCGAGCAGAAACTGATCTTCCTGCTTTAGTTAAGGTTATTGGAATCGAGGGTTACTGTGGGGGTATAGCGCTTGTATCTCTCTTCTCTGGCTAAACACTATCTACTGTAAAATATAGAAATAGACAGAAGCTGAAATACAGCTACAAATACTTCAGTAAGGCCAGGCACATAGGAAAGTTTAATATAAATGTTCTACTCTGTTCGAGCTCTGATATACTGTTATCATCTCGGCTCTTGCCGCTGTCACTGGGAGAGTGACTGCATTCCGTAGGGCTACAGGTTGATTTCACAATGCCACATTTAGTGAAATACAGGAGAAACTGCAAGGAAAACAATGTTTTAATAAATCTTCTTCTGTTTTTTTTTTATTATGGTCTCTCACATTTGAATGCATACCTTGCAGTAAATCTTTCCAGATTACAGGCAGCCCAAACAGTTCTTAAGGCAGAATTCGAAGCCTATTTGACTTTCTGCTGATCACGTTGAAGAGTTCACGAAGCATTTCCCTGCCTATCATGTGCCCGCAAACTGGTTTCTCCATTTTTTCCGTGTTAGCGAGCACAACAGTCGGAAAACATGCAAGATAGTAGCTGTAAGGAGTGGGATATGAACCCACCCGTCTATTCAGAGGACCGGGACACCCAAGCAAGGAAAGACAAAAGTTCTTAAATTTGGCACCTTAGACCACTCAGCCATCCTGACGAGCTAAATAAAACGGTCTGTTAAAAGCACCAGTAAAGTAAATGCTTTGCAGGAGAAGCGCCAAGTTCCCTGTTGGAGCCTAAACGGTTCGCGGAAATCAAATTTTCGGATCGATTCAGAGTGTGCTTTACAGCCTTTGTGTAATATTTTGATCTGCTAGCGTGCAGTTGTCTTCACAATCTGGATTATCTCATAAAGAGCAACGTCAGTGTAAAACAGCTATCATTTTTAAGAACAGACATTGTTTTGCATTATTCTAATTGGTTTATTTTCCTGATTGCAATGTATTGTGAAGCATAAAAGCCAGCTGCATAAATCTCTAATTCGCGTCTTTGATGAAGGCGTTTCAAATAGCAGCCAGTGCAGGATTAACGCTTTTAGAGCATGTATTACATTGTATATAGTAATACATAAGCTTAAATTCGCACACTGTTATTTAGACAGTGCCAACCAGTCTGACCTCCTACAACTTTCTGTGCCGGCTGACTAGGTCTTACAGCAGCTGCAGCCAGAGTAGCCGTAATGGCAACACAGTGCTTGGAGTTCGGCTATTCTTATTTCTTCTGCAGAACCAGCGGTATCGGAATATATTGATCCGCATAAGAAGCGCTTTCGGTTTCTGATCGTTTTTATTGAGCGCTGCTCTAAACTTTACATTTGCTCGTACTAGTTTTCCCTATGAACAAAAGACATTTCCCTAATTACATGATTTCACTTTTTTCTTTTCAACAAGTAGAAAGAAATAAAACATAATTCCATATAAAAGCCCCAGGCAGGATGGTTGGTAGTCTAAGGCGTTGCATTCAGGTTGCAGTTTCTCCTTGAGGTGTTTGTTCAAATTCCACTTCTGACAAAGAAGTTAGAGTAGAAACGATAAAATCCCTAGGTAGAAAACATCTCTCATTTCACGTGTTTAATGTTAATTGTCTCAGTGGTTGCCTCGGTGATTGATGGATCTTCTCTCTTGCAGGGTGACGGCAAACGTCTTCAGAGAGGGAGTCTCACACGCACGGCTTTTCTTCATCAAGAGCGGAGACAACAGAAACAGACTTCAAACTGAAATGAATTACTTCTTGAGCGTTTATGACCGTCTATAAAAAGCTGAGAGCAGGTGAAAACGTCTTTTGAAATGAGGAAATGTCTGCTGACAGTAAACAGAGCTCACGCTGAGCTGCGGACAAGCGCTCCTCGTTAGTACAGTGCTGAGTACCCCCGCTTGTTGCGCGGGAGACCGGGGTATGATTCTGTGACAGGGCGTTGGTTTAATTTTTTAACAACCTGACTTCACTTAAAAAGTGTGTACTGTGTACTATGTTTCGGACTAGTTAGTGCGGTAGAATATGGAGATCATCTCCAGCTCTGAGCTCAAATGCAACAACAAGTCATGCTGAACAAAGTCAGAGCCCAGCTGAACGTGTGCTCAGTGTAGTGCTCAGGACTCAGGAGCGTTGTTGAGTTCTAATTAGTATGAACTGCAGGGGTTCTGAATCAGAACATTTCAATTTATCTGATCAGTAAATTAAAATGCAGGACACTGTAAAATAGGATTATTACTGTGTCTCTGTCTCGTTTGTATATAACCGAATGTCCCTCACAGTTTAAAAGATACCAGTAAGGACACACAACTACTAATGTGATACTTATTGGAAATAGTCCCAAAACAAGCACGTCTGGCAGCTGGTAGACTCTGGTAGATTTGCAATCTATTTAAATATGAATTTACTAAATTTCAGTTCTCTTCACTCCCAGGCATAACTGAACTCTCACTGTCGCATACTAAAGGCTTTACATGCATTAGCTGTGATAAAGCTTCTAATAAACACATAATGAAACTTAGTTTTGTTCCTCATGGTGATCCTCTACTCGATCCAAATGAAATGTTTAATATGATCCCCCGAGAAAAAAAATGAGTCCATTTCCGCCTGGAATGATTGATGCCTCATCAAACATTTTGTAATATCCCTGGAAGTTTATACAGTAGAATCCTGGTTCGTGGGTTAAATTCAAGGTAAAAAAGACTAAGGAAACAAGTTGGAAACTATGTCGATCTGTGATTTAAATCATCCGGAACATTGCACAACATTGGGCAGTATGTGACAGAGAGCAGCACCTGACATTCCTTCGAAAGCTCAGCTGGTAGAGTGGAGGACTGTAGTGGAAACAGCTGGGAATCCTTAGATTTCTGGTTTGACTCCGGCTCGAAGGAAGGTACTTGAATCAAATAGCTAAAATAGCGAATCTGTTTCATTCAGACGTTGATCAAAAGCTCAATAAATGACGAAGCAAAGGCTCCTGTTCTGAAGTCAGCTCACGTCTGATTGTCTTGTTTTGGCCAAGATCTGATCTTTGAATTAAGGGACTACTCTGTCTGCTTTGTAATTCAAAAATACATACAAATGTCAAGTTTTTTGTAGATTTTAAGGTTTTCTCTGTTTTCAAAGGATAGCTACTTAATTGGCTTTATGATTTGGTATTGATTTTGTATCGTTGTATTATTAAGTTTGTGCTTTCTGTGTTTTTATCGTATTGTGAACTTATTTTTTAAACAAATGCTTACAAAGGCAGACACGGCACACATCTGTTTATACCAGTGGTGAATTGTACATTTTTATTAAGTACAATCTACTGTGCACTTTTGGGAGTATAACAGGTTCGATATAAAGTGGCAAAAATATAAAAGGGAAAAATACCCCAGACTGCGTGTAAAGGCCTCGTTGTGACTGTTTTATTTTTAGATAAAGATGGCGTACTGTGCACAAAATGTTGTAGAAACACAATCTGATATTTTAATAACTATTATTTTAATAATTTGATAAGTATGAGGCCCCAGATCCAAATCTTTAGTCCTGATATTTTTAAAAATGATATCTTCCCTTCCTCTCGTGGAAGTCACACGATGTGAACAATTGTTTGTTTTTTTTTTCACGTTGCGATCCAAAGAGCCTCAGACGCACAGTCAACAGTAACCAAACCAGGATGGATTCTGCTGGGAGCCGGACTGAGCTCATTCTCACTCCCTGTGCTGAAAACAGAATTATCTCTTCCCCGAACATCGTCTACAGCTGCTAGATATTGCTCTGCGTCCTACTGCTCCAGCAATTCCTTTGACCAAAGACAGATCACTTGTGCGCTTTTAACCTTCTTGCAGCTACAGGCGAGACTGAAGCTGGAGATGTGAAGGCACCCACTGGTGCATGTTCTCCAAATTTCACAATCGCGACAGACTTCTCTTTTTTTTTAAAGTAGATATAGCCCTGAAAAAAGCATTAGCTTTATCAGTTTTTACATTTATCAAACATTATATTTTTATTGCATTTTACATAATAATAATAATATTAAACATATATAGCGCTTTTCTGGACACTCCGCTCAAAGCGCTTTACAGGTAATGGGGACTCCTCTCCACAAATGTGCAGCCCCACCTGGATGATGCAACGGCAGCCATAGTGCGCCAGAACGCTCACCACACATCAGCTCTCAGTGGGGAGGAGAGCAGAGGGATGAAGCCAGTTCAGAGATGGGGATTATTAGGAGGCCATGACTGGTAAGGGTCGATGGGAAATTTGGCCAGGATGCCGGGGTTACACCCCTACTCTTTCGAGAGACGGCCTGGGATTTTTAATGACTACAGAGTCAGGACCTCGGTTTTACGCCTCAGCCAAAGGACGGCACCTGTTTACAGTCCAGTGTCCCCGTCATAATACTGGGGCATTAGAACCCACACAGACCCGCCCAGCGACAGAAACCAGACGGTACCGTGTGTCGAGCTCGGCTGCGAGCAGGACAATGACATTACGGGGACAAAGTAGAGAAAATCAAAACGGTTCTGTAAAAGACATGTGTCAGCTGTCGGTTCGCAGTCTGGACTCTAAATCCACCGATCCGATTTCAAATCTCTCGAACACCTGAGCTGCGGCTTCTTTCGAGTAGTTATTCAGGAGAACATTATGTTGATCATATAGATGAAACGTTTAATATATTCAGGTATGTAGCTACGTCAGCATTCGTATCTGCAAAGGAACAAGTAATACTGTAGGTTTATTGCATGCTGAAAAGAGAAGAGAGAAAACAAACCTGAAGAAGGTTTCACAGCTGAAACGTTGTTTTCTCTCTTCTCTTTTCAGCATGGAATAAACCTATTCCCAGTGGGCAGTGATTTGTCGAATATACGTATATTCGCGGCGAAAATACGGCTATACGTATAAATACGTCGCCGCGACGTATAATCAATGTCGAATTGCAACCGTAAAATCGACGACATTAATAAACGCATATATAACGTCTAAAACACATCTAAAAACTTTTTACTGTATATATCGTGTGTGCCGCAACTAGGAGTATACGGCACTCTGCATAGTGTACGAAGTAAATTTATTTTATTATTTTATTAATAAATATAATAAATAAATTAATTACTGCGAAAGTAATTTACTTCGTACACTGTGCAGAGTGCCGTATACTCCTAGTTTTAAAACTGACAAAAATGTAGAAAATACGTTTCTCACTTAGAAATTTAAGATGGGGGTGGGGTATTACTAGTAGCGGCACTGAACTCACCATGGTGCAATTAATTTACGTGACGGGCTAATGGTTTAATGGATAACGCGTCTGATTTCGGTTTATAAGATTGTCGATTCGACTTCTACCGGGGTTGTGTGATTCAAATCAGGCTCCTCAGAAATAGATGTCTGTTATGTAAATGAACCCCACCTGAAAGCAAACGTTGGGTCTGGGTTCCTTTCTTTCCTGCATGAAATAGCAAATCGTTACAAAAAAAAAAACACCAACTAATGTCCAATAGTCCAATAGTCATTTAAGTAAACATGAATATACTGTAAGGTCTTGGTACATGGGAGTGGATTTCAACCACAATTAAAAGAAGGGCAAATTATAATTACAGGCTTCAGACACTTTTTCATACAAAAGTGACCAAACACTCCCTTACTTTCAGGTTTGCTTGAACCTGTAACAGAAAAGCGGTTTGAAACTTCCATTCTCTGATGTCACTGTCTCTAAAGTCGGACGTGATGTTTCGCGGATGTGCAGTGTGCCTTTTCTCTTGTCGTGTTCAAGATGAAATGCTTCATAAGCTCCTGACTGGGTGTTCTGAACTGTTCTGTTATTTCGTTCGGATTACCTAGGTGGTGTACAGCTAAAACCCAACTGCATGGTGTAAATTCCGGGTTCGGCACCAGCAGCACCTGCAAACACATCAGCTGACCTCGACGTGATTTGAACACGCAACCTTCTGATCTGGAGTCAGACGCGCTACCGTTGCGCCACGAGGTCACTTGCAACAAGTGCTTTTAATTCACCCAAAGAGAAAAATCAGCGTCCCTGAAAAAGATTGTTTTCATTCTCTCCTGTGAGGAGCGCCGCTCTTCCAACGAGGGTCTCTTCTTCCCAGACCACAGATTATTCTTCCCGCCCGGCTCTCTCAAGGAGAGCAGACACACCGTCTCCACTAATGAGTTTACTACATCTATAGATCTGACCCCCTACAGCTCTGATATTCCTGGACAGGATGTTTACCACCAGCCCGGTGAACTTCTCATCTTGACCTCTCCCAGGAGGAGCACAATTAACACAGAATCCTCTCTCCATTTAGCAAATAACACAAAACACTGTTTACCTGTCAAGTCAGAAAACCAGGCTGCTCCAGGTGAGGCTTAAACTCACAACCTCGGCATGAGTCCACTGAATATGTCATTTTACATGGCCTGAACCAGGAAAGAGGTTGGAAGTCAAGAAGTTATGGTTTTGTTTTAATACTTGCCTACTCATTTTATTTTTCGGTCAAATCTTTTATTTGGGAGTACTTTCAATGGATGTTAATCTTTGTCCCGATGCACGATTCTGGGCCATGGTGTGTCTTGAATAATGTTCTTATAGGCTTCAGTTTGGAAAAGTGCGGTCTTCAGAAGCTACAGAAACCGCTAATGGTTACATAACACTTAATGCAAAAGCAACGTTCGGGTTTGAAAAAAAAATATTACTTGCTATGAATACAAACACTGTTACAGGAGGCGTGTTAGGGCTATTTTAGCTTAGATCATCAATTCATCTTACATTTCTTCTCCACCTATATCAACAGCGTCATCGCTACTGAGCGCTAAAGGCAGGTCCTGGCAATACAATCTTCTTTAGAAAACATTTTTAAAACTATTTCCACTACCATACATAAAGTAAAAGATACCGATTGCACGCAACTAATAAAATCTCTTATCCAGGGACGTTGTAGCTAGATGCAAATTCCAATCGAAAATGTATCAGCTTTAAAATTTTCTTTTGGATCCACAGGACGATCAGCATGAGACTCAAAATATACCTGTGTTTGATTGTACAGCATAGATTGTACAGCATGTATGTTTACATTTATGTTAAAATTAAGGTAAATATATCAAAATATCAACATCCAACTTCACAGTGCTAACATACTGTAACAGTGCTTGTCAAATTCTCAAACAAATCTGCGTTGTATTTCTAAACTCTTTTAGCAGAAGACGCAACAGGAGTATAAATGATATCTCCCGCCAGCCATTCAAAGATACTTTTCCAAGGGTGAATATGGATTTCTGGGGAGTTGCGGTGTTGATCACTATTGGACTTCCCCGGTCTCAAGTGTTGTTGTTGGACACGGGCAAAAGACTCGCATTTTCTGCAAATATAAAGAGGGTTAAGGTTTCGGCTTTAGCGGAGACAGTGTTTACATTGACAATAATAAGAAGATCGTCCCTGGGTGGGTTTGAACCACCAACCTTTCAGTTAACAGCCGAACGCGCTCGCCGATTGCGCCACAGAGACTGACGAGAGAGGCTTTTCTCCATTCGCACCTTTCCGGTCAAAAAATAAACATTGCTTGCATTTTCTTGCCAGTCGGCAATAATCCTACTGCTCTGATAGCCAAGAATTACATTTCATTTTTCACAAGCTGTATGAATTTCTTGAAAAAAAAGTTGTTGCAGAAAGGAAATGCATTCATGCTTTAAACTAAATCAAGCCCTATGCGGTTGTCCAAGATGGTAGTTTCTGCACAAAAAGACAGGAAGAAAGGCACAGCTGGGATGTGGAGCCCGGATCTCCAGTTAACGAGACAGGTACTTAAACCGACTCAGCTACGGTGCCGGCAGAATTCTCCTCTTTTATAGCCGCTTGGACACACCGCTCTGAGCCATCTGTGTTCACGAAGCCCTGAGTCTGCCGGCTGAGCAAGCTGCCTCCTTTACACGGAACAGGAGCCCTGACCGTAAGAGAAATGAAGAGAAATGGCTTTTATTGGGCACTTTTCATGTCCAATGCGCTTGACATCTCCCAAGGGGGACAGAGTTCATTAACGACACTTTTCCTTTCTTTCTTCTTTCTGTACACTTTGATGAAACAAAACGAGAAATCATGTAAGGGGAAATGTCTTTTTTCATGGAGAAAACATGCACCGGGAAATGTTGTGTTTAGAAGAAGTGAGTTAACATGAAAAGTGACCTAATTTACCGGAGCAAATGCTCACCAAGCAAGATCTGCTTTACTACTAGAGAGAAGTAGAGTGAAAGACGTGATCATTTCACGCCTTTGTGGAACGAAACGCTTTTGTCTTGGAATTCTAAATCAATTAGAAATTCAGAGCGACACATAAAGGCTTTGTCTGCTTAAAAGTGATGATTTTTTAAAACTAAAAAAAATGTAGAAAACACGTTTCTCACTTAGAAATTTAAGATGGGGGTGGGGTATTACTAGTAGCGGCACTGAACTCACCATGGTGCAATTAATTTACGTGACGGGCTAGTGGTTTAATGGATAACGCGTCTGATTTCGGTTTATAAGATTGTCGATTCGACTTCTACCGGGGTTGTGTGATTCAAATCAGGCTCCTCAGAAATAGATGTCTGTTATGTAAATGAACCCCACCTGAAAGCAAACGTTGGATCTGGGTTCCTTTCTTTCCTGCATGAAATAGCAAATCGTTACAAAAAAAAAAACACCAACTAATGTCCAATAGTCCAATAGTCATTTAAGTAAACATGAATATACTGTAAGGTCTTGGTACATGGGAGTGGATTTCAACCACAATTAAAAGAAGGGCAAATTATAATTACAGGCTTCAGACACTTTTTCATACAAAAGTGACCAAACACTCCCTTACTTTCAGGTTTGCTTGAACCTGTAACAGAAAAGCGGTTTGAAACTTCCATTCTCTGATGTCACTGTCTCTAAAGTCAGACGTGATGTTTCGCGGATGTGCAGTGTGCCTTTTCTCTTGTTGTGTTCAAGATGAAATGCTGCATAAGCTCCTAACTGGGTGTTCTGTTATTTCGTTCGGATTACCTAGGTGGTGTACAGCTAAAACCCGACTGCATGGTGTAAATTCCGGGTTCGGCACCAGCAGCACCTGCAAACACATCAGCTGACCTCGACGTGATTTGAACACGCAACCTTCTGATCTGGAGTCAGACGCGCTACCGTTGCGCCACGAGGTCACTTGCAACAAGTGCTTTTAATTCACCCAAAGAGAAAAATCAGCGTCCCTGAAAAAGATTGTTTTCATTCTCTCCTGTGAGGAGCGCCGCTCTTCCAACGAGGGTCTCTTCTTCCCAGACCACAGATTATTCTTCCCGCCCGGCTCTCTCACGGAGAGCAGACACACCGTCTCCACTAATGAGTTTACTACATCTATAGATCTGACCCCCTACAGCTCTGATATTCCTGGACAGGATATTTACCACCAGCCCGGTGAACTTCTCATCTTGACCTCTCCCAGGAGGAGCACAATTAACACAGAATCCTCTCTCCATTTAGCAAATAACACAAAACACTGTTTACCTGTCAAGTCAGAAAACCAGGCTGCTCCAGGTGAGGCTTAAACTCACAACCTCGGCATGACTCCACTGAATATGTCATTTTACATGGCCTGAACCAGGAAAGAGGTTGGAAGTCAAGAAGTTATGGTTTTGTTTTAATACTTGCCTACTCTTTTTATTTTTCGGTCAAATCTTTTATTTGGGAGTACTTTCAATGGATGTTAATCTTTGTCCCGATGCACGATTCTGGGCCATGGTGTGTCTTGAATAATGTTCTTATAGGCTTCAGTTTGGAAAAGTGCGGTCTTCAGAAGCTACCGAAACCGCTAATGGTTACATAACACTTAATGCAAAAGCAACGTTCGGGTTTGAAAAAGAATATTACTTGCTATGAATACAAACACTGTTACAGCAGGCGTGTTAGGGCTATTTTAGCTTAGATCATCAATTCATCTTACATTTCTTCTCCATCTATATCTCCATCTATATCTATATCTATATCTATCTATATCTATATCTATATCTATATCTCCATCTATATCAACAGCATCATCGCTACTGAGCGCTAAAGGCAGGTCCTGGCAATACAATCTTCTTTAGAAAACATTTTTAAAACATTTTTAAAACTATTTCCACTACCATACATAAAGTAAAAGATTCCGATTGCACGCAACTAATAAATGATCTTTTCCAGGGACGTTGTAGCTAGATGCAAATTACAATCGAAAATATCAGTATCAGCTTTAATATTTTCTTTTGGATCCATAGGACGATCAGCATGAGCCATCAAAGAGCCTGTAGTAGCAAGAAGTTTAAAAGCACACAAGTGATCTGTCTTTGGTCAAAGGAATTGCTGGAGCAGCAATATCTAGCAGCTGTAGACGATGTTCGGGGAAGAGATAATTCTGTTTTCAGCACAGGGAGTGAGAATGAGCTCAGTCCGGCTCCCAGCAGAATCCATTCTGGTTTGGTTACTATCAGACTGTGCGTCTGAGGCTCTTTGGATCGCAACGTGAGAAAAAAGAACAAAAAACATTTGCTCACATCTTGTGATTTCCACGAGAGGAAGAGAAGATATCACTTTAAAAAAAATCAGAACTGAAGATTTGGATCCGGGACCTCATACTTGTCAAATGATTAAAATAATAATTATGAAAATATCAGGTTGTGTTTCTGCAACATATCGTGCACAGTATGCCATTTATTTCTAAAAATACAGTAGATTGTACTTAATAAAAATGTACAATTCACCGCTGGTATAAACAGATGTGTGCTGTGTTTGCCTTTGTAAGCATTTGTTTTAAAAATAAGTTCACAATACGATAAAAAACACAGAAAGCACAAACGTAATAATATAATGATACAAAATCAATACCAAATCATAAAGCCAATTAAGTACCTATCCTTTGAAAACAGTGACATTTGTATCTACTTTTGAATTACAAATCAGACAGCGTAGTCCCTTAATTCAAAGATAAGATATTTGCCAAAACAAGACAACCAGATGTTAGCTGAATTCGGAACAAGAGCCTCTGCTTCATCGTTTATTGAGCTTTTGATCAACGTCTGAGTGAAAAAGATTCGCTATTTTAACTATTTAATTAAAGTTCACAAAAGCACCTTTCTTCGAGCTGTAGTCGAAACAGCGACTTAAGGATTCCTAACTGTTTCTAATACAGTCAGCCGCGCTACCAACTGAACTATCGAAGGGATTTGAAGTGCTCCTCTCTGGCACATATTGCCCAATATAGTGAAATATTCCGGGTACTTAAATTCCAGTTCAACATCAAGTTTCCAACTCGTTTCCTTAGTCTTGTTTACCTTGAATTTAAGCCACAAACCAGGATTCTACTGTATAATCTTCCGGGGATGTTACAAAATGTTTGATGGGGCATCAATCATTACAGGCGGAAATTCACTCCTTTTTTTTTCTCGAGGCATCATATTAAACATTTCATTTGGATCGAGAAGAGGATCACCATGAGAGACAGAACAAACTGTTTGATTCCGTCTTTATTGGGAGCTATATCACAGCTAATGCATGTAAAGCCTTCAGTATGCGATAGTGAGAGCTCAGTTATGCCAGGGAGTGGGAGTGAAGAGAACTGAACTGAAATTTAGTAAATTCATATTTAAATAGAGTGTAAATCATCAAAGTGTTCTGTCACTTAAAACTTATTACAACACTACCAGGAGTGGGGATTGAACCCACGTGGACATTTGTCCATTGGATCTTAAGTTCAACGCCTTAACCACTCGGCCATCCTGGTCTACAGCAATATGCTATTCAGTTGTTTAACATTTAAATATGATTCAACAATTAAAAAAAATTAAACCACGAAACCTCTTAGAGTTGCGAGAATACTTCCTTTGTGTATAAAATACATTGTGAATGCTTTCTCAGCCTTTACTTTTTCGTTTTTATGACATTTTTTTGACCGAGCACGAATATTCTTTTGTCCATATCTTCACAATGGAAGCACAGAACGCCGTCAAACCAAATGCATTTTAAAGACCAAGACTTGTGGATATTTCCACAGCCTCTACATCAAACTATCAGTGGGCTAATTATCTTTTTTTAAACCTCCGGTTTTTCATCGATGTGTAATTACACACTTACTGGAACCCGGAGGACCGCTGTGTACAGACGTTCACAACGTGAGAAATACTGTTCAATACAGCTTTGTGCGAATAACCTGTATATGACCATAGGAAGCAGAACAGCGCAGTCTCCAATTACCCAGACTGTAAGCACAGGAATAAAGCTTTGTTTGATTTCTGAAACCCTTCCTTTACGCCCTGTTTTCATTCAGGTAAGGGTCAACTATATTGACAATACTACTGACAGCAGGAAGATTAAAATATTCTTTACTCAGCAGCTCATTAAAAACAGCTCCCATGATGTTCAAACCAATTTTTTACACAGAACACTGACACAGCTTTGCGTTCTGAATCTCTTTTTCTCATGCTTTTATTTAATATGGCACAATGCACTGGGATAGGGGTGTTCTGTTCACAAACCAATAGCATTTAAATCACAGCACCCACAATGCTGCAAGTAAGTGTTTTGTACACTAAGCAGGTCTTCTGACTTTTCCCAGCTTTGTTTTGGGTTGTGGAACCTTTATTTTTTATGAATTTCTGAAGATAACACTACAGGTATACACTGGGATAGGTGGGTCTTTTTCATGGCTCAATAGTAATTCAAATACAACAGCCACACTGCTGAAACCATATGTTTTACACACCAGACAGGGCCCCTAACCTCATACAACCTTGCTGTGGCTGTGGCCTCTTTCTTTATTTTTTTATGATTTTTTGAATGTAACACTACAGGTAATACACTGGGACAGGTGGGTCTTCTTCATGGCTCAATAGTGTAGTGGCTTAATGGGTTTACTGAGACAATTATTAATTCGTTGTAGCTTTTAGAAAATCAATCGTCAGAACAACTAACAACGCACACACACGGGTTCAATACACGAGATACATGTATTAATATAAATTGTGCACCAAAGATATACTAGTCTGCCTGGATACGAGCGGCAGACCTTACTGTGAGGGTTATCAATATACAAGGTATTTAATCTCGAAGAGATGCAAACACAAAGAGATACACAACAGAGAATATATTTCAATATATATCGTTCGGTTACCAAATCGCTAATCAGTGTTATTTCCCACTGTTACTCTAAACTCGGAAGTAAATACATTACTCATGAATTAAATTGATAACAACTTGTGTTGAGGTACAATTGAATTCTCGAGACGCAATGTAGAACATGGGGTTTACTTATCCACTGTGTATGGATTTGGAATCTCCCGGCACGAACACCAAACCAGCTGACAGGCTCTGTTGCAGCCTCTGTTCCAGCGGTTGTCCAATGGGCGTTGTGTCAGCATTCTCTGGCTACCGGCCAACCAGTCAAGGTGCAGCTCGGAGTAGGACGGGCGGAGAAATCTGACTGCGGCGCGCAGGGCAGTCGTTGCTCCGAGGGGATCTACCAGCAGTCCGGCTGGCTAGTAGAAAGTCTCTATGCACAGAGTGTGACCGCGAGTCCTCACAAGTCACTCTTTTGCCTGGGAAGAAGCTGGTTCGTTCCCGGTCCAGCGCTGCTTCTGAATAAGCTATTCAGGTTGTCGACGAGGGTCCAACTGTAGGCTGCCGTTGATCAAGCGGAGCATTCACGTTGGTAGAATTCTGAGTACGTACGGGATCCTCGGCCTTGCGCTTAGAACAAAGTCCAAGTCCTTTTGCAGACAACAGCAGTTGTCACGTGATTGTCTCTGAGGATGCACGAAAATGGCCAAGGAGAGCCCCGATCTGAGCTTGCGCTCCCTTTTTGACCAAGACCCAGATGTGTGCTGATTGGTTGAGAGTTTTAGCAATTCAAATACAACAGCCACACTGCTTAAACCATATGTTTTACACACCAGACAGGCCCCCTAACCTCATACAACCTTGCTGTGGCTGTGGCCCCTTTATTTATTTTGTAATGATTTTTTCAATATGGCACCATTAGACAGCCGGTACTTGGGGATAGGGGGGTGGTATTCACGAGTCAATAGCTCTTCAAGCACAACAGCCACAGTGCTGCAACCAGGTGTTTTACACACCAGACAGGCCCCCTAACCTTATACAATCTTGCTGTGGCTGTGTCCCTTTTCTTTATTTTTTTATGATGTTTTCAATATGGCACCATTAGACAGACATGGTGATAGGAGGGTGCTATTCACGAGTCAATAGCTCTTCAAGCACAACAACCACAGTGCAGCAACCAGGTGTTTTACATCAGACATTTCACCTAACCTTATACAACCTCGCTTTGAGTTGTGGAACATTTCTTTATTTTTTAATGATTTTTTTACTGTAATCAAGTGTTGCGCTCATTAATAATAATAATAATAATTGCTTACACTTATATAGTGCTTTTCTGGACACTCCACTCAAAGCGCTTTACAGGTAATGGGGACTCCCCTCCACCACCACCAATGTGCAGCATCCACCTGGATGATGCGACGGCAGCCATAGTGCACCAGAACACTCACCACTATCAGTGAGGAGGAGAGAAGAGAAATGTAGCCAATTCAAAGAGGGGGATTATTAGGAGGCCATGATTGGTAAGGGCCAATGGGGAAATTTGGCCAGGACGCCGGGGTTACACCCCTACTCTTTTCAAGAAACGCCATGGGATTTGTAATGACCACAGAGAGTCAGGACCTCAGTTTTACATCTCATTCGAAGGAAGGCGCCTGTTTACAGTATAGTGTCCCCGTCACTATACTGGGGCATTAGGACCCACATGGACCGCAGGGTGAGCACCTCTTCCAGCAGGAACCTTAGTTTTTCCCAGGAGGTCTACCATCCAGGTACTGACCAGGCTCACACCTGCTTAGCTTCAGTGGGTTGCCAGTTGTGAGTTGCAGGTTGATATGGCTGCTGGCCATAATCAGCAGCCTTCAGTACTGAAGCAGGTGTGAGCCTGGTCAGTACCTGGATGGGAGACCTCCTGGGAAAAACTAAGGTTGCTGCTGGAAGAGGTGCTAGTGGGGCCAGCACCACCATTAGGCAGGCCTCCTGACCTTTCACAGTCATGCTTTGTTGTGTGAAACTTTAATTATCTTTTTAGGATTTTTTGAACATGGCAACTTCCACCGAGATGGGTGGGGGGTGTCGGGGTGCTCTTCAATAGCTTTTTCATCTATACACACAAACGGATGTAACCAAGACACTCAGAACCTGTCACGCAGGGGCTGACTGCTGAGGATAGGGATCCAATGCGGTGCCCTTGGTAGGGTTGGCGCGAGACGCAGGCGTAGTCGGAGTAAACAGGCAGGGGTCCGATTCCGGGAAGGCGTATGTCGAAGAAAACTCAGTCTTTGCTCAGGTTGGGAGATTGTCAACAGAGATCTTTAATACAATCAGCTGAAGGGGAGCATATCACAGAGAAAGGGTTTCCCCTAGCACTCAAGACATGCTCACTGGACTGAAGTTATACTTTCCTTTTTTATACATTAAAAGTACGCAATACTTTAACATATCAAAGGAACATATAGGGAAAGGGGCAGTGTCAGAAGTCAAACAAACAGGACAGGGGGGTGCCATTTGGCATCCTACAATCTGTATCAATTTTCTCTGGTTGAATGGGTGTGAGGAATCACAGGCTTTAGTTTGCACCTAAGACAGTGGTCTTTGGTGCGAACAGAAAACCTTTCCCACGCATAGTCACTGTCCTGACCTTTTGACTCCGTCTTCCACACTCTGCTTTAACAATGTCGCCGTGGATTAATTAGAGATATAAAGTACATACAAGTCATTTTTTAAATGTTGTAGTTCGTCTTGTAAAAATGTTACGAGTACATCATCTATCAACAATTACACAGGTTCTGTTTCCATATTGGGGATTTTGGTTACGTAATATTATTTTCTAAATTTCACGTTGTGAATATATGATTTGGGCAAACAGAGCCGCAAAGAAGTACATTATGGGTTGTTGGTTTTTTTTTGCAGTTTTATCTAGAACAAGCGATGCTTAAACCTTTGTCTGATTCTTGTGAAACTATCCACACGACAGTTACAGTACCTAGGAGTTGACTTCAGTGATGTCACTGATGGGATGTTTCTAAAAATCCATCCTCTGTAAAACATCTTCTCTAGTTGTCCTGCATATGTATTCGCTAATGAAGCTGTGTGTTCTGAGCCTGGATCTCTACATTTCTGTATGAACCAGCTTAGAGGGCTAAAGACAGCTTGTGTTTAAATTGAGTGTAAGGCAATGTATGCTTCTAAAGTCATGGTCAGCATTTATTATTGTACTGTGCTGTAAACTTGTTCTGTGCCTAGTCACATTATTTAATAGCGTTTTTATAGCGTTATCAAATCCGGTGGCGCTGTGTGTTAGTTTCCTGACTCCCATGTCACATGGTCTGTGATTGAAACCTGTGAAACCGGTTTAATTCGTCACAGCCAGCACTCCGGCAGAGAGGGGGTTGTACTCGTAAAGTAGAAGCAGGCGAGATTTCCAGCGAAAGACACCTCCCACCCTCATACGATTCAAATTGTATTACAGCATTGTAATTACACATTGTAATTGTATTACACATTGTACACATGCTTAAAAGAGAAGAGAGAAAACGCAAGCCTTCTTCAGGTGTGAGGGTCTTCTGCTCAGAATGAAACGCTAAAATGTAATGTAGGCTCTGAATGGGTTCAATTATGATTTGGGCTTGATTAAGGTCGCTGCCTTTCATCTAAAACCCTACTTGAATCCTTCTAAACTAAAAATCAGTGTTAGTGAGTTCTAAATAAAGAGGTATCCAGGTAACAGTGAAACGGGCAAACAGTCTGGGGAGATCGCCCGTTTTCCATGTAAATAGTTCCCTGGTTCCGCACCCCTTGGTGTTTCTCTCGCTCTCTCTCGGGTCACCTGATCATTAGCTCGAAAGATTTCAGTGCTTTGTGTATATTCTAATGGTAGTGGGGGCAGGGTGTGTGGGAACAGGTTTGGTTGAAATTGCATTGGAGATCTATGTTCTTCACACCTGAAACATTTTCTCTGAAAGCATTTTCTTCGCAGTTTAGCCGATCTTGTTACAGCATGTTACAGTTTACTATTATTAACCATATTAATTTTAAGTGCTTAATGCCATTTTTTGACCAGGCACGAATATTCTTAAGTCCATATCTTCGCAAGGGAATCAGTGCAAATTGCAATACTAATTAAATTAAAACTACTAACTACTACCTAATACTAACTAATTAAAACAAATACCAGAAACGTGTTGTTCTGTCTAATGACATTACAAGTGGAAAGATTACAGATTTTAATCGTCTTTAATTTTGTTACGTTATACATTTTAGAAACGTTTCATCCATACAAACACCACAAAACTATTTTCGATTGTATTTCTGAATAGTATGTTACACTTAGTTCACTGTTTTAAATACATCTAATTAAGAAAGTTAGGTGTTAGCATAAACTATTAGCAATCAATAATATTAAATTTAGCACTGTAATAAGCTGTTGCACTTTCCCCCGCATCTTGTAAAAATATATTTTCATTGTTCAAATATACATTAAGTCTGACTATCATATAATAAGTTAAATACAAAACTAAAGAAAAAATAGGGTTAAATATAATTCAAAATATTTTGCTAACAATGTTAACTGTTTATGAATAATAAAATGTATTAACTAAGGAGTAGGATGGCACAGTTGTTAGTATGTTTTTTGTTTTGTTTCTTTTTCATAAATACAAGAGTAGTACCTGATGTCTCAGTGGCTTTCAAAATTAAATTATGCATGCAAACCTGTGAACTAGAAAGATAACTAAGATATCCATCCATTTATAATGGTGGCGAAGTGGTTAGCATTGCTATCTTGCAGCACTGGGGTCCTAGGTTCAATTCCTGCCATCCTGTGTGTGTGGGGTTTACATGTTCTCTCTGGGTTACATGGTTTTTCTCCATATGTGTGATATGACTCCCTCTCGCACTCCAAAACATACTGGTAAGTTAATTGGTTTATGGGAAAACTGGCCCTGGTGTGTGTGTGTTTGTGTCTGTCTGTCCTGTGATGGACTGGCGCTATGTCCAGGGTGTATTCTGCCTTGTGTCCGTTGCTTACTGGGATAGGCTCCAAATCCTCTGTACTGGATAAAGAGATTAGAAATGGATGGAAGTAAAGGCACTGTGTGGATGGAACTATACACAGTGTTAGAAACCCACTATGAAATGGCAGCATCTCACTGAGAATAAAATATCTTATAGTGCTGGCTTAAGGAAACAGCCTTTCCACCTCTCTTGCACATCAGTATCCATACCTAGTTATTTAAACAAATTGCCTCTAATTATAAACATCTTAATATGCTGGCTCTGTGGATCCGCATCAGCTATGTTTGCCCATTCCTTCAATTCATGTGCATCCAACACACAGTTCAATGCCAGCAACTACACATAATCTAAAATACAATCCTTATTTCAGTATCTATGTAAACATATAGTCTGTTAACTTCATCATCTTCATCAAAAGTATGCCTAACCCCATTAGGAAGTGTTCTTGTTATAAGTGTATTCCTCAGCTTTCCCCAAATTATCTTCTTCTTGCCAGCATCTCTAGTCTTTTATCCTGCAATAACTCAGCCAACACTTAAATCTCCAAAAGCTGCTTGTGTTAATTTCTTTAAATCACAAATATCATGTGTAAATACTGGCCATGTAATACTCTGCATTGTGGAATAATAGTTTATTTTAAAGGGAACTAGAGAAACTAAGAACTAGAGAAATCAAGAAAGGCTTTTTTTCTAGAATTAATAAATGCACATCCTGTTCACTGGGGAAATTAAATCCACACTGAGCAATCTTCAATATGTTCAGAATATGACAGCAAGAATCCTATCAGGGATGCATTACACCTGTTTTCAAGTCCTTACACTGGTTACCTATCAGATTTCGAGTCAACTTCAAAATCCTTATCCTCCTTATATACTGTCCTACAACTGTTATTATTGATCACCGAATTATTGTACTTGACATGACTTCATTCAGCCTTTCCTGAACGTCTATGACAGGCAGAGAGAGTGCTGTTTCTGGTGCGATCTTTTGCAGCTAACATTTCACTGTTTTAAACGAACAAGAAATTAGATTGCTCATAAATCACTTATTCTATATAAACACAGCGTAATTGCCCTCCGAAAATCCTCTTTTTCTTGTTCGTTTTAGAGACCTTGATCGAAACTGATTTTAGATGTCAGAAAGGATTTATTTTCTCTGTATTTCCTACATTGCTTTGTCGAGATTTTAACTTTATATCTAACTTTATATCTAGGCTCAGATTTCAACTATAAATCGTACAGTAATTAATAGCAGTAAATACTGATGTTTTGCGCCCTCTTACCACAAAAATATATGTTTTGTAGTTGGGATTAACTTTATTTCATACGCGTAGCTACTCCGATTCGGACACCGAACAGTTAAACATGGCGGCAAATCAGACACCCAGAGAGGGGGGGCGTCTTCTCGCCTCCATAACTAAAATGCCAAATAGGAGTGGCTTAAGCGACATACACAGTCGTGTAACTGACAGTTTGAGGTAGCCTATCGTGTAAATTTCGCTTTGTTGCTGATAGGTTAAGCTTTCGAAACTCTGCCCCAAAGTCATGTGACTGATTTTTCGCCCTGTTTCGTTGGTTAAACGCAATGATCACAAGCACCACCATGGTAACTGGGATGTGTAGTTTTTAATTCCGTTTGAATTATAACTGTACGTACTGTCTTCATATTTGGCCAGGGCTTTAAAGAGAAGGCGCGCCAAAAAATTTCGGTGCCGTCGTCTCCGCTTTAAAGGTACCCCCGTGCTGGAAGAATTTGACCTCGGAACGTTTGCCCAGCGTAGTTATAGTGGACATAAAAACAAGAGTTCGCTGGCATTATATCCTAGAAGACACAGACCGGCGCCAGACCGGTAAATGCTTGATGAACTAGGGATTGGACAGTTTCCAAGTGCTTGTACAAATGATGGAAATGTTCAAATAAATGTGCAAAAAAATAAACAAAATAATCATTTATTTCTTTATCATATTGGCTAGCCAATGTCCTCTCTTTGCTAGTTAGTGGCTGTGTTTCTGCGTTGGGTAGCAACGGGTGACTGTTCTCAGGCGGAAGATGTAAACAGCTTAATTTTCGTGTTAAATAATTTTTAAAAATTAAAATTCATTCTAAACAGCAATCACATATTTGGGTACCGTTTCATAAAACTTTCATGCTTAAAATACTTAGGGAGAAATGGAAGACTGGTGTGTATTTTTTCTTTAAACTATCAAGACCAGCCATACACAGTACAGTTTATGTACATACAGTAATGTTTATGTTCCTAAATTAATATCGTTTATGACCTTCAGATGCGTTATGCTCCTCTTCTTTTTATGCTCAGCTACTAAAATTTCCCTTTAGTGGTAAAATTCCATTTAAATATTCAAAACTAAGCAGATTGAAACGTGCACAGTAAAGACATTAAATGATTAAATCTTTTCACTACCAACCAATGCACCACGAGTGCCCCTGTCGGTCATTTTGGCCAGCCAATCACTTACCACGGTGCCCTGCGGGTTGGTTACTGAACCGCGGGTTTTTAACGCTCATTTTGAATGGCTGCATCTGTATTTCACTTCAGCCTTTCACTCTTGCTTCCTTCCAATGAGGACAGAGCTGCGGGAGAAAGGGCGCTATAGAGGATCGCTGTGGAGAGCTGCTGCTGTGCTTTGACATCTGAGCTCTGTGGAAAACGATCTCAATACAATTCTGAAAAACGCGACTCCCCGAACGCCAGCCGAACAAGTCTCCACAGCCGAAGCGCTGTGCCTCTTTTCAGCTGGCGATAAACCTTTCCTCGATCCTTTGCGGACTTGTAAAACTGTTCATGATCAGAATAAAAAACGCTCACGCTAATACACAAGCACCCGTGTCTCGCCAAAGCTGACAAATAAACAGACAGACAAGCCGCACTGCACGTGTGAACAGGGGAATGAGCAAGCAAGCGGGGATAGAGCGCCTCCTGCACTTAGAAGCTTACAGCACCTGGTATTCCCAGGCGGTCTCCCATCCAAGTACTAACCAGGCCCATCCCTGTTTAGCTTCCGAGATCAGACAAGATCAGGCGTGCTCAAGGGGGTGTGGCCGTAAGCAAGAGCAAGGCTCGCTGGCACCCTTCTTAGAGAGGACAGCTCCGTCACCTCTTTTACGACGCTGCTTTTTTTCCCCTGCGTTTTTCTCTTCTTCCCACGTTCTCTCTCTTCACTGCCTTCGTCCCCGCTCTATTTCACTTCAGCCTTTCACTCTTGCTTCCTTCCAATGAGGACGGAGCTGCGGGAGAAAGGGCGCTATAGAGGATCGCTGTGGAGAGCTGCTGCTGTGCTTCGACATCTGAGCTCTGTGGGAAACGATTTCAATACAATTCTGATAAACGCGACTCCCAGAACGCCAGCCGAACAAGTCTTGAAGTGGAAATCTAATAAGTAAATTGATTCTTAAAATGTAGAGAGCTTTGCAAGAAATATATTGGTGCTTTAAGATGTAGCGGTGAGGCTTAAATAATAAGGCAGAATTAAGTGTTTCTGAGCTTCCCAAATGAGGCCCCATTTCTCTGTTCATCTCTGTGGTGCAGCCACAGAGAAACTATTCATGCAAGATGTTTTCTTTTGATAAGGACAGCTCCCACAGGGGGATGCACTTAGCTAAGCCTGGCTATCATGATCAATGGTCATCCATTGGCGCCTATCTGTTTAGGGAGTGCCAGTTGGACATCTGGACTGCATTACTAAGTGTCAGGACTAAGTGACTCATATCTCACCTTGATCAACCAATCAGGGACTGGTAGGGCCGAGTAACCCACGTGGGACTCTGATGCCCATGGAACTTTCAGCCAATCAATGAGCTGAAGTTCCTCCAGGTAAAACAGGCAACACAGAGAGCCTGGGAGATTGAGATTGAGATTCAGATTCAGACAAGATTCAGATTCAGATTCAACAATTCTAAAGGGAATTCAAAGGAGAATCCCAAGGGCAGGACATTCTCACAGCGCGCCTCCTGACCATCCTGAGACTCAGCCCGGACAACCACGGAACGGCCAGTGTGTCCGAGTGCCAGAACTTTCCTTTGTTCTAAGAGTCTAGAGTGGAGGTTGCCAGAGAGTAACCAGCAGCAGGCCTCGTGAACAGGTCGGAACTGTGGACAGCTGAATCACTATTCAGAACTAGCTCTTCATCAGGAACGAACCAGTCCTCTTCCTGACTTGCTGGGACCCACAGTCATCTTTTCTCCTGTGCACAAACTTTGCTAGTTAAGCCAACAGTGAGCATCAGCAGCGCACCGTCGCAAGCCGCACAGCACAGCCTGGCACGGAGCCAGAGAGCGCGGATTGGACAGCAACAGCCTGCAACTGTTTCTTTGTGCCCGCAGGAGATCTGAATCCCCAAAGATTGGATGAGTATTCAACTTCAATGCATTACAGCTCGAGAATTCAATTGTTATCCAAACCAGTTGATATCAATTTAATTCCTAAGAGTTATGTACTTGTCTGAGTATCTAATGTAGAAGTTGTAACCAAGTTCACTTTACGAAACGGTCTTAATGAATGATATACTGAATGTATGTCCTCTTGATATGTGTAACACTTTGTAACTGATTGAATATATACCTTTTGTATTCTGATAACCCTCTCGATAAGATCTGTTAGGTTTACATGCATATTCTATGTATTAATAAATGTATCCTCGTGTGTTAGTACCTGTGTGTGTGCGTTGTTTGAGTTATGTCGCATGGTTGGATTCTAAAGCCATCAAAAGAATCAACTTTGTGATTTACTGCTACAATTAATAATTGTCTCAGTAAATGCCCAAACCCTACAGAACTGGTGCCTTCAGAGAGCCACTATGATTACATATTTGGCGTCCCTGGACCGGTTTTCCCTACATTATTTGGCGTCCCTGGGTCAGCTTAATCTACAAAGATAATATATTTCAAGGATGTAAATGCTGTGCTACAGTACGTGCAGAATTTTAGAAAACAGTGTATCAACAAAGTACACTGTTTAGGTTAGTTTAGAAGACAATGTACCAAAACAATATATGCTTTCTGGGTCGTTAGAATTAGCTGAAAGTAACTGATTAGCTTTGAATAACAAATCTAGTGCTTCTTCTCTCGCTTTTTGATGTAATCTGTTTTCTCTTAGGGAAAGGGGAACTTTTAGAAAGGACAAAGCGCTGAGCTTTTTTACAGCGCAACATCTTTTAAAAACCCTGTACTGCTTGTAACAAATTGAGTCTCTGGTTGCACTTTGCGAAGTGGCAGCAGGGCTTGCAATATTGAAATAAAGACCTTACTCAGGTGAGAACTCTCTCTTGTGGCTTCCTTGATAGTTCCATAACAATTTGGGGGCTCGTCCGGGATCAGAAACCTGAACGCGAACGGCTGCTGAAACTCCATCTGGACCCTGACAATTTTAGCAAAATTGGACGAACCTCAGAGGATAAATTGTTTATCCTTCCAGAGACGCGTCTGGAGAATTGGCAGCTGTCTGACGCCAGTAAGTGATCCTTAAAAATTAATAGTTTGAGAAGCGAGCCACAGGGGTGTTCTCACGTGGGTTTGATGAGTCTGGGACTCATATAAAGAACTTATCTTAACACAGACGTGTGGTTTTTGCTCTGCGGAGTAGTTGATGTGATAAGGTTCTAAGTAAGGCACCGATTGGTAAAAATGGGAAATTAAAATTCAAAGATGAAAATGGGACCGAGCAGTCCAGCAAAAGTACATGTACGACAAATTCAGAGAAACAATTATAGCCTGGGTTAGAGTAAAAAAAATGTTTTATGTTCATGAACTGTAAAGCTAGGGTAATAGGTGTAAGGGAACTTGCACATAATTTATATATGATAATTAGGGGCCCATAACTATGAAGGATCTTTGTAAGTGAATCAGAATGGACAGAGGAAAGTTGAATTAGGAAAAATAAGTTTTCTGAAGAAGGGGAAACTAAGAAGAGAAGGAGAAGAACGGAAAGAAAGCGAATTGGAAAGCTTATGTAATGGAAAGAGAAATCACAGAAATAATGGGAAGCTTCAAAAAAGACTAGTCTTGAAACTAAAGAACAGCAAGCTGCAGCTAAAGTCATGACCATGCCTTCTAAAAAGAAAAAGTCTCCACCAAAACTAGAAAGCGGTCCGGAGCCAAAGCCTTTTCACTTGTTCGTGAAATGCCAATGTGCACTTTAACAGGTCCAGAAGGAACTCCAGCATATGTACATTGACATTGGTCTCCTAGTGAATTATTTGCATTAGTTAAGTCTTTTCCTAAATTGCCTGATGACCGTAAAGAATGTCGAAGAAAGGCAAGCCTTGTTCTTGATTGTCTTAAGCCTAATTACAGTGACATAACCTTGTTGCTAGATTATATTGTTCCTAAAGGTTTACAACGTCCTCTAAAAAGGAGGAGGCAGATTGGCGGATATGTAACCCAAATGATGAAGAAGTATCCATCTAAATTAAACCACACGGACATGGAGAGGAAAAGTTAGGCGACCGCTTCTAAAAAGAGGTAAGGACTCCTCTTTTCTAAAAAGTCCCTTGTCCTCTCCATGTTGCTGTGGTGCTGAAGCAAGTACAACAGAAAAATGAGTTAATGGTGCATGTGTTTTTAGATGCCTGTTTTGTGAAGGTGGGGTAGAAAAAAAGGGATTGCTGAAGGAATAGCGTCTCGCCCTGCCCGTGCGAAACAATCCAGGTGTTGCATCCTGGTACACGACTGCAGTATGGCTGAAGGTAGTAACTAGAACTGTACTCGCAGAAGAGCCGAAAATGGTAACTTGATTCAACTGTGTGTTTAAAGCCAGGATTTGGAACCTGGTCCGTGTTCCTGAATTGTGATAGTTCGTCAGTTTGTCTCGACTGGGGGGTTCCGCGGGGCGCGTGGGAGAAGTGAAAATGGTTTGGTGTGAAGAAAAAAAAAAGTTTGATTAATCCAAAGTGAAACAAAGAAATATGTCGGACGGAATTTAGGCTGAACAGGAATGTAGAAAAGTGTATGAACATTTGGATAAAAATAAACAATATTTAGAGGAATATTTGAGAATTCAATAGAATATCATAGATGAGACACAAAAATCTCTGATGGAAAAGCTAAAAGCAATGGCTGAACGAAACGAAGTTATATATGCAGAAAAAGAAACAGCAAAAGAAGAAATAGAACGCCTTAAGAGAGAATCTAGGAGAAGGGTGGGAATTAGTGTGGAGATTTTTGAAAGAGCATTACCCACCGAAAACTGATTAGACAGCATGTCAGCAGAAGGAAGTGAGGATGTTTCAGATTTTACAGAAAGGTTTATAGCTTTATGGATATTATACTCGGGGTTAGCCGATGAGAAGGAAGTGAATGAAGATACTTCCACAGTAATAAAACAAATTTACTTGAGTGGGTTGATGTTGCTGATGATAAAACCTGATGTTGCCAAGAATGTACAACTATGCTTTCCTGATATTACGGACAGCGGAGACAGATTTGATTTAATAACTCGTGAAGCATGCATGCAGCGCTGCAAATGGGGTAAAAAGACTCCCAAGGAGGAGAAAAGGGAGCCCCCAGTTTGTTGAAATTATTGTGCGACTTTAATGTTATACCGAGATATAAAACCCCAAAGACAAAACTACTAATAAGCTGGTGTACAGTTACTAAAAAAAAGGTGTTTTTTGGAGAAATTGTAAGAAAGAGGCTTGATTTCACAATTAAAGAACATGTCAGAAGCTGAAACGAGAGCCGTGCGTGAACTAACAGTTTTAATCTAGTAAACCCCTCTGTAGCCTTCCTAAATTTATCTCAGGATTTAAATAAAAGTGAAATAATCTTACAGTGTGCAGTAACTGGGGGACACAGGAGCACAGCTGTCCTGTTTTTAGACTAAAACAGCATAAAGATGTGATATAAAGTTTTCTAACGGGTAACAGGAGGCTACAGGAGAAGGGGTGCAAGGGTTGTGTTTAAAGCAAATATAAGCTGTCACAGTCTGCTTGGGAAAAGATGTACAGTTTCAAATACTGATGTGGGTGGGGGACACCCCAGACCTATTTTAGGCCCAGACCGCAGCATTTTATAAGGAATTACTGCATGAAATAGCATTTATGTAAACTAACTCAATAGAGTTATGTGATATTGTGATTGTTTTACCTAATTACGGAATCCATAAGGCCGGGCTACTCCAAGTATTGGATCTAAAGAGGAAAAAAAGGAGTATAAAACCAACTACATGATAAAGCCAGGGTGAATGCCTTCTCAGAACGAGCTTGTCCAGTGACGTATTGGTTTAAGGGGGGTAGTGCAGTCTAAAGACAAAATTGCCTTGACCCCTGCAGCACAAACTGTTTTTGATGTTTTGAAACAAGCTTTCTTGCAGACACTGGCCCTGGACTGTATTCCCTCAGACTGATCATCTGCATGTAATCTGTCTGTAAGTGAAAGAAATGGGTTGTGAGCCGTTGTGCTGGTGCAGGAGCATGGAGATAGGCATCGTCTGGTGGGTTATTATTATTCAGGACCCCTTGATGCGGTGGCCAAGGGGCCGTGTTTATGTGTTGTGCAGGCTACCTGCCTGGCTGTATAAACTGTGAATAATCTGGTGTAGAACTAGCAGACCGAATGAAAATATTTAATTGAAACTTGTAAATATGCTAAATGGAAAATTGTAGCAATTTATATAGACTGTATATATACATTTGGTGTATGCCACAATTTTGGATGGCAGTGAAGGAATAGGGATTTCCCCAACGTGGAAGGGACTCCAATCAAGAATGCTGGGTTTGTCTCTGAACTGTTAGAAGCTTTGCAGCTACTGACTGAAGTAGCTGTGGTAAAGTATAAATCACATAATAAAGAAATGTTTCCAGTACCTCGAGGGAACAACTTTGCAGATGTAGCTGTCAGGTGCACAGTCCTGGTAGAACAGGAGTCTGAGACCCCTGTGAGACCTCTGTTGGTGAAAAGGGGACAGCTACAGGATATTCAGGCTGAGGCCTCTAAAGCAGAGAAAAGGACATGGTTAGAAAAGAGTGTGGTGCTGCCAGCACACTGGACGCTCTGCATGCCCTCACAGCCTAATGCCCTTTGTAGCTCGACTAATGCACTGTGTCGGACACCTGGGTGTGAGTCAAATGGTGTGCTGGTTACCCAAACCTGGGTGGGGACCGTGTTTGAAGCAGTAGCCACTTATGTGGCATCTCAATGTGATGCTTATCAAAGGAACTCAACTACAGTTCAGGTGCAGGTGCTACAGCTCAAAAGGCCTGCTCCTGAGAAACCTTTCATGCAGTACCAAATGTTTACAACCTTGGCTCTTATAATCTGTTTTCCCAGTGGGTTGCTGTCACTGCCTCTGTGTCTACCAAACACTTGATGATGGAGATAAGCCCTTGGTGGGCACTGCCCTACCGCATGTATTATGATCAAGGGACAGGCTGTGGCTGGATTATTCGGGGTGAGATGGACTGAGATCACCCTCAGTCTGCTAGAACAGTGGAATGAAGGAACAGAAAAGATTGACTAGACATCAGACTGAAGGAACACCATGGGATGCGGGCTGGATCAAACAGAACTGTGTAATAGAGCCTGTTTGATATCATCACAGGCCAATCAACGAAACTTCCTAGAGGGATGAATTTGGCTAATGGATTGTTGAATTTGCTAATTCTCTATTGTAGTATTGTAGGTTGTTAATTGAAGTGGTGCACGGGGCTGGTGAACAGGTGCTGGACACTTGGAGACCTCCAGTAGAGGGAAGACACGACCTGATACCTGGCGAGTGGGTGTGGGTGAGGAAGATATACCCTGCCAGATGTTGCAACCCTGCTGGGAAGGACCATATCAAGTGCAACTGACTACCGACTCTGCCATCTGAGTGACAGGATGAGATCGCTGGATCTACGCATTGCGCTGACACCGAACCACTGCACCAGAGACTGAGTGAACATTATTATATTGTCACTGTTTCTGTGTTTGTTGAGCTTCCTGAGGGGGGGTGACAGTGTACCTGTTAAGTGTAAGGAGTTTTACTTTAATAAATGGGGATATGGAATCAATACTTTATCAGTCAGCCACAAATAATAATCAGAGCTCATGTTGGGATTGTATTGCTATAAAAGATGCTCATGGGAGTAATCCCCTTTGGTAGAGGTGATTATTTAGGTTAATTGGCATGGGTAAATAGCCCTGCTTTTAGTCTGAGTGTAACTCAGATATATTAGAATGGAAATAACTGTATGCTCCTCGCTATAATCACAGTTTTAGGCCATTCTCTATTAGGGTGATAGACAGCTGTTTAGGTGAGCAAAGACTAAACAGTACTTGTATTCTAGACAATTATTAGCAAATTAATGACTTAGCAAAGCACATCTATGATGAAGAAAAATATATATCATAATTATAATCCAGATGATTGGGGCATTGGTGCATGGCTACAGTCTGTGCTAGGATCCTGGAGAGGGTCTCTGGTTCAATACATATTTGTGTGTCTGGTATTATTCGTTATAATCATACTGTTAATATCCTGCTGGAAAAACATGTGGACTAAAGCTGCTGCTTCTGTGCTAATTGTACGCCCTGAAGGGATCATGAAGGTCAAAAAATGATTTCATGGGAAAGGTTCTCTTATCTAGTGGCAGAACCTGATGGGTAGAACAATATAGTTTTAAGGGGGGGTTACCCTTGGGAGTGATTCCCCTAGATGCACATTATTATTATGATTTGTTTGTTCATAATAAGATGTTTTGCAGGAACGGGCCAATGAGAAATTTTACAACTTCAGCTACAATTGTTCTGCAAAATGGCACAGCTGAGGCAGTGGAACAATGTGTAGATTTTTCTAAGAGTTATTACTCTTCTGGTGAAAGACTTCAGGAAAAAGAAGTGGTGTTCACTCAGGTGGAGGGGGCCGTACCAAGGCTGCTGACCACTGCGACTGCTGTGAAAGTCACGGAAAGGGTGCCCTGAATTCATGCTTCCCACTGTAAAAAGGTCACAAACGAACTGAGCAACGCGCAGGAGTGATGTCTCCACAGGGATAGATGGGGATCACATGCTTGGGACTGATGTGCACAGCCTTTTTCCTTTTTATGTGGAAGCCTGTCACCACCCAGAAAGAGGAAGAATCTAAATGCGAAGCCTCTTTGTATACAAACTGGCTGAATGAAACTGATAATGAGGGGGATATGAGTAATTTGTGGTATAAACTTATAAATCATACTGTAAAGTTAAAGAAATTTAATGCATCTTGTTATGTATGTGCTTTAATGCCTCATTCTACAGCCTCACCCATTTCTCTCCTGGTTAGAATCACTGTTTGGGCCAGGGGGAATGTTTTTCTTTAAGTTACTAACACCGATTATAGTAGCTGTGATACTTGTCTTCCTGTTTTTGTGTTGCTGTACGACATATATTATTCCAATGCTTTGAAATATGGTAATGAATATGTTTGCGCATCAGTATGTTCTGATAAGAACGCAAGAATCCGAAGTATGGGAGCCTCCTGGGAGTCCATATTGTAACACCCTCGCCTGGTGGTGAGGAGGAAGCGCCCCCAGTCGCTCGTAGTACCGCTGGGCATGCTGGGAGTGGTAGCCGGGGAGAGTCTGAGGGTCAGCACGATGACCAGCGGCTGACCCTACCTGTGTAAATAATGTCCTGTAAAAGTATAGTGTGTTGTTAGGTAATTACCACCCTAACGATGTGTACGTGTTCCGTCAGTCTCCTCATGTGCGTGTAGATCCTGTGTTTGGTTTTGTGTGGTTGTTAACGAATAAAGCTAATTGCTTGTTTGTTAATCGCGTCTCCACTCGTCCTTTGTTCTGAAAAGAACCTGTAAATGCTACAATATTCTTTACTCAGCAGCTTATTAAAAACAGCTCCCGTGATGTTCAAACTGATTTTTTACACAGAACACTGACACAGCTTTGCGTTCTGAATCTCTTTTTCTCGAGCGTTTATTTAATGTTGCACAATGCACTGGGATAGGGGTATTCTGTTCACAAACCAATAGCATTTAAACCACAGCACCCACAATGCTGCAAGTAAGTGTTTTGCACACTAAGCAGAGAGCGATGTCTTCCTCGTTAGTATAGTGGCGAGTATCCCCACCTGTCACGCGGGAGACCGGGGTACATCAGGACGGCCACAACGCAAAGTACTGACCCCTATACGATCACGGCGAGTTACCAATACACACGTGGCAGGGCGGAAAAGGCTGCGCTCTCTTCGTGTGACATAATTCGGAAAAGTCCTGACGTTGCATTTCAACTGAGCCCCAGTATACATCGACCCTTCGACATTCTGAGTGACAACTCTCTTGCATGTTTTCTCATATTTATGTAGTTTGCTTGCATGATGCCTAGAACAGCGGGGTGGCGCCCTCCCATTCGCTCTAGCAGTTAAGATTCCTGGTTTTCACCCAGGCGGCCCGGGTTCGACTCCTGGGATGGGAACGTGTCAGTTTTGCCTCCTGCTTTCCAAAAGATCAGCACCGTGTACAAAGGAGCCGCATTAAAACTACTCGAACGTGCAAAACGTGCGAGAAGAGGGGGCGCTTGTTTCCAACCGAAACTTCTCGCGTGTGAGACGAGCTGATCATCGCTGTGGGAGGGTTACTCTGGTAGACAGGGCTGACCTTCGGCAATAGGATTTATAGTCTCCAAGATGATATTTGCACTTTCTGGAGAGGTGATTTTCTCCACTTCAGTAGCCCGATTTCGTCGATTGCGTAGAGAGGGCTTTAGAATGTGGCGCCGCCTTTCCTGCTCCGTCCATGATAGGCGTGCTGGTCTCTGGAGGGAGAGAGCACGGTCCATCAGCGCACTCCAATAAAGGCACTGGAAGCAGTTGAATCGCATTGGCGAAGCTCAGCACTAGGCCGCTACTGTTTCCGTAGTGTAGTGGTTATCACATTCGCCTCACACACGAAAAGTCCCTGGTTTGAAACCGGGCGGAAACAGGCTTCTTTTGTCGCCACGCACAAAAGGGGATTGGGGATTCGCCTAGCGCTGTGATCGAACAGACCCACTCACCTCTTAGTGTGGGGAGATCTGCACAGTGCATGTCGCAGCGCATCCTGCTTTCACTTCAATGCGCGTCCTGATGTACCCAGTCTCCCGCGTGACAGGTGGGGACAGGTGACAGGTCCTATACTAACGAGGAAGACATCGCTCTCTCCGACCCCCGGCATCGTGTCCCGACACACCGTGCTGGAAGCCGACGCGTGCTGTGATTCCTTTACGGAGCAGAAATGACAACCGAGGAGCCGAGAGATCATTTAAGCATTTCGCGTCTGAACGGAAAACACAAACGACCAACTCGGAATGACTTGCCTTTGACGCTTTTCAAAGTGTTCTTTGTGCACGACGACTGCGCCGCCTAGCAGATACAAAGGGGTTGTACAACTTTGAACTAGCAAATGGAAGAGGGCTAAGCCCCCTCTCTTTTAGCCCAGGTTCGATCTGTCTCCCAGAATCACCAGGGCGCACACACACACACACCCGTGCCGTTGAAGTGCTCTGCTTCATTTCTAAGTGCAACTCAACATTCACTCCTACCCCGAGTGCAGAAAAGACAGCATCCACAGCAACAACAGCTCAGGTCTCTGCACAGGAGCTAAGCTGCCCTCATCTCCTCTGCTCTGCAGCTCCTGCGGAGTGGAGTCCTGCCTGGAGCCGTGATTGCAGGCGGCGGCTCCCCGCGCCCTGTCTGGGCGTCGTGTCCAAGAGCTCCTGGGAGGAAGAGCGAGCCCTCCCACTCGGGGGCTTTTCCACGGTCTGTGTGAGGAGGGGCGGGTGTGTCCAGTAGCTTATCGAGCGGAAGCCTGGGGCGGCGGAGAGCTGTGATCGTGCAGACCTTGAGGTGTCACCTCTTTGTCTGCTTTCCCGCCCCCCCTCCGCCCAAGCTCTGCTCCAAAGTAGCCCGGCAACCCCTCACACCTGCACGTGTCACAACCTAAGGTGCGGTCATGAGACACCCATGGGGTGTCGTTCTGTTCTTGCTAATTGTTTCCTGCCCGTCGCAGGCAGGAGTCCATGCGAGGAAGATGCGCTGGACAGAGCTCAGAGGGCGCAGCTGGGTGGCTTTCCTTCTGAGTGACGTTCCTGCAACACTCTCCCGCTACTCTTGGTGCGCTCATGCCACAACACAGGAAGGCTGGAGCAGGTGGCTATGGGATTTGCGCACTGCCGAAATAGCTCAGTTGGGAGAGCGTTAGACTGAAGATCTAAAGGTCCCTGGTTCGATCCCGGGTTTCGGCATTTTGTTTCATCGCGCCCTTTGTTCCTCTCTCCAGCGCCACCTGCCTAAAGTGACGCGTCCCTTTCTCAGCCAGAAACGCAAGCGAGACACCAGCAGCAGTCCCTACAGGTTTCCGTAGTGTAGCGGCCATCACGTTCGCCTAACACGCGAAAGGTCCCCGGTTCGAGACCGGGCGGAAACAGCCTCGTTTTGCACGCTCCTGTACTTCACAGAGGTCTTGAGCGACCAGTCATTTGTTCCCAATGTATTTCCGGTGCCTTCGTGCACTCTTGTACCAAACGCACGTTCCTTCTGTACGCGGAGCCGATCATTTGCAATTGGGCTGTGCCGACAGACCAGGTCGAGCTCTGTCGGCTCAAAAGCAGCGCAGGACCTGCAAGAACAACAGAAAGATTAGCATCCAGCGGGGGCCTCTTAGTGAGCCCAAGAGCTCATCAAGAATCGGCTCCAGCAACAGGGCTGGGCGCATTGTTCCATTCTCCGCCCACTCTCGGTGTAAACAAGTCCCTCCTGGTCTCTGCTTGAAATGCACTTTCCTGCGTTTGCTTTGGTGTAACTGGCTTCCCCTGCATGGGCGAATGTGAAGAAGATCCTTAGTAAGTCATTGAAGAAAACCGAGAAGAGGTCGGAGTGGCCTCTGTCGTTCATCAACGATCCAGTCAGGCAGTACTCCTCTGTAAAGCGCCGTTCGTTCACGTCGATTGGCTTTTTTTTGCCTTCATTCGTGCGAGTAGTAAAAGCAGACGCCCCTATTCTGCCGTGACCCGGATTCGAACCGGGGTTGTTGCGGCCACAACGCAAAGTACTGACCACTATACGATCACAGCGAGTTACCGAGACACACGCGGCAGGGCGGAAAGGGCTGTGCTCTCTTCGTGTGACATAATTCGGAAAAGTCCTGACGTTGCATTTCAACTGAGCCCCAGTATACATCGACCCTTCGACACTCTGAGTGACAACTCTCTTGCGTGCTTTCTCATATTTATGTAGTTTGCTTGCTTGATGCCGTGAACAGCATGGTTGTTCGCTGCCATATAGTCTAGCGGTTAGGGTTCCTGGTTTTCACCCAGGCGGTTCGACTCGGTTTTGCCTCCTGCTTTCCAAAAGATCAGCACCGTGTACGAAAGAGCCGCATTAAAACTACTCGAACGTGCAAAACGTGCGAGAAGAGGGGGCGCTTGTTTCCAACCGAAACTTCTCGCGTGTGAGACGAGCTGATCATCGCTGTGGGAGGGTTACTCTGGTAGACAGGGCTGACCATCGGCAATAGGATTTATAGTCTCCAAGATGATATTTGCACTTTCTGGAGAGGCGATTTTCTCCACTTCAGTAGCCCGATTTCGTCGATTGCGTGGAGAGGGCTGTAGAATGTGGCGCCGCCTTTCCTGCTCCGTCCATGACAGGCGTGCTGGTCTCTGGAGAGAGAGCACGGTCCATCAGCGCACTCCAATAAAGGCACTGGAAGCAGCTAAATCGCATTGGCGAAGCTCAGCGCTGGGCCGCTGGGCACGTCTTACCACCGTTTCCGTAGTGTAGTGGTTATCACGTTCGCTTCACACGCGAAAGGTCCCCGGTTCGAAACCGGGCGGAAACAGACATCTTTTGTCGCCAGGCACAAAAGGGGATTGGGGATTCGCCTAGCGCTGTGATCGAACAGACCCACTGGACCCACCTCTTAGTGTGGCGGGATCTGCACAGTGCATGTCACAGCGCATCCTGCTTTCACTTCAAGGCGCGTCCTGATGCACCCCAGTCTCCCGCGTGACAGGTGGGGACAGGTGACAGGTCCTATACTAACGAGGAAGACATCGCTCTCTCCGACCCCCGGCATCATGTCCCGACCCACCGTGCTGGAAGCCTACGCGTGCTGTGATTCCTTTACGGAGCAGAAATGACAACCGAGGAGCCGAGAGATCATGTCAGCATTTCGCATCTGAACGGAAAACACAAACGACCAACTCGGAATGACTTGCCTTTGACGCTTTTCAAAGTGTTCTTTGTGCACGACGACTGCGCCGCCTAGCAGATACAAATGGGTTGTACAACTTTGAACTAGCAAATGGAAGAGGGCTTAGCCCCCTCTCTTTTAGCCCAGGTTCGATCTGTCTCCCAGAATCACCAGGGTGCACACACACACACACCCGTGCCGTTGAAGTGCTCTGCTTCATTTCTAAGGGCAACTCAACATTCACTCCTACCCCGAGTGCAGAAAAGACAGCATCCACAGCAACAACAGCTCAGGTCTCTGCACAGGAGCTAAGCTGCCCTCATCTCCTCTGCTCTGCGGCTCCTGCGGAGTGGAGTCCGGCCTGGAGCCGTGTTTGCAGGCGGCGACTCCCCGCGCCCTGTCTGGGCGTCGTGTCCAAGAGCTCCTGGGAGGAAGAGCGAGCCCTCCCACTCGGGGGCTTTCCACGAGCCCCCGAGTCTGTGTGAGGAGGGGCGGGTGTGTCCAGTAGCTTATCGAGCGGAAGCCTGGGGCGGCGGAGAGCTGTGATCGTGCAGACCTTGAGGTGTCACCTCTTTGTCTGCTTTCCCGCCCCCCCTCCGCCCAAGCTCTGCTCCAAAGTAGCCCGGCAACCCCTCACACCTGCACGTGTCACAACCTAAGGTGCGGTCATGAGACACCCATGGGGTGTCGTTCTGTTCTTGCTAATTGTTTCCTGCCCGTCGCAGGCAGGAGTCCATGCGAGGAAGATGCGCTGGACAGAGCTCAGAGGGCGCAGCTGGGTGGCTTTCCTTCTGAGTGACGTTCCTGCAACACTCTCCCACTACTCTTGGTGCGCTCATGCCACAACACAGGAAGGCTGGAGCAGGTGGCTGTGGGGTTTGTGCACTGCCGAAATAGCTCAGTTGGGAGAGCATTAGATTGAAGGTCTAAAGGTCCCTGGTTCGATCCCGGGTTTCGGCATTTTGTTTCATCGCGCCCTTTGTTCCTCTCTCCAGCGCCACCTGCCTAAAGTGACGCGTCCCTTTCTCAGCCCGAAACGCAAGCGAGACACCAGCAGCTATCCCTGCAGGTTTCCGTAGTGAAGCGGCTATCACGTTCGCCTAACACGCGAAAGGTCCCCGGTTCGAGACGGGGCGGAAACAGCCTCGTTTTGCACGCTCCTGTACTTCACAGAGGTCTTGAGCGACCGGTCATTTGTTCCCAATGTATTTCCGGTGCCTTCGTGCACTCTTGTACCAAACGCACGTTCCTTCTGTACGCGGAGCCGATCATTTGCAATTGGGCTGTGCCGACAGACCAGGACGAGCTCTGTCGGCTCAAAAGCAGCGCAGGACCTGCAAGAACAACAGAAAGATTAGCATCCAGCGGGGGCCTCTTAGTGAGCCCAAGAGCTCATCAAGAATCGGCTCCAGCAACAGGGCTGGGCGCATTGTTCCATTCTCCGCCCACTCTCGGTGTAAACAAGTCCCTCCTGGTCTCTGCTTGAAATGCACTTTCCTGCGTTTGCTTTGGTGTAACTGGCTTCCCCTGCATGGGCGAATGTGAAGAAGATCCTTAGTAAGTCATTGAAGAAAACCGAGAAGAGGTCGGAGTGGCCTCTGTCGTTCATCAACGATCCAGTCAGGCAGTACTCCTCTGTAAAGCGCCGTTCGTTCACATCGATTGGCTTTTTTTTGCCTTCATTCGTGCGAGTAGTAAAAGCAGACGCCCCTATTCTGCCGTGACCCGGATTCGAACCGGGGTTGTTGCGGCCACAACGCAAAGTACTGACCACTATACGATCACAGCGAGTTACCGAGACACATGCGGCAGGGCGGAAAGGGCTGTGCTCTCTTCGTGTGACATAATTCGGAAAAGTCCTGACGTTGCATTTCAACTGAGCCCCAGTATACATCGACCCTTCGACACTCTGAGTGACAACTCTCTTGCGTGTTAGTAGTATAAAGCGACACCTTTCGTCAAACTTTTGACAGGTACCACGCCCCCTTTTCCATCCAATGGTCGTCCGCGGTGTTTGGTTGTCCCGCCCCCCAGCCATCCAATGGCGTGTTGTTATTTGTGCATGTCCCGCCCCCTCAGGAGCCAATGGTGTGGTTCGGAACCCCCACCGGCCGGTCGCCCCGGCGCCTCGGGGTCCCAAAGCCCCCAGCCGGCGCATCCCTGGGTGTGTGCGAGTGTGTATTGGTTCGGAATGGGGAGCATGTCTGCCGCGGGGTTGAGTGCGCTCTATTATAACCCTAGGAAATCGGGCAGTTACGGCGGCGCAGGGGGTCTGTTGCGGGCCGCGAGATCCCGGGGTGTGCGCGGCGCCAGCCGTGGCCGGGTGGTCGAGTGGCTGTCCGGCCAGGCTGCTTATACGCTGCACAAGCCGGCGCGCGTACGTTTTAAGACAAACAGGACGCTGGTGTCCGAAATGGACTGGCAGTGGCAGGCCGACTTGGTTGACATGAGAGAACACCACGCGTTCAACGACGGTTTCTGTTACATCTTAATGTGTATAGACATGCTGTCTAAATACGCTTGGGCCGTGCCGCTGAAAACCAAGACTGGTGGGGCCGTGACAGGCGCTTTCCGAAATATACTGCAAGAGGGGCGTGCTCCTAAAAAGCTACAAACGGACGAGGGTAAAGAATTTCTTAACAGGACCTTCCAAAATTTTCTCAAACGTGAGAATATTGAACATTTCAATACGGCCAGCGATGTGAAGGCTAGTGTGGTCGAGAGGTTTAACAGAACTATTAAAACAAAAATGTGGAGGTACCCGACACACAAAAACACCTTTCGTTATATCGACGTCCTTTCAGATCTTATTTACGCTTATAACCATAGTTACCACACGACTATTAAACGAACCCCGGCTTCTGTTACGCCCGACAACTCCCTTGAGGTGTGGAGAACGGTCTATGACGCGCACTTTAAGAGAAAACCGTCAAAGTTTTCATTTAATGTGGGTGATCGCGTGCGGGTGTCCAAAATAAAGGGAGTGTTTGAGAAGGGATATGAACAGACCTTCACAGATGAAATTTTCATTGTCAAAGAGCGGTCCGCGGCTCTGAGACCCTATTACAAACTGCAGGACTACGCAGGCGACGATATTAAGGGTTCCTTCTATGCCGAAGAGCTACAGAAGATAAACCCGGATGTTGAGAACGTCTACCGCATCCAAACGATTTTAGCAACCAGGGGTCGTGGCAAAAACAAACAGCTTTTGGTAAAGTGGCGTGGCTGGAGCGATAAATTCAATAGTTGGGTGAAGGCTTCTGAGGTCCGAGACATATAGAGGTGGTGAAAAATGAACCCCAATGGTTTCTATGTGACGCTGGCCAGTAATTCATCCTCAAAGATGTTTCCAAAGAACACTAACGCCTGCTTCACAGAGCATCTGGCAAAGGCGATTGACCTGGACGGGGGCTGGGAAGTGGGCCTGGTCGAACTACACTATCCGAATACACTAAACACTTTTGATGAAGACAAAGTTTTTCTGTTCATCAGCGAGGAGCTCAAGACTATCTGGACCTGTACGTTACCGAGAGGGTACTACGGCAACATCGAGCAGCTCTTGCATGAAATGAAACGGGCTGCTGAAAAATCCAAGTTATCGGCTGTAAGTCTTAAATACAACCCCATTAGCCGGTCGGTAAGGATTGTTAGTGATAAACGGTTTGTTATGCAGCTGCGTAATCGCCTAGCGCGGATGTTGGGTTTCAATTCGGGTGTAGCGGGTGTAAAATCACCGCACCCCGTCGATTTGACTGGCGGATTTAACACCATGTATATATACACCGATATCATAGAACACCAGTTAGTAGGCGACGTCTACGCACCGCTTTTGCGTTGTGTGCCCTTCAGAGGCGTGGATGGTGAATTCGTCACAGTATTGTACGACAAACCCCATTACGTGCCGGTGAGCATCGACCATTTTAACAACATCACTATTGAAATAAAGACGGATCAAAACGAACACGTGTCATTTGCATTTGGAAAGGTCATCGTCAAGCTGCATTTCAGACCTGTGAAAGCGTCAAACATCTAAAAGGATGACGGTCATCAAGAGCTAGGGGATCCTTCTCTGTATACGCACTACTACAAACAACAGGCTGGTTATGGATTACCAGGATTTTCAGGGCTACCGGTTCAGTACGGCGCTGGTATCGGGGGTATTTTCAGAGCGCTATTTAGAAAAGCCGTGCCTTTTCTGAAACGCGGGTTTGAAATAGCTAAGCCGCACATGGCATCGGCAGCTAAAAACATCGCCAAAGACGTGGTCGGCAACGTTACAAGCGCGGTCATGTCTAAGGTGGCTGCACATCAGCAGGAAGGTTCGGGTCTAGCATACATCCGCAGGGGTGTCAGTAGAAAAAGACAGACGTCATCATCCCACCGTCGGGGGCCGCCGAAACCTGATAAAAGAACGGCTAAGCGCAGACAGGCAACTCATAGAAGCTTCAGGTCGACCAAGAAGAGCGTGACACACCGCAATCAACGCGACACGAAACAAGACTTATTTTAAACATGGCTTTTGTTCACGGCGGGTCTGCAGAATGCGCCAAGTCAGAGCTGGACATATTTCAATTAGCACCTACCCAAACAAGCGTCGAGAAAAGCTTTTACATAGAAGTTCCACCCCTCACGGCCCTTACGGAAAACGCACCTCTGGAGTTCTACGTCGCAGGCAACGGTGAAGATTATTTAGATTTAAACAACACGCTGCTCTATTTGACCTGTAAAATAACGGAAGCAGACGGTCGGGACATTGATGCGGCAGCCCGTGCGAGCCTGGTGAACTACCCCATCGCTGCCATCTTCAGCCAGGTTGACATCACCGTAGGAGACCGATTGATCAGCCAGAGCAACAACTGCTATCCTTACAGAGCCTTTATAGAGTCGGTCCTGAACTACAGTGAAGAGACGCTGAAGACGCAGTATTCAACAGGTCTCTTTTACAAAGACACAGCCGGGGAACACGAGTCCACAATTTTGGATGGTCCCAATCAGGGGTTCCGAAAAAGAGCATCATACACGGCGCAAAGCCGAAAACTGGAGCTCCTGGGTCACATTCACGCTGACCTGTTTTTTCAGGACAAACTACTTCTGAATGGAGTAGACCTGAAAATAAAACTCACGCGAAACAGAGATGCTTTCTGCTTAATGAACAACGCCGGAGAACACAAACTGAGCGTACTCTCTGCATCTTTGTTTGTGAAAAGAGTCAGAGTGTCACCCGGGGTCAGACTGGGACACGCCGAAGCACTCCTGACGGCCAACGCTAAATACCCCATAGACCGCGTACAGATGAAAGTCTTCAGCCTGCCAGCAGGGAGCCGTGTGTGTAACCAAGAAAACCTCTTTCTCGGGCAGTTACCCAAAGTGGTCATTTTGGGGTTTGTGGACAACGCGGCATTCAGCGGCAGTTTTACCCAAAACCCCATCAATTTTAAACACTACAACGTTAACTTTCTGGCTCTCTACGCGGACGGGGAACAAATCCCCACTAAACCGCTTCAACCAGACTTCCAGAATGGACATTGCGTCCGTGAATATTTTAATCTGGTGGAAACAGCCGGGAAGCGTCTGAAAGACAAACCAGTTCTGGTGGACCGCGAGGAGTACGCGCGCGGTTACACATTGTTCGCTTTCAACCTCAGCCCCGACGACGAGTGCACAGGACATTATTCACTTATCAAAACGGGTAATCTGAGAGCTGAAATACGCTTCGCGCTCCCGCTACCCACTACAGTTAACATGGTTGTGTACGCGCTGTTCGACAACGTGATAGAGCTGGATATGAGACGTCAAGTCATTTACGACTTCAGCTAAAAAGCACTTGGAGACCACACAACCTGCACATAAAGATGAACACCAAACAGCTGGAAGACATTCTAACCCGAGACCGCTATACCCGAGACAGTTTTCTAGGCGTGTTCCCCAGTGATGCCCTACCGAGCGAGAGACTGGCGCGGCGCCCTCTGAGTTTAATAGTTAATACTCACCCACACGACCGCCCCGGTGAACACTGGCTGGCTATTTACTTACCCGACGACGAGGGCGCAGAATTTTTCGACTCCTACGGATTTTCACCCCAAGCCTTTTCTTTCCCAAGAACATTAATGATTTCTTAAACAGAAATGCTAACTCCATATTTTACAATAACAGATAATTGCAAGATTCTTTTGCAGTGACCTGCGGTCTACACTGCGTCTTTTTTCTATACCATAGATGTAAAGGTTTATCTTTTAGAAACATTTTAGAACTTTATTCTACGGATGCAATCCAGAATGACCGCATGGTGGAAATGTTTCTGAAAAACCGACGTCGTGTCGTGAGACGGAGACCCCTGTACCCTTTCAAGCCCTTTGAAAATACGAATGTTCAATTATGCGGGTGTTTACGACAATTTAAAACATGTCATAAATGTTAATCGGTCGTCTAAAATAAAAATGAAATCGAACCATTTCGACGTCTGTGTGGTTATTATTTAAAAAGAACACAAAACATGGATGAAAATCAACACAATATTTTTATTATACATTCGCTGTTACAGCGCTCAAGCTTTTTTTAATACATGTTACAGACAAACCATTTTTAAACATATTGCGCACGCTTTTTAATATACATTTCAAGTCATTTAACACAAACACACAGACCCAGAGAAAAAAATGTTACAAAGACAGCCATGTGGGTCTAGGTATTAATGATCGTCTCCTTTCAGCGGTTATCTTAGAGACCGGGTCGACCGTCGACAACTCTACCGGTTGTTTTAAAGTTTTGGCCGACGCGGCACACCCCGGCGGGGCAGCCTTGAATTTTTCAAGTAGCTCTCGGTTACCAGCGTTGGCTAGCAAGGTGCCCGGCACGTTGATTTCAGCCATAGCCTCCATGAACACATCCCAACCTTTTGGCTTCTTACCGCCAGCAACTGCTTGCTGCTGCGTGAGAGCCCTGACAAGATCAATCATGTGAGAGCCCTCAACGGGTGCCCCCTTGTACACAAATTCCCCCTTTTCATTCCAGGCTATTAGTGGTTCATTGCGGGCCATGGTCTTTAACAATATCTCGGCATTTCTCCGGAACCTCTGAGACACGCTGTCCAAAATATACTCAAAGTCAGCCTCGCTCGATGACGGCGGTTGCGCGAACGTACGTGATAGTTCGGTGGGTGCATTTTCCGGTAGTACAACGGTTAATGTCCCCTTTTCGGAAGTCTCCTGGCGTACTAATGTCAAATACCGTTGCAACACCTGGATGTACAATTTCACTTTTTCATATTCGGCCAGATGCGAGTTCTGCAGAATGTCACGCATTTCATCATCCAGGCGACGGGCGGTTATTTTTCTTACATCGCTTTCGAACCCAGACCGCTCTCGGAGTCGATCGAGCTGTTTCTGAGGTACCAGGTACATTTTTTCAGCGTGCTCCATTATCGACGTTGTAGAAGCCCCGTAATCAGTGGTACTGCAATACTCAACAGGGCCCCGATAAAACCACCGGACTGGTTCACCAAGAGTCTCTTTCTTTTAAGAGAAAGACCCTTTCGACTCAAAGTCTTTATAAGCTTACGCTTTCTCTTCAGGGTCCCAAACTGCTTAGCAGATAACGGTATGTTCCCTTTCAAGGTATTCAAGGCGATTTCAGCTATGGCCTGTACAAGATCATTTGTAGCCCCGCAGAGAATAGCTTTCCGCTGTTTGGGGGTGGCTTTTACCAGAAAATTTAAGAGAGTCAGGTTTCTCCGAACGCGTGAAGACATGACGACGCCCCGAACGTGTTTTTTCGACTGAGTCGGTGGTTGTGAGATCACCGACTTTTAGATTTTTTAAACACATAAGCCGTGGCTACATCTGGGGGGAAAAGACCTGTTCGCAAGCGATAGTCATCTGGGGTGTCGGCATTTAAATCCACCAACAAGTAACCGAAAGGTTTTTTAGTAGCGTCATCGAACGCTTCCAAAAAAAATTTGGCTTTACCGGGGTACATCTGCCGGGACAGGGTTGTAATCTGTAGTTTATCTCTAGGGTTTTTAAACAGCACCATGTACTTTGTATTTAACGCGATGGTTCTACTTTTCCGGCCTTGACAAAACACATTTTGGACGATATACATGATGCTGAGGTTTCGGTGGTGTACGTATTTGGTAAAAGCTTTTTCTATCTCATTATTTTCACACGCAGACTCCATCAAATCATCCACTATAATCAAATTTACTCTACCCGGCGGCAGTAGCTGGTCGTCGGAAAACGACGTCGGTAGTCCTTCTATAAACTGAATGTATGGAAATTTCACAAGCAACTCGTCGTATAGAGGTTGCCAGCAGCTGTAACACCAGACTATGTTTTCGGGTTTACGAGTCATAACGGTATCACCGCTCTCCAAGAGCTGTTTTATAAAATAACTTTTACCTCAATTCGAGGGTCCGGACAAAATGCATGAAAAAGGGTGTTTTAACCTGACATCCATTGTGTTAATATCCGTAGGGCAACGATGTCAAATTTTCTTGCAGCACCCGCTTGTCGTACACCACCTTCTGGGTTTTCTTTAAGGTCCGGGTCTCAATGCGCCAATCCTTTTTAACACGCACGATCATCGGCTGTTGAATAGAAATGTGTTTAAATTCCCGGCACTCTGCATAAGGGTTAACGCCATAGTCAAAAACCAAGTCCCGCAGACTCTCAAAGTTAACTTTTTCACAATTGTTCACATTGAGCGTAATGCCTTTCACCTTTAAACAGGCTTTCCCTCCAGACAGTTTGTACCCGTACGACTTGGGTCCTGTTGACACAAACTCGGTGATGTGTTGACCAGCATCGATTTCGCTGGTCAACACACCCAAGTAGTCGCCCAGTTCCGGATTCCACTCACCCTCCCGGCTCACAAAGATAACGGAATCTGTGTCATGGTAGAGACAACGGCCTTGCAAAGCATTTAGCAGATTGTATAACTCCAAGCGGGCATAGGCGGTTGTAAAGCTAGCGATGAAAATGTTAGTGTTTGAATGGCCCGTATAGTGGTGTTTAGTGTGTTTCCACGTAACACAGGCTGTGTTTTCATCGATAAACTCGCAGGCTGACACCTCATGATATGGCGTAAATAAGTACCTGAACAATTCATCGGGGTTTCTCACAATGGTGGTCTGTGGTAAATTGTCTCTTTGTCCATACTTGCCCCACAAACTGTTCAAGGCAATTTTTGAAAGCTGTCTTTTGGCCGGATTCTTTTTAATGTTGCCAGGGTCCAGCCGGACACCCTCTTTTTCATAATATTCGCGGATATATCTCTGTTGTTTCTCGACATCTGTACACCACTCTGGAAACCCCGAAGCTTCCTGTTTCCCTTTCAGATGCAGTTTGATGTAGTCGGTAAAAAGATCGTGTGAGGACTTTTCGAAATGCCAAATTTTGTAATTTTTACCCACTCTATACCCCAGATCTAAGGCCATATGTAATTCCGGGGTGCACCAGACACCAGTCAAGGCACGATCTTCATCACTGTGCTCGCAGGGAGTGGTCTGTTTTGTTTCAGCACATGTACGACACAGTGTGAGAAACAGTTTTTTGTCAATTTTGGTTGGAAGAACTGGAAAGTACAAACGTCTGGGTGGGTAAACTTTCACCTTCGCTAAACCGAAATACCGTTTTAAATCTCCAAAGTTGTTATAAATTATTCAGGGGTGCCCCATTGGGTTTTTGTTAGTTTTGTTCACAAATGGGTACAGACTGGTGAAATCAGAGTAATGAATTTTTTCACCGGGTTGTGCGATGTAATGCAAACAAATAGCATTTGTTCTCCCCCCAAAAAGCGAATCGCTCGGTTGCAGAGGCTCTGGTAAGTCTCCATTTTCAACAAGCATGTCTCTGAACTCGTGTTCCCACAAAACACGCATGTTAAAACCTCTCATTTTGAGAAAATTAATTTTCACCACCATCTTTCTGTACAACCAACTAAAAGTAGTGTTTGTCAGTGGATTAAAACCATTTTCACAATAACAAACGCTACAACCGTGAAAAAGCAACCGTTGAACTCAAAGGCTATCTGCACTCCGTCAATTACAGCATAACCATCCAGAAAATATGGGCCAACCTTGAACTCACCAGCCGTGGTTAAGGCGTGTTGGATTTTAACGGGCTCTGTGTGTTCGATATACATAAGCCACTGAATGCTGGGTGTAGAAATTGTTTTTGCTGGTGGTGGTAATTGTCATGGGGTAGCAACGCTATCGTCTCTTCCTGTAAAAACATAAGTCTGAACATGGCCATGCAGACACTAGCGATGGTCACAAACTGAAAGGGGTCGATGCACACAATGCAGGCTGCCCCTGAATCAGTCACGCGTGTCTGTCTGGTCATAGTCATGACCTTGCCTGGAACCTGACACAGCCTTCTCTTAGAACTGCCACATCGATCTGGCAGTAGCGTTTCAGCTCTCTCTGTAAGATAAACACACTTCCCTTGCATTCTTCATACCAAACCAAAAATTCGGCTTTCTCGCTCGGCAGCATGTAGTTAATGCCGTAAAGTTCTGGCGGCGGCATCAGGCCGACATAATTTTGGTTCATCAAGTATGGAAAATGACCCTTACACCCGGGGAACCCCATGGCGGCCGGCAGTTTGCTTAATTTCATAGGCAAAAAGTTTAAAGAATCGATAAATCTGATGTTCAGAGCTTTTACGGTCATACACATTATCTTTCCACCCTGATTAATTAGTTCAACGTCCATCTTTTCAGCTAACAACTGTCTGATCACTAGGTAATTGTCATATCCCTTGCCATTGTGCGATATTAACGTATGGTTTTTGAAACGTCTATCGATGAATTTACACAAAAAATCCTTTAGACAAGTTTCACTATAAAATTCCCAGCTTTGTTTATTGTTAATATGAAGGGCGTGGACGTAATTTGGTATGTGTGTCCCTGTTTCTTGCATGCATTCAAAGTCGAAAAAAATGTACTTGTTTGAAATTTTGGGGTTGTCCAAAGGCAGTATGTAGCACAAATGTGTGTCAGGGGTGTCGATCACGTTGTTACAACGCGAGCACAGTTTCTCTTTACATTTGTGACTTGCGAGGTTACTCACACTGTTCTTGGTGAAAATGTGCTGCGGTGTCTGTGTTTGATTCAGACCGCTAAGAATATTATCAAGCAAAATGTTTTTTATTAACGCTATAAGAAAATGTATCTGTTCTTTATAGCGACGTGTTCACAAACCAAGCTTAACCTTTTGAGGTTTTATTTTTTCGCGATGCGATGTTAAGAACATTTTTCCGTGAAATACATGTGGTGCTTGTAAATTAGAAAAACATGAATATAAAATGTAAACTTTCCCTGGGGTCAATTTTAGCCCCCCTCCCCCACTCTGCATTCCAAAGCCTTTAACTAAACGCCACACCGCTCGTCTCCAAAACAACTCAAATTATCTCTAATGCGTGATTTTAAAACTTTAAGACCAATCCGTTTAAGTATAAAGAACAACACCCCATCATTTGTTGCCTGTTAATACCTTAAAGATTTTTATGCTTGCGATGTGTGGAAATTTATCTCAAACTTTCGAAAAAGCTGTTGCGAATGTTTTATTAAAAATCTTATTACATTATTTTAAAAACTTTAAGACCAACCCCGCGTGTTTAAAATTTCTTTTCTGGGCAAACACATCATTTGTTTGCGTTGTGTGTTAATACTTTTAAAGTTTAAAACTTATAAACTGATATGTGAATACTTTTCGCTCTCGATAAAACAATGGGGGGGGGGGGGTCTTTTTAAAGCATCACAACCAATTGAAAAATGTCTTGTGTTATGTAGGCTTGGTAACACCATTAGCGCATATTCTCAAACGCGCCGGCCTGACAGGGTCGCAGCGCGTCCCTGGAGCTGTCAGACACCACCCCTTGTTGGGAACTGCGAAGATGGCTTCTTTGTGTGGAGAAACATCGGGGTCCGCTACTCTACAAAGTGAAGAGGTAGGTGGCTAAAATATTTTTTCTGATCGTGGAATTGTTGTATCGGTGCTTAGCGTATGTCATTTTAATACTTGGTCTTCTTTTTAGCAAAACCAGACCCCACCCTCTGCACCCTGTGACAACGGCGGGGATGTGAGTTCAGCTGGGGTACCAGAAGAAGTGCTGGGTGCTAGCGATGATACCACGCTACAAATGGTAAATATTAATGAAAAACCTTAGCTCAAAAGTGCGTTAAATGCTCGATATTTTAGGTACAAAGCATGTCTATTTTGTTAAGCCTTCCTTTTCTTTTTCCTTTAATAGAATAAAGAGGATGTGGACGGGTCAATCTTCAGCCTACTGGCACAACTGAATGTTTCGTGTCTATGTGTTTGGCCAAATGTTAATAAAGCTGATGCCCATGTCCCTAATGAGCCCGATGTTATGCCCCAGATTGTGAAAGCAGTAGTTTATTGCATCTTCAAACACTGTTTAAAGGGGGTCCTGGTTGATGACTGCTCGGCCTGTTTGATTGACCATCCCGGGCAGCAAGGTCACACATGCCTGTCTGTCGGCTACACAGATGGGTTTGAAGATGTGACGTTTGCTGCTTTAGAAATTTATAAGTCTCTCAGTTTAGCCTGAAATTTATCGGCTGTTCTGTACACTGCCAGGTGTCTGGGTTCGTACACCATTACAAATGACACTGAGCGGGGCATAAAACAGTTGCTGAAAAATATAATTGAGGACCGCTCCCCATTCGAGCATGTACACACCATACTTAAACAGCTGGATGAAAAATTAGTAGACGTGACTTTTGATGCGTTGCAAAAGAAACACTATTCTTATTTTTACAGACGCAAAAAAAAAGATCTATGTAAAATGTGAATACAGATTTCACTCTGTTTTACAGACCCGGGTGTGCCATCGTCCGAAGAATGAAGTATTTCTAATGTATACGTCTGAATTCTTACTAAGAGTGCTTTACACACTTCTCTCTACAAAGCTTGATATGCAAAACAAAGAGTCGAATGCTAATGTCCTTAAATTTGTTGAAGAGATAGATGTGTATGTCAAGAACTTGAGTGAAATTATTGCAGATCTGATGTTTTCAGATCAGAAATGGAAGCCTGGGGTGTTCTACAGTGTGTATTCCAAAATACAGCGTGTTTTGCACAGAACCTGTGGTAACACCATCCCGCTGTCTACGCAGGCAAACTTTTTTGCTCTGCTAGATTGGATCGCCCAGTGTGGTTAGCATGGCTTTAGACATGGGGAGCGGAAGGGGGTTATGAATGCTTTTTCAGATGCCTCAAAGTTTCTCAGCAATGTTGGGGTGGTGGTTACGTGTACCGAACTAATTTTCCGCACCAACACTTAATTGTTGAATGCAAACAGGGGCCGGTAACGCGTGTGTGCTACGTTGTTTCAGTGTTTGAAGCACGCACTGTTGAAATAAAGCGGTTCACATTTCACATACTTGCAAACTGGAGTCTGTAACTTGTGTGAAAAGTGCTGCTGCGCTGTTTCTGTGTTTGAAAACCCCCCGTTGAAATAAAGCAGTTCACATTTCACATGGTGTTTGTCCTGTGCGTTCTTTCCGTGAGACTTTACGCAGTGTGTGTGTGTGTGTGTGTGTGTGTGTGTGTGTGTGTGTGTTTACACCCCTGATGCTTTTGAGACACAGCTTATGCAGCGTATAAGCAGCCTGGCCAGACAACCACTCGGCCACCCGGCCGCGGCTGGCGCTGCTCACACCCGGGGATCTCGCGGCCCTCACCAGACTCCCAGACACGAAAACTACCCGATTTCCTAGGGTTATAATAGAGCGCACTCAACCCCGCGGCAGACATGGTCCCCTTCCAAACCAATACACACTTTCACACACAAGCGAGGGATGCGCCGCCTTGGGGCTTTGGGACCCTAAGGCTCCGGACCGACCGGCCAGGGGGAGGCGGGAGTTCCGACCCTTAACGACACACCATTGGCTCCTGAGGGGGCGGGACATGCACAAATAACAACACGCCATTGGCTGGCAAGGGGGCGGGACAGCCAAACACCGCTGACGCCCATTGGCTGGAAAAGGGGGGCGTGGTACCTGTCAAAAGTTTGACGAAAGGTGTCGCTTTATACTACTCGTAACAATGCTTGTCAAATTCTCAAACAAATCTGCGTTGTATTTCGAATCTCTTTTAGCAGAGGACGCAATAGGAGTATAAATGATATCTCCCGCCAGCCATTCAAAGATACTTTTCCATGGGTAAATATGGATTTCTGGGGAGTTGCGGTGTTGATCACTATTGGACTTCCCCGGTCTCAAGTGTTGTTGTTGGACACGGGCAAAAGACTCGCATTTTCTGCAAATATAAAGAGGGTTAAGGTTTCAGCTTTAGCGGAGACAGTGTTTACATTGACAATAATAAGAAGATTGTCCCTGGGTGGGTTTGAACCACCAACCTTTCAGTTAACAACCAAACGTGCTCACCGATTGCGCCACAGAGACTGATGAGAGAGGCTTTTCTCCATTCGCACCTTTCTGGTCAAAAATTAAACATTGCTCTGATAGGCAAAAATTAAATTTCATTTTTCACAAGCTGTATGAATTTCTTGAAAAACAAGTTGTTGCAGAAAGGAAATGCATTCATGCATTAAACTAAATCAAGCCCTATGCGGTTGTCCAAGATGGTTGTTTCTGCACAGAAAGACAGGAAGAAAGGCACAGCTGGGATGTGGAGCCAGGATCCCCAGTTAACGAGACAGATACTTAAACCGATTCAGCTACAGTGCCGGCAGAATTCTCCTCTTTTACAGCCGCTTGGACACACCGCTCTGAGCCATTTGCATTCACTAAGCCCTGAGTCTGACGGCTGAGCAAGCTGTCTCCTTTACACGGAACAGGAGCCCTGACCGTAAAAGAAACGAAGAGAAATGGCTTTTATTGGGCACTTTTCATGTCCAATGCGCTTGACATCTCCCAAGGGCAACAGAGTTCATTTACGACACTTTTCCTTTCTTTCTTCTTTCTGTACTCTTTGATGAAACAAAATTCTTATAGGCTTCAGTTTGGAAAAGTACGCTCTTTAGAAGTTACCGAAACCGCTAATGGTTCCATAACACTTAATGAAAAAGCAACGTTCGGGTTTGAAAAAGAATATTACTTGCTATGAATACAAACACTGTTACAGGAGGCGTGTTAGGGATATTTTAGCTTAGATCATCAATTCATCTTACATTTCTTCTCCATCTATATCAACAGCGTAATCGCTACTGAGCGCTAAAGGCAGGTCCTGGCAATACAATCTTCTTTAGAAAACATTTTTAAAACTATTTCCACTACCATCCGTAAAGTAAAAGATTCCGATTGCACGCAACTAATAAATTATCTTTTCCAGGGACGTTGTAGCTAGATGCAAATTACAATTGAAAATATATCAGCTTTAACATTTTCTTTCAAATCCACAGGACGATCAGCATGAGCCATCAAAGAGCCTGTAACAGCAAAAAGGTTAAAAGTGCACAAGTGATCTGTCTTTGGTCAAAGGAATTGCTGGAGCAGTAGGACGCAGAGCAATATCTAGCAGCTGTAGATGATGTTCGGGGAAGAGATAATTCTGTTTTCAGCACAGGGAGTGAGAATGAGCTCAGTCCGGCTCCCAGCAGAATCCATTCTGGTTTGGTTACTGTCAGACTGTGTGTCTGAGGCTCTTTGGATCGCAACGTGAAAAAAAAAGAACAAAAAACATTTGCTCACATCTTGTGATTTCCACGAGAGGAAGAGAAGATATCACTTTAAAAAAAATCAGAACTGAAGATTTGGATCCGGGACCTCATACTTGTCAAATGATTAAAATAATAATTATGAAAATATCAGGTTGTGTTTCTGCAACATATCCTGCACAGTATGCCATTTTTTTCTAAAAATACAGTAGATTGTACTTAATAAAAATGTACAATTCACCACTGGTATAAACAGATGTGTGCTGTGTTTGCCTTTGTAAGCATTTGTTAAAAAAATAAGTTCACAATATGATAAAAAACACAAAAAGCACAAATGTAATAATATAATGATACAAAATCAATACTAAATCATAAAGCCAATTAAGTACCTATCCTTTGAAAACAGTGACATTTGTATCTACTTTTGAATTACAAATCAGACAGCGTAGTCCCTTAATTCAAAGATAAGATATTTGCCAAAACAAGACAACCAGATGTTAGCTGAATTCGGAACAAGAGCCTCTGCTTCATTGTTTATTGAGCTTTTGATCAACGTCTGAGTGAAAAAGATTTGCTATTTTAACTATTTGATTAAAGTTCACAAAAGCACCTTTCTTCAAGCTGGAGTCGAAACAGCGACTTAAGGATTCCAAACTGTTTCTAATACAATCAGCCACGCTACCAACTGAGCTATCGAAGGGATTTAAAGTGCTCTTCTCTGGCACATATTGCCCAATGTAGTGAAATATTCCGGGTACTTAAATTCCAGTTCGACATCAAGTTTCCAACTCGTTTCCTTAGTCTTGTTTACCTTGAATTTAAGCCACAAACCAGGATTCTACTGTATAATCTTCCGGGGATGTTACAAAATGTTTGATGGGGCATCCATCATTATAGGTGGAAATCCACTCCTTTTTTTTTCTCGAGGCATCATATTAAACATTTCATTTGGATCGAGAAGAGGATCACCATGAGAGACAGAACAAACTGTTTGATTCCGTCTTTATTGGGAACTGAATCACAGCTAATGCATGTAAAGCCTTCAGTATGCGATAGTGAGAGCTCAGTTATGCCAGGGAGTGGGAGTGAAGAGAACTGAACTGAAATTTATTAAATTCATATTTAAATAGAGTGTAAATCATCAAAGTGTTCTGTCACTTAAAACTTATTACAACACTACCAGGAGTGGGGATTGAACCCACGTGGACATTTGTCCATTGGATCTTAAGTCCAACGCCTTAACCACTCGGCCATCCTGGTCTACAGCAATATGCTCTTCAGTTGTTTAACATTTAAATATGATTCAACAATTAAAAAAAATTAAACCACGAAACCTCTTAGAGTTGCGAGAATACTTCCTTTGTGTATAAAATACATTGTGAATGCTTTCTCAGCCTTTACTTTTTCGTTTTTATGACATTTTTTTGACCGAGCACGAATATTCTTTTGTCCATATCTTCCCAAAGGAAGCACAGAATGCCGTCAAACCAAATGCATTTTAAAGACCAAGACTTGTGGATATTTCCACAGCATCTACATCAAACTATCAGTGGGCTAATTATCTTTTTTTAAACCTCCGGTTTTTCATCGATGCATAATTACGCACTTACTGGAACCTGGAGGACCGCTGTGTACAGACGTTCACAACGCAAGAAATACTGTTCAATACGGCTTCGTGCGAATAAGCCGTATATGACCATAGGAAGCAGAACAGTGCAGTCTCCAATTACCCAGACTGTAAGCACAGGAATAAAGCTTTGTTTGATTTCTGAAACCCTTCCTTTACGCCCTGTTTTCATTCAGGTAAGGGTCAACTATATTGACAATACTACTGACAGCAGGAAGATTAAAATATTCTTTACTCAGCAGCTCATTAAAAACAGCTCCCATGATGTTCAAACCGATATTTTACACAGAACACTGACACAGCTTTGCGTTCTGAATCTCTTTTTCTCGTGCTTTTATTTAATATGGCACAATGCACTGGGATAGGGATATTCTGTTCACAAACCAATAGCATTTAAATCACAGCACCCACAATGCTGCAAGTAAGTGTTTTGCACACTAAGCAGGTCTTCTGACTTTTTCCAGCTTTGTTTTGGGTTGTGGAACCTTTATTTTTTATGATTTTCTGAAGATAACACTACAGGTATACACTGGAGTTAGGTGGGTCTTTTTCATGGCTCAATAGTAATTCAAATACAACAGCCACACTGCTGAAACCATATGTTTTACACACCAGACAGGGCCCCTAACCTCATACAACCTTGCTGTGGCTGTGGCCTCTTTCTTTATTTTTTTATGATTTTCTGAAAGTAACACTACAGGTAATACACTGGGACAGGTGGGTCTTCTTCATGGCTCAATAGTGTAGTGGTTTGATGGGTTTACTGAGACAATTATTAATTGTAACAGTAATCACGAGGTTGTTCGTTGTAGCTTTTAGAAAATAAATCGTCAGAACAACTAACAACGCACACACACGGGTTCAATACACGAGATACATTTATTAATATAAATTGTGCACCAAAGATATACTAGTCTGCCTGGATACGAGTGGCAGACCTTGCTGTGAGGGTTATCAATATACAAGGTATATAATCTCGAAGAGATGCAAACACAAAGAGATACACAACAGAGAATATATGTCAATATATATCGTTCGGTTACCAAATCGCTAACCAGTGTTATTACCCACTGTTACTCTAAACTCGGAAGTAAATACATTACTCATGAATTAAATTGATAACAACTTGTGTTGAGGTACAATTGAATTCTCGAGACGCAACGTAGAATATGGGGTTTACTTATCCACTGTGTATGGATTTGGAATCTCCTGGCACGAACACCAAACCAGCTGACAGGCTCTGTTGCAGCCTCTGTTGCAGCGGTTGGCCAATGGGCATTGTGTCGGCGTCCTCTAGCTACCGGCCAACCAGTCAAGGTGCAGCTCAGAGTAGGACGGGCGGAGAAATCTGACTGCGGCGCACAGGGCAGTCGTTGCTCCGAGGGGATCTACCAGGAGTCCGGCTGGCTAGTAGAAAGTCTCTATGCAAAGAGTGTGACCGTGAGTCCTCACAAGTCACTCTTTTGCCTGGGAAGAAGCTGGTTCGTTCCCGGTCCAGCGCTGCTTCTGAATAAGCTATTCAGGTTGTCGACGAGGGGTCCAACTGTAGGCTGCCGTTGATCAAGTGGAGCATTCACGTTGGTAGAATTCTGAGTACGTACGGGATCCTCGGCCTCGCGCTTAGAACAAAGTCCAAGTCCTTTTGCAGACAACAGCAGTTGTCACGTGATTGTCTCTGAGGATGCGCGAAAATGGCCAAGGAGAGCCCCGATCTGAGCTTGCGCTCCCTTTTTGACCAAGACCCAGATGTGTGCTGATTGGTTGAGAGTTTGGCGGGCATTGGAGACCCACGTGGTATTACCACGCCCTGCCAGTCCCTGATTGGTTGGTCAAGATGAGATATAAGTCACTTACTCTTGACACTTAGGAATGCAGTCCAGATGTCCATTCGGCACTCTCTAGACTGATAGGCACCAATGGATGACCATTGATCATGATAGCCAGGCTTAGCTAAGTGCATCCCCGTCTGGGAGCTTGTTCCTTATCAAAAGAAAACATCTTAAATCAGCCTGCATGAATACTTTCTCTGTGGCTGCACCACAGAGATGGAGGGTGAGATGGGGCCTCCTTTAGGACAGCATACCAACGCCTAATTCTGTCTTATTAACAAGCATTGCCACTACATATCCCCCCTTTTTGAAGGTCACGAGGTCCTGAGGCGTTGTTGCCTTCAAAACAAAAACAGAGTTAAGTGATGTCTGTTGTACCACGGTGGATTCTACCACCCAATATTCACATTACCTCTCGAGAATTTGTACAGGAAATAGTGTTGGAAAGAACATTGCGTATACCTGCTCTCAGTTATAAGGTACATAGAAATGAGGCATCGGGCATCATCAATAGCCCTAGACCTTAAACTTCCGGCAGTTCACTATCAGTATCGGATAGCTCTGCAGCAGGCAGACGTTTGGGAGTGGTTACCTGATTTCGGTGATACACCATTGCTCCCTTTGTCTCATTCAAACTACCCCGCAAGGCATTGATACAAGAGAACAGCATCCAACACATTACCCCAGCCATGATCCAGCTACCCAGCAGCAGTGTCAAGATGACCACGTTTACTGTTCCCAGCGCCCCAGAGGATCCACAACGACCGTGCTTGGGACCTACCAGCGTAGTTTTTAAGTTTGTGTCGTTGAGAACAAATTCAAGTAACTGTACACCCTCAAGGCTTACTGTCTCTTGGATTCTCTCATCCAAGTCAACGCTGTGTCCTCTGAAAGCGTCCTCAATCTCGAGTTCCATTTCATACAGTTCTGACTCCAGGTGATATAGTGCTAAATCGTTGAGATGCACTATAGCTCCTTCAGAAACTTGTAGAAAAACTGTTTGGTTGGGTAGCTGCACTTCGGTAGCTATGTCATGTCTGTCATAGGTTCTTGTAACAGTTAACTGTGGTGTGCTGACCAGCCATATCTTTCCCACCTGCTCAACCTGGGGTTCATTAACCTCACTTTTGCTCGTCACTGTGGCTTTACACTTTTCAGTGGCAGCCCCCTTTCTGATACCACACAACCTCTGAGTTGTGTCCCTAAGGAATGGCTTACTTGGGCATACCCAGTGGATATCCTTGGTTGACATACACAGTTCCAGGTTTGGAACAAGGTACAAATTTGGATCATCCTCCTGGTAAGCTACGAGCGATGGGGTGGTCAACTTCACATGCATGTCCCCCCTCCAGAAGCCAACGTTCGATATAGACTTGAGTCTATAGATATCCTTGCTACTCACGATGGGAAGGTTCAACAGGAAACCTATTTCCTTGGCTTCGGGGTTGACATGTATGGGAATGGCACTGCCTAGACTGTATGCAAGATGTACTTGCACTGGCTGCACCATCTCAGAAGTGGTGATCCTCAGTACTTCTTCTACCAAGGACAGTGGAACCAAGTAGGTTGGAATCTGTCCCATGGCTAGGCTAGTTACCATGGCACTAAGCTCCCTAAGCAAATCCTGCATCAGCATTCTGACCTGTTGCACGTAAGCATAATCCCACTGTAACACGTCGACAATCCTGCCCACGGTGTGGAGGGTGTTATTTAACACTGCTGCATGAAGGTTTACTGCTAATATTGTGCCCTGTAAGGTTTTCCCTAGGCTTTCCAGCCGCTGCTTCTGTTGATACAGTCTTTCACTACCCTCTGGCATTTCTGACACCTGCCTTCTTGGGGCAGTCAGGGTGAGAGTGCCGGTAACAAACAAACCTATCAAAAAGAGCAAATGCACAACAGTGGCGGCAGCAATCAGTCCTCCCAAAAGTTTTTAAGGGTGGCTGATCCCAGTCATCTCCTTCTGAGTGACTGTCGCCTTTCTAAGCTGGCGCAGCGTGTACATGGTGTCTTTCTCAGTATGCCATGTGGCATCCTGGGCACCAACATCCTGGAAATCTGGGGAGATCTGACGCAGCTGCTGATGCTGCTCCTCCATTTCCAGGGCATCTGCTTTTTTGATTTGTTCATGCCTGTGCTCTAGGAACGTTGCAGGGGGCGGTGCAGCGGTGGAGCATGCCTGACCCTCGGCTGAGTGGTCATCTGGAGCACCTGAGTGATCTGGGATTGTTACCCCATTCTCACTGTTCAGGTCCACCCTGCACCCCTCCTGATTGAGGAATCCCTCTATCGGCATGTTTACAATCGTTCGCTGGGCGTGGGTGTAGGACACCTGCTCACTCCCCCCTTCCCTCGCTAGGGGTTCAGGGAGCTGCCCCAGCACTGGGATAGCTAGTTCACTGTCTTTGAACTCGCTATCACCCACCAGGCCCATGTCAGTGCAGGCGGGGATTCTGACACCCCTCTTTGCGATGTCCTGCGCTGGCAGGCGGGTGGCTTGAGCATCCAGCTCCAGTATGGCTGAACCACTGTTGGTGAGACTCAGACTGACAGACTGAGCTGGTGGCTGTAAGAAAACCGGCTCGGCTTTCATTCCCTGTCCCTTCTTGGGGACTGGATGTGTTGGAAACCCTGCCGTTGAGGCAGGAACAATCAGGTCGGTCTCTCTCACTACCTGGTAGTTGTGAGAAATAATGTTACCTGACTGCAGGTTCCCTGGATCACAGCAGAGGGAATCGGCATCCACAGCGGTAAGCTACAGCGCAGTAGTCCCAGTGTCCAGCTGGACCTCCTGTCTAACCTGTGAATGTTGCACCAGGGGCACCTGGCGGTGGCCCTGTGACAGCTGCTCAAGCAGATCCTCACTAATAGAGGACCTCTCAGGGCTAAGGGTGAGGGCTACATCACCAACCTGCTCTCTTGCCATCTGGATCCCTTCCACCCCTGCGGGGTGGTGGTCCTGACCCCTCTTGGGTGCCAGGGTGCACAGGGAAAGCTCCTTTTCATCACCAAGTGGGGAGATCCGCTCCTCTTTAGGGATGTGAATGGGGTTTGCTTTACCTGGTGGATCAGGCGGCTGCTCGGAGCACCGCTCCTGTGGCATGGAGGCTGTTGGGACCTTGGCCAGGGCACGACTTCCCTGTAGTTTTGGAAAGCAAGAAGAGACATTTATTTCTCGTCCAGAGGAACCAGGAGGAACCTCCAACTCAGCTATAGTGTTCAGTGGGCACTGTGTGATCACAGCATAACCACTGAACCCCCCTTTTTGCTGTGCGACAGGCTTAGGGTTTTTGACCTGAGCCCACAATTTTCCACGCTGGCAGTCCACCAGAGGCTCCAGCCTGTCAAGCAGGTCTTGGCCAATGAGTAGTGGCTCTGTTTTAAACCTAGAGTTATAAACAGGATGCACCACGTTCATTGGCCCGAACCTAAGTGCCACCCACACTCGGTGTGTGATCCTGGCATGATCCTGGGTATAGCTGGAAATATCTGTCTTACATGGTTCTACCTTAAGTCTGATGCCTTTTCCTTTTGCTACTCGTTTGAGCTCGCTGAGTAGATCGGCTGACATCAAACTAATTTCAGCCCCAGTGTCAATCAGTGCTTCTCTATCTAAGACGTTTTCAAGAGAAACCTTGATATAAATACGCCTTGCTTTGCCTTTCTGGCTGAGATTCCCTAAGAATTGTTGGAAGCCTGTCTTTTCTTTGACTTCAGGGGCGGGGTCAGCGCCCAACTCAGAGTCACAGCCTTCTTCCAGGCAGGAACCCTCCCACCCAATCAGATAGACTGAGGGAGGGGTTTGGGACGGATCCCCGCCTCCTCCAGTGAGAAGGGGCGTGGTCCCCCTCAGCTTATTCACGCTTCCAGCATTCGGTGCGGAAGGTTTACCCTGTCCTGATCTCTCAAGCAGGGTGTAACGAACAGTTCTTTCCGGACCCTATGCGGACGACACAGTCCGACGGAGTGGGGAAACACTAGGGAAACGTCATGCAGGAATACGGGGCTGAAGACAGGGGGGCGTGTCCAAGGTGCGCTGGTGCACGGGGAAGGTGTGGCCGAGGCGAACAATCCGAGAGAGTAGTCCTTTGGGAATATCCAAAACACAAGGGTAAGTCCAAAACCAGAAGATCCATCAGAAGAAGGAATTAAAAGCCACGAAGGCCGGGTCGGAACCGGCGGACGGGGAACAGGAACAGGAACGGGAACGGGAACGGAGGTTAAAACCTTAACGGGACCAGGCGCTTCCAGGTCCCGGACTCGCACGATATGGAAATCAGATGCAGAGACCGGATGAGCGTCAGCGCCTGGCTTTTAAGGTGGGCTGGGAATGGGAAACAGGTGCAGAGAATAAAGTCTTAAGTGAAAGGGCTGGAGCACCCTTAAGGAGGGGGGACTAATATCATGACACAGGGCTTGTTCAAGCCGGGCCAGGCGGGCTGCAGTCGACTCCCTTCGTCCAGCCTTATGATAGGCTCTGCCTGAGCCCTTGCCTTCCCCGTAGCGCTCACAGCGGCTCTGACGCTTAGTGCAGTCCTGCCTGCCTATTTTGCGCCGGGGCTTAGCGGGCTCAGGAACCTCAGCTCCCTCAAGCTGAGGCGAGTCGTCAACCCTGCTGGCTTTAGTGGTGAACACGGCCGTTTTAGCAGGTTTTCGCTCTGAGGAAGCAGAGACTTCAGCTCCCCAGGCTTTTTGAGTGTGTGCATCACAATCATTTTCCTGACTGAGGGATGCAGATTAGCAATGAATAAACCTTTGAAATTCACGTTCTCTTCGCAACCCTCTTCATTCCGCCCTGCAAAATAAGTGCGCCTAAGCCTCTCATAGTAGTCGCGAGGGGCTTCAGCTTTTTCGTGCTTAATATGGTGCGCAGCGGCCACGGCAGATATGGGATCGATAAAAGCCGAAAATTCTCCGATCATTGCCTGACACAGCTCCTCAAAGCTATTACAGACCTCCGGTCCTTGTCTAGACATCCACTCGTGGACCGCTCGGCTGGTAGTTTTCCTTACTAACATAGCCTTTTCCTGTTCGGACGCTTCGGGCATAAACTGCAAAGTATATCTCAGCTCATCGATGTAGGTTTCCACATTATTCCCTGACACTGACAGGTCGAACCTTTCTACATCTTTGGCTAACTGCCTCAGGGAGTGGAGGTTAATTTTTACGGTTTCTCCGCGGGCAGGAGGACGGCCGTGATCAGGAGCAGGGGGTCTATGCCTGAATTGAATCGCCCTTGCGTCACGCGCAGGACTTGGCGATCTCCCCCATGCTGATCCGACCACAGACCCTGGCCGGGAGAAACCTCCTCCCGGCGCGCTGGGTGAGCGCTCCGGGCTGCTAGGTGGGCTGGCATGCAAGTGGGATCTAGCCTGTTTTGCTTCCAGTACGGCAGCATCTAACTCCTTTTGCCTTTCCTGGCTGAGCTCATTTAAACTCTCAATTTCTTTTTCTTTCAAGGTCGCTTCCAGGTCTCTCCTAGCTACCTCAGCCGCAGTTTCTCTTGCAGACAGGTCATCTAATTTACCTAAAACTTCTGTCTTCACTGTCTGTCTTCACTTTCCTCATTTTTCACTCTCTTTTCTCTGATTATATCCAACAACTCAACTCGCTCCGCCTTATATCTTTCTAGCTTTCCCTGAAGCTTTTGAAACTTTGTCAGCTCGGACAAAGACAGTTCCAGCTGTTTAGCTAGATTTAAGGCGAAACTCGATAGGACCTGAACTGCATTCACAGACCCTCCTGTGTTAAGCTGGTTCGCTACCTTAGTTACTAGATTTACTTGCAGCTTCTCAATATCATCAAAGTTCAAATTTTCGATACCGCTCCAGCAAATAGGATTGTCGTCGCTAGAAATAGTATTTATAAGCGACTCCACTTCAGACATTTTAGCAGCCATTGTCATTACGTCAGAAAAACTTTAAGAGTATTACTTTTTTTCCTTTTTACCAAAATACAGTACGGAATCTAAACACCCGAGCAGATGGATTTCCAATCAGCACACGTTACACTAAATGCTAGAAAACAGGGGGATTTCTTTAGGCAGTTATCAGCACACCCGGTATTCACGTATAGAAGCCGTGGTGCTGTGCTGAACTTGAACTCACAGCAACATCAGTTATTCTGTGCGATTGATTCTCATTTCATTCTAAACTCGCCCGCACAGGGACGCCATTAAATGTAGTGGTTTGATGGGTTTACTGAGACAATTATTAATTGTAACAGTAATCACGAGGTTGTTCGTTGTAGCTTTTAGAAAATCAATTGTCAGAACAACTAACAACGCACACACACGGGTTCAATACACGAGATACATTTATTAATATAAATTGTGCACCAAAGATATACTAGTCTGCCTGGATACGAGCGGCAGACCTTACTGTGAGGGTTATCAATATACAAGGTATATAATCTCGAAGAGATGCAAACACAAAGAGATACACAACAGAGAATATATGTCAATATATATCGTTCGGTTATCAAATTGTTAATCAGTGTTATTACCCACTGTTACTCTAAACTCGGAAGTAAATACATTACTCATGAATTAAATTGATAACAACTTGTGTTGAGGTACAATTGAATTCTCGGGACTCTCCCGGCACGAACACCAAACCAGCTGACAGGCTCTGTTGCAGCCTCTGTTGCAGCGGTTGTCCAATGGGCATTGTGTCGGCGTTCTCTGGCTACCGGCCAACCAGTCAACGTGCAGCTCGGAGTAGGACGGGCGGAGGAATCTGACTGCGGCGCGCAGGGCAGTCGTTGCTCCGAGGGGATCTACCAGGAGTCCGGCTGGCTAGTAGAAAGTCTCTATGCACAGAGTGTGACCGCGAGTCCTCACAAGTCACTCTTTTGCCTGGGAAGAAGCTGGTTCGTTCCCGGTCCGGCGCTGCTTCTGAATAAGCTATTCAGGTTGTCGACGAGGGTCCAACTGTAGGCTGCCGTTGATCAAGCGGAGCATTCACGTTGGTAGAATTCTGAGTACGTACGGGATCTTCGGCCTCGCGCTTAGAACAAAGTCCAAGTCCTTTTGCAGACAACAGCAGTTGTCACGTGATTGTCTCTGAGGATGCGCGAAAATGGCCAAGGAGAGCCCCGATCTGAGCTTGCGCTCCCTTTTTGACCAAGACCCAGATGTGTGCTGACTGGTTGAGAGTTTGGCGGACATTGGAGACCCAAATGGTATTACCACGCCCTGCCAGTCCCTGATTGGTTGGTCAAGATGAGATATAAGTCACTTACTCTTGACACTTAGGAATGCAGTCCAGATGTCCATTCGGCACTCTCTAGACTGATAGGCACCAATGGATGACCATTGATCATGATAGCCATGCTTAGCTAAGTGCATCCCCGTCTGGGAGCTTGTTCCTTATCAAAAGAAAACATCTTAAATCAGCCTGCATGAATACTTTCTCTGTGGCTGCACCACAGAGATGGAGGGTGAGATGGGGCCTCCTTTAGGACAGCATACCAACGTTTAATTCTGTCTTATTAACAAGCATTGCCGCTACAATAGCAATTCAAATACAACAGCCACACTGCTGAAACCATATGTTTTACACACCAGACAGGCCCCCTAACCTCATACAACCTTGCTGTGGCTGTGACCCCTTTCTTTATTTTTTTATGATTTTCTGAAGGTAACACTACAGGTAATACATTGGGATAGGTGGGTCTTCTTCATGGCTCAATAGCAATTCAAATACAACAGCCACACTGCTAAAGCCATATGTTTTACACACCAGACAGGCCTCCTAACCTTATACAACCTTGCTGTGGATGCGGCCCCTTTATTTATTTTGTAATGATTTTTTCAATATGGCACCATTAGACAGCCGGTACATGGGGATAGGGGGGTGGTATTCACGAGTCAATAGCTCTTCAAGCACAACAGCCACAGTGCTGCAACCAGGTGTTTTACACATCAGACAGCTCCCCTAACCTTATACAACCTTGCTTTGAGTTGTGGAACATTTCTTTATTTTTAATGATTTTTTTACTGTAATCAAGTGTTGTGCTCATTAATAATAATAATAATTGCTTACACTTATATAGCGCTTTTCTGGACACTCCACTCAAAGCGCTTTACAGGTAATGGGGACTCCCCTCCACCACCACCAATGTGCAGCATCCACCTGGATGATGCGACCGCAGCCATAGTGCGCCAGAACACTCACCACTATCAGTGAGGAGTAGAGAAGAGAAATGTAGCCAATTCAAAGAGGGGGATTATTAGGAGGCCATGATTGATAAGGGCCAATGGGGAAATTTGGCCAGGACGCTGGGGTTACACATCTCCTCTTTTCAAGAAACGCCACGGGATTTGTAATGACCACAGAGAGTCAGGACCTCAGTTTTACATCTCATTCGAAGGAAGGCGCCTGTTTACAGTATAGTGTCCCCGTCACTATACTGGGGCATTAGGACCCACATGGACCGCAGGGTGAGCGCCCCCTGCTGGCCCCACTAGCACCTCTTCCCCCAGGAACCTTAGTTTTTCCCAGGAGGTCTACTATCCAGGTACTGACCAGGCTCACACCTGCTTAGCTTCAGTGGGTTGCCAGTTGTGAGTTGCAGGGTGATATGGCTGCTGGCCATAATCAGCAGCCTTCAGTACTGAAGCAGGTGTGAGCCTGGTCAGTACCTGGATGGGAGACCTCCTGGGAAAAACTAAGGTTGCTGCTGGAAGAGGTGCTAGTGGGGCCAGCACCACCATTAGGCAGGCCTCCTGACCTTTCAAAGTCATGCTTTGTTGTGTGAAACTTTAATTATCTTTTTAGGATTTTTTGAACATGGCAACTTCCACCGAGATGGGTGGAGGGTGTTGGGGTGCTCTTCAATAGCTTTTTCATCTATACACACAAACGGATGTAAACAAGACACACAGAACCTGTCACGCATTGGCTGACTGCTGAGGATAGGGATCCAATGCGGTGCCCTTGGTAGGGTTGGCGCGAGACGCAGACGTAGTCGGAGTAAACAGGCAGGGGTCCGAGTCCGGGAAGGAGTATGTCGAAGAAAACTCTTCACTCAGGCTGGGAGATTGTCAACAGAGATCTTTAATACAATCAGCTGAAGGGGAGCATATCACAGAGAAAGGGTTTCCCCTAGCACTCAAGACATGTTCATTGGACTGAAGTTATACTTTCCTTTTTTATACAGTAAAAGTAGGCAATACTTTAACATGTAATAGGTTTATTCCATGCTGAAAAAAAGAAGAAAGAGAACACAACGTTTCGGCCGTGGAGCCTTCTTCAGGTGTGAGAGAGACAGGGCAGTAGGCAAAGGTAAAGTAGCGGGAGAACAAAGGTTGGGAGGGAGGAGGAGTGAGAGGCGGGAGCAGGGGACAGAAAGAGAGGCCAATCAAGAGGTGTGAAGTCAGAATGGGTGCAGAGAGGTGTGAAATGAAACTTCCAATGAATGGAGAAAATTTAAAAGAACAGTAATCTGTCGTTAAGGGAAGGGAGAATGTGTGATCCTAACTGCAGAATAATTTTAGTTTCGGTGGTCTTTCTGATGTATGAGTTCGGAAAACCGTCTTTGAGAACACAGATGGAGAGATTAGTGTGGTCGTGGCCGTCAGAGGTGAAATGAGAAACAATGGGCTTGGAGAGATCTTTAATCTTCACAGCCCTGACGTGTTCTCTGAAGCGGTCTCCGAGTCTCCTTCCTGTTTCTCCAATGTAGATGGCTGGGCATTTACTGCAAGAGATACAGTAAATAAGGTTGCTGGAGGTACAAGATGCTGTCTGGGTGATCCGGAATTGTCCTGAGGGGCCTTGAATGAGTGTGGTGGTGGCTGTGTACTTGCAGGTGATACAGCGAGCTCTGTTGCAAGGGAAAGTGCCTGGTGTGGATGGTTGTTGAGGGCGGCACCGACGCAATCATCAATATATCGTTTGTAGAGACGATATATTGAACGATATATTGATGATTGCGTCGGTGCCGCCACATGCTCCAACGATCAGCTCGAGTTCTTCCTGCACCATTTCACCAACTTCCACCCGTCCCTCAAATATACAGTTCACATATCTTCCACCACTCTTCCGTTTCTAGACATCCACTTGTCTATCAACTACCCCCGACTTTCCACTTCAGTTTATTACAAACCCACGGATTCACACAGCTACCTCCTGTACAGCTCATTTCACCCCAACCACACTAAAAACTCTCTTCCTTTTTCACAGTTCCTTAGGTTACGAAGACTATGCAGCGACGACATCGACTTCGAGAACCAAGCCCTCGAAATGTACTCATTTTTTATCAACAGAGGATATCCCAGCAGTGTGATTGACAGGGCCCTTGCCCGAGCCAAAAACACCCCCCGGACCATCAACCCGATCAGGAACTCCCGCCGTAACAACCGCATTCCCTTGGTGCTTCCTTACCACCCTAACACACTTCCTATCCCCAGGACCATTAACCAGAATTTTTCCATCCTACAGGATGATCCCTCCATTGGGGCCCTCTTTTCTGATCGCCCTATCATCTCATATCGCCGACCACCTAATCTGCGTAACCTCCTTGTTCACAGCTCCCTTGACCGCCCTCAACAACCATCCACACCAGGCACTTTCCCTTGCAACAGAGCTCGCTGTATCACCTGCAAGTACACAGCCACCACCACACTCATTCAAGGCCCCTCAGGACAATTCCGGATCACCCAGACAGCATCTTGTACCTCCAGCAACCTTATTTACTGTATCTCTTGCAGTAAATGCCCAGCCATCTACATTGGAGAAACAGGAAGGAGACTCGGAGACCGCTTCAGAGAACACGTCAGGGCTGTGAAGATTAAAGATCTCTCCAAGCCCATTGTTTCTCATTTCACCTCTGACGGCCACGACCACACTAATCTCTCCGTCTGTGTTCTCAAAGACGGTTTTCCGAACTCATACATCAGAAAGACCACCGAAACTAAAATTATTCTGCAGTTAGGATCACACATTCTCCCTTCCCTTAACGACAGATTACTGTTCTTTTAAATTTTCTCCATTCATTGGAAGTTTCATTTCACACCTCTCTGCACCCATTCTGACTTCACACCTCTTGATTGGCCTCTCTTTCTGTCCCCTGCTCCCGCCTCTCACTCCTCCTCCCTCCCAACCTTTGTTCTCCCGCTACTTTACCTTTGCCTACTGCCCTGTCTCTCTCACACCTGAAGAAGGCTCCACGGCCGAAACGTTGTGTTCTCTTTCTTCTTTTTTTCAGCATGGAATAAACCTATTACTTGTTCCTTTGCAGCCTACGCATGCTGACTCAGCTACCCACCTGAAATACTTTAACATATCAAAGGAACATACAGGGAAAGGGGCAGTGTCAGAAGTCAAACAAACAGGACAGGGGGGTGCCATTTGGCATCCTACAATCTGTTTCAATTTTGTCTGATTGAATGGGTGTGAGGAATCACAGGCTTTAGTTTGCACCTAAGACAGTGGTCTTAGGTGCGAACAGATAACCTTTCCCACACATAGTCACTGTCCTGACCTTTTGACTCGGTCTTCCACACGTAGCACAGGCGTAGGCACAGAATCAACAGGCGAAAGTGTAGTCGAGGGACTGGCAGGGGTCGGAGTCCGGGAAGGCGTAGAAGTTGCGTCGGTGTGGATTCAGAAGGCAGAGGCGTAAACGAAGAGACAGGCTGGGGTCAGGATCCGAGAAAGCGTAAAACAGGCGAAGGTACAAAATCGAGTGGCTAAAGCGGTAGTCGGAAAAGCGGGGTCGAGGTCCAGGGGAGAAGTCATAGTAAGGCAAAGGTGTAGTTAGTACGTAAGCTCCTGGAGAGAATCTCAATCGTGAGCAATGACCGGGGGGCAGATGAGGGTTTAAGCAGAGGACTGATTGACACGTGCACGTTTGGTACGGGGAGAGCTCGTAGGAATGCGGGAGCGCTTGCCTGCGTGAGGGAGATTCGTGGCAAAACCAACCTGAACTCACAGAAAAACAAGAATGCCCCCGAGACACCTGCACCCCCCCCGGACCACTCTGGTATCAACACCCCCAAACCCATCCATACCAGCTAACAAGACTCAGAATCGGTGCAACCCTCCAACCTGGACCAAGAGCAGGATGGGACAAGAACCTGCACCACACTACGCACCCCTTATCCAGACCAGCAGGACAGCCAGACCACAGACAGCACCATCATGTAACCCCCCTGTTCATTCCAACAGAAAAGGCGAACTGACCCCCACCAGCATGGCGACGCTGCAGCTCTGGTCACACCAGTAGGCCCAATGGGCTCAGAGCTGGGGGACATACAGATGCAGCCATTCAAAATGCGTGGGCGATACCGGTACGCTGTACGCAGTCTACCGCAAGTTACCGGTAAATACCGCGAGTTACCGGTAAATACCGCTAGTTACCGTACATTCTCCTATAATATGACAAGCAAAATAATAGTATCCGGAATTTCGGCAAGGTGGAGCTAATAAAGCTCAACCTCTCATGTTTGAGCTGTGGCCATCAAAGTCTTTAACGAAGATATTACTAATAGTATTAATAATGAATGACCTTGGACAAGCTGTAAGTGTAAACTCAAAGTATTGCCCTGGTCAACATTCTTTTTTTCATTGACCGTCTTTGTAAAAGTAACACCACAGCATTTCGCAATCACGCATTTGTTTCCAATCATGCAAAGTACAGTAATTTTTGAGAATCGATTCACCATGCCTTTCACATGCTCATAAAAGAGATTGATTTAGGAACGTAAACATATTACTGTATGAAAACTGTACTGTATACAGTATGTATATGTATATTTAATGTCTTAACTGTGCCCGTTTAAGTATTGAATATTCATATCTAATTTTACCACTGAAGGGAAATCTTAGTAGCTGAGCATAAAAAGAATAGGAGAATACTGCAACGCGTGTGAAGGCCATAAACGATATTAATTTTGGAACATAAACATACAGTATATGGCTGGTCTCGGTACTTTAAAGAAAACATACACGAAACATGGTTTCATTATGACCAGAATCGGTCTTGAGATATTTTTAACTTGATTTACAGTATTTGAGAGGTATGTCTTAACACCGATACTACAGTACGTAAATACTGCTCACGTATATGTTTCTAGGTTTATATTATGCATTTCATACGGTCAAATTTCTTTTGAGCAACTAATAAGAAGCGCGAAACGGTATGCCCAGGGCATTTTAGTTTCGTTTTACTGGGACTCTGCTTTAACAATGTCGCCGTGGATTGATTAGAGATATCAAGTACATACAAGTCATTTTTTAAATGTTGTAGTTCGTCTTGTAAAAATGTTACGAGTACATCATCTATCAATAATTACACAGGTTCTGTTTCCATATTGCGGATTTTGGTTACATAATATTATTTTCTAAATTTCATGTTGTGAATATATGATTTGGGCAAACAGAGCCGCAAAGAAGTACTTTATGGGTTGTTGTTTTTTTTTTTTTCAGTTTTATCTAGAACAAGCGATGCTTAAACCTTTGTCTGGTTCTTGTGAAACTATCCACACGACAGTTACAGTACCTAGGAGTTGACTTCAGTGATGTCACTGATGGGATGTTTCTAAAAATCCATCCTCTGTAAAACGTCTTCTCTAGTTGTCCTGCATATGTATTCGCTAATGAAGCTGTGTGTTCTGAGCCTGGATCTCTACATTTCTGTATGAACCAGCTTAGAGGGCTAAAGACAGCTTATGTTTAAATTGAGTGTAAGGCAATTTATGCTTCTAAAGTCATGGTCAGCATTTATTATTGTACTGTGCTGTAAACTTGTTCTGTGCCTAGTCACATTATTTTATAGCGTTTTTATAGCGTTATCAAATCCGGTGGCGCTGTGTGTTAGTTTCCTGACTCCCATGTCACATGGTCTGTGATTGAAACCTGTGAAACCGGTTTAATTCGTCACAGCCAGCACTCCGGCAGAGAGGGGTTGTACTTGTAAAGTAGAAGCAGGCGAGATTTCCAGTGAAAGACACCTCCCCCTCCCCCCCCACCCTCATACGATTCAAATTGTATTACAGCATTGTAATTACACATTGTAATTGTATTACACATTGTACACATGCTTAAAAGAGAAGAGAGAAAACGTAAGCCTTCTTCAGGTGTGAGGGTCTTCTGCTCAGAATGAAACACTAAAATGTAATGTAGGCTCTGAATGGGTTCAATTATGATTTGGGCTTGATTAAGGTCGCTGCCTTTCATCTAAAACCCTACTTGAATCCTTCTAAACTAAAAATCAGTGTTAGTGAGTTCTAAATAAAGAGGTATCCAGGTAACAGTGAAACGGGCGGACAGTCTGGGGAGATCGCCCGTTTTCCATGTAAATAGTTCCCTGGTTCCGCACCCCTTGGTGTTTCTCTCGCTCTCTCTCGGGTAACCTGATCATTAGCTCGAGTGCTTTGTGTATATTCTAATGGTAGTGGGGGCAGGTGTGTGGGAACAGGTTTGGTTGAAATTGCATTGGAGTTCTATGTTCTTCACACCTGAAACATTTTCTCAGAAAGCATTTTCTTCGCAGTTTAACCGATCTTGTTACAGCATGTTACAGTTTACTATTATTAACCATATTCATTTTAAGTGCTTAATGCCATTTTTTGACCAGGCACGAATATTCTTAAGTCCATATCTTCGCAAGGGAATCAGTGCGAATTGCAATACTAATTAAATTAAAACTACTAACTACTAACTAATACTAGCTAATTAATACAAACCAGAAACGTGTCTAATGACATTACAAGTGGAAAGATTACAGATTTTAATCGTCTTTAATTTTGTTACGTTATACATTTTAGAAACGTTTCATCCATACAAACACCACAAAACTATTTTCGATTGTATTTCTGAATAGTATGTTACACTTAGTTCACTGTTTTAAATACATCTAATTAAGAAAGTTAGGTGTTAGCATAAACTATTAGCAATCAATAATATTAAATTTAGCACTGTAATAAGCTGTTGCACTTTCCCCCGCATCTTGTAAAAATATATTTTCATTGTTCAAATATACATTAAGTCTGACTATCATATAATAAGTTAAATACAAAACTAAAGAAAAAATAGGGTTAAATATAATTCAAAATATTTTGTTAACAATGTTAAAATAAAATGTATTAACTAAGGAGTAGGATGGCACAGTTGTTAGTATGTTTTTTGTTTTGTTTCTTTTTCATAAATACAATAGTAGTACCTGATGTCTCAGTGGCTTTCAAAATTAAATTATGCATGCAAACCTGTGAACTAGAAAGATAACTAAGATATCCATCCATTTATAATGGTGGCAAAGTGGTTAGCATTGCTGTCTTGCAGCACTGGGGTCCTATGTTCAATTCCTGCCATCCTGTGTGTGTGGGGTTTACATGTTCTCTCTGGGTTACATGGTTTTTCTCCATATGTGTGATATGACTCCCTCTCGCACTCCAAAACATACTGGTAAGTTAATTGATGTATGGGAAAACTGGCCCTGGTGTGTGTGTGTTTGTGTCTGTCTGTCCTGTGATGGACTGGCGCTTCGTCCAGGGTGTATTCTGCCTTGTGTCCGTTGCTTACTGGGATAGGCTCCAAATCCTCTGTACTGGATAAAGAGATTAGAAATGGATGGAAGTAAAGGCACTGTGTGGATGGAACTATACACAGTGTTAGAAACCCACTATGAAATGGCAGCATCTCACTGAGAATAAAATATCTTATAGTGCTGGCTTAAGGAAACAGCCTTTCCACCTCTCTTGCACATCAGTATCCATACCTAGTTATTTAAACAAATTGCCTCTAATTATAAACATCTTAATATGCTGGCTCTGTGGATCCGCATCAGCTATGTTTGCCCATTCCTTCAATTCATGTGCATCCAACACACAGTTCAATGCCAGCAACTACACATAATCTAAAATACAATCCTTATTTCAGTATCTATGTAAACATATAGTCTGTTAACTTCATCATCTTCATCAAAAGTATGCCTAACCCCATTAGAAAGTGTTCTTGTTATAAGTGTATTCCTCAGGTTTCCCCAAATTATCTTCTTCTTGTCAACATCTCTAGTCTTTTATCCTGCAATAACTCAGCCAACACTTAAATCTCCAAAAGCTGCTTGTGTTAATTTCTTTAAATCACAAATATCATGTGTAAATACTGGCCATGTAATACTCTGCATTGTGGAATAATAGTTTATTTTAAAGGGAAATAGAGAAACTAAGAACTAGAGAAATCAAGAAAGGCTTTTTTTCTAGAATTAATAAATGCACATCCTGTTCACTGGGGAAATTAAATCCACACTGAGCAATCTTCAATATGTTCAGAATATGACAGCAAGAATCCTATCAGGGATGCATTACACCTGTTTTCAAGTCCTTGCACTGGTTACCTATCAGATTTCGAGTCAACTTCAAAATCCGTATCCTCCTTATATACTGTCCTACAACTGTTATTATTGATCACCGAATTATTGTACTTGACATGACTTCATTCAGCCTTTCCTGAACGTCTATGACAGGCAGAGAGAGTGCTGTTTCTGGTGCGATCTTTTGCAGCTGACATTTCACTGTTTTAAACGAACAAGAAATTAGATTGCTCATAAATCACTTATTCTATATAAACACAGCGTAATTGCCCTCTGAAAATCCTCTTTTTCTTGTTCGTTTTAGAGACCTGGATCGAAACTGATTTTAGATGTCAGAAAGGATTTATTTTCTCTGTATTTCCTACATTGCTTTGTCGAGATTTTAACTTTATATCTAACTTTATATCTAGGCTCAGATTTCAACTATAAATCGTACAGTAATTAATAGCAGTAAATACTGATGTGTTGCGCCCTCTTACCACAAAAATATATGTTTTGTAGTTGGGATTAACTTTATTTCGTACGCATAGCTACTCCGATTCAGACACCGAACAGTTAAAGATGGCGGCAAATCAGACACCCAGAGGGGGGGGGGCGTCTTCTCGCCTCCATAACTAAAATGCCAAATAGGAGTGGCTTAAGCGACATACACAGTCGTGTAACTGACAGTTTGAGGTAGCCTATCGTGTAAATTTCGCTTTGTTGCTGATAGGTTAAGCTTTCGAAACTCTGCCCCAAAGTCATGTGACTGATTTTTCGCCCTGTTTCGTTGGTTAAACGCAATGATCACAAGCACCACCATGGTAACTGGGATGTGTAGTTTTTAATTCCGTTTGAATTATAACTGTACGTACTGTCTTCATATTTGACCAGGGCTTCAAAGAGAAGGCGCGCCAAAAAATTTCAGTGCCGTCGTCTCCGCTTTAAAGGTACCCCTGTGCTGGAATAATTTGACCTTGGAACGTTTGCCCAGCGTAGTTATAGTGGACATAAAAACAAGAGTTCACTGGCATTATATCCTAGAAGACACAGACCGGCGCCAGACCGGTAAATGCTTGATGAACTAGGGATTGGACAGTTTCCAAGTGCTTGTACAATTGATAGAAATGTTCAAATAAATGTGCAAAAGAAATAAACAAAATAATCATTTATTTCTTTATCATATTGGCTAGCTAATGTCCTCTCTTTGCTAGTTAGTGGCTGTGTTTCTGCGTTGGGTAGCAACGGGTGACTGTTCTCAGGCGGAAGATGTAAACAGCTTAATTTTCGTGTTAAATAATTTTTAAAAATTAAAATTCATTCTATACAGCAATCACATATTTGGGTACCATTTCATAAAACTTTCATGCTTAAAATGTTTAGGGAGAAATGGAAGACTGGTGTGTATTTTTTCTTTAAACAAATCAAGACCAGCCATACACAGTACAGTTTATGTACATACAGTAATGTTTATGTTCCTAAATTAATATCGTTTATGACCTTCAGATGCGTTATGCTCCTCTTCTTTTTATGCTCAGCTACTAAAATTTCCCTTTAGTGGTAAAATTCCATATAAATATTCAAAACTAAGCGGATTGAAACGTGCACAGTAAAGACATTAAATGATTAAATCTTTGCACTACCAACCAATGCACCACGAGTGCCCCTGTCGGTCATTTTGGCCAGCAAATCACTTACCGCGGTGCCCTACGGTGCCCTGCGGGTTGGTTAAAGAACTACGGGTTTTTAACGCTCATTTTGAATAGCTGCATCTGTATTTCACTTCAGCCTTTCACTCTTGCTTCCTTCCAATGAGGACGGAGCTGCGGGAGAAAGGGCGCTATAGAGGATCGCTGTGGAGAGCTGCTGCTGTGCTTTGACATCTGAGCTCTGTGGAAAACTATCTCAATACAATTCTGAAAAACGCAACTCCCCGAACGCCAGCCGAACAAGTCTCCAAAGCCGAACTGCTGTGTCTCTTTTCAGCTGACGATAAACCTTTCCTCGATCCTTTGCGGACTTGTAAAACTGTTCCTGATCAGAAAAAAAAACGCTCACGCTAATACACAAGCACCCGTGTCTCGCCAAAGCTGACAAATAAACAGACGGACAAGCCGCACTGCACGTGTGAACAGGGGAATGAGCGAGCGGGGATAGGGCGCCTCCTGCGCTTAAAAGCTTACAGCACCTGGTATTCCAACGCGGTCTCCCATTCAAGTACTAACCAGGCCCACCCCTGTTTAGCTTCCGAGATCAGAAGAGATCAGGCGTGCTCAAGGGGGTGTGGCCGTAAGCGAGAGCAAGGCTCGCTGGCACCCTTCTTATAGAGAATTGTCATGGAAATATAACTATCAAGGAAGCCACAAGAGAGAGTTCTCACCTGAGTAAGGTCTTTATTTCAATATTGCAATATTGGGAGCCCTGCAAAGTGCAACCAGAGACTCAATTTGTTACAAGCAGTACAGGGTTTTTATAAGACGTTGCGCTGTAAAAAAGTTCAGCACTTGGTCCCTTCTAAAACTTCCCCTTTCTCTAAGAGAAAACAGATTACATCATAGAGCGAGAGAAGAAAAACTAGATTTGTTATTCAAAGCTTATCAGTTACTTTCAGCTAATTCTAATGACCCAGACAGCATATATTGTTTTGGTACATCTAAACTAGTCTTCTAAACTAACCTAAACAGTGTACTTTGTTGACGAACTGTTTTCTAAAATTCTGCACGTACTGTAGCACAGCAGTTACATCCTTGAAATATATTATCTAAAAGCACCAATATATTTTTTTCAAAGCTCTCTACATTTTTAAGAATCAATTTACTTATTAGATTTCCACTTCAATTCCCTCCTTTTTATTCTTGAAAATGATTAAAAGTTAGATTCTTCATATGGACTCCCAGGAGGCTCCCGTACTTCGGATTCTTGCGTTCTTATCAGAACATACTGATGCGCAAACATATTCATTACCATATTTCAAAGCATTGGAATAATATATTTCGTACAGCAACACAAAACCAGGAAGACAAGTATCACAGCTACTATAATCGGTGTTAGTAACTTAAAGAAAAACATTCCCCCTGTCCCAAACAGTGATTCTAACCAGGAGAGAAATGGGTGAGGCTGTAGAATGAGGCATTAAAGCACATACATAACAAGATGCATTACATTTCTTTAACTTTACAGTATGATTTATAAGTTTATACCACAAATTACTCATATCCCCCTCATTATCAGTTTCATTCAGCCAGTTTGTATACAAATAGGCTTCGCGTTTAGATTCTTCCTCTTTCTGGGTGATGACAGGCTTCCACATAAAATGGAAAAAGGCTGTGCACATCAGTCCCAAGGATGTGATCTCCATCTATCCCTGTGGAGACATCACTCCTGCGCTTTGCTCAGTTCATTTGTGACCTTTTTACAGTGGGAAGCATGAATACAGGGCACCTGGCATGGCCCCCTCCACTTGAGTGAACACCATTTCTTTTTCCTGAAGTCTTTCACCAGAATCCAGTCTCCTTATTCATGCATTAGTTCTTACAGCACAGGTAAATCCCTGTGGGCTGGAGCCCAGCATTTTTCTTAGGGTTTTATTTTTTACAAGATTGGTCAACAGCTGGGTAATAACTCTTAGAAAAATCTACACATTGTTCCACTGACTCAGCTGTGCCGTTTTGCAGAACAATTCTAGCTGAAGTTGTAAAATTTCTCTTTGGTCCGTTCCTGCAAAACATCTTATTATGAACAAACAAACCATAATAATAATGTGCATCTATGGGAATCACTCCCAAGGGTAACCCCCCTTAAAACTATATTGTTCTACCCATCAGGTTCTGCCACTAGATAAGAGAACCTTTCCCATGAAATCATTTTTTGACCTTTATGATCCCTTCAGGGCATACAATTAGCACAGAAGCAGCAGCTTTAGTCCACATGTTTTTCAAGCAGGATATTAACAGTATGATCGTAACGAATAATACCAGACACACAAATCTGTATTGAACCAGAGACCCTCGCCAGGTTCCTAGCACAGACTGTAGCCATGCACCAATGCCCCAATCATCTGGATTCTAATTATGGTATATATTTTTCTTCATCATAGATGTGCTTTGCTAAGTCATTAATTTGCTAATAATTGTCTAGAATACAAGTACTGTTTAGTCTTTGCTCACCTAAACAGCTGTCTATCACCCTAATAGAGAATGGCCTAAAACTGTGATTATAGCGAGGAGCATACACTTATTTCCATTCTAATACATCTGAGTTACACACAGACTAAAAGCAGGGCTATTTTCCCATGCCAGTAAACCTAAATAATCACCTCTATCAAAGGGGATTACTCCCATGACCATCTTTTATAGCAATACAATCCCAACATGAGCTCTGATTATTATTTGTGGCTGACTGATAAAGTATTGATTCCATATCCCCATTTTATTAAAGTAAAGCTCCTTACACTTAACAGGTACACTGTCGCCCCCCCTCAGGAAGCTCAACAAACACAGAAACAGTGACAATATAATAATAAATGTTCACTCAGTCTCTGGTGAAGAAAGATGTGAAGACGGGGGTTTGAATTTAATCCTTTCTGTAGGGGGTTTAGACTTCCAAGTCACAAGCTGGGGTTTATGGCAGGAAAGGGGGTTAACTGATAAGGATTGCAGATGCAAGCTAGGAACCCCCCTGGGTGTAATCTTAAACTGACCATTTGTCCAGAACATCGTAAACTGGTCAAATACCATGAACCCCCCTCTTTACCATCAGACCGAGTGTCGTCAGAAACGGAGAAGAAAACACTATATAACCCAAAAGTTTGTAACAGTACGGCGAACAATACTTCGGTTTTGTTGTTTCTTGCGGGAAACAAGACTTCGGCTTTATTGTTCCTTGCATGCAATAAACTCATCTGTTTTACTTCATCTCGGGATCAGGAACCTTATTTCTTCTGTTACAACACTGGTGCAGTGGTTCGGTGTCGGCGCAATGCGTAGATCCAGTGATCTCATCCTGTCACTCAGATGGCAGAGTCGGTAGTCAGTTGCACTTGATATGGTCCTTCCCAGCAGGGTTGCAACATCTGGCAGGATATATCTTCCACACCCACACCCCACTCGCCAGGTATCAGGTCGTGTCTTCCCTCTACTGGAGGTCTCCAGGAGCGTCCAGCACCTGTTCACCAGCCCCGTGCACCACTTCAATTAACAACCTACAATACTACAATAGAGAATTAGCAAATTCAACAATCCATTAGCCAAATTCATCCCTCCAGGAAGTTTCGTTGATTGGCCTGTGATGATATCAAACAGGCTCTATTACACAGTTCTGTTTGATCCAGCCCGCATCCCATGGCGTTCCTTCAGTCTGATGTCTCGTCGATCTTTTAGAGTTCTGTTCCTTCATTCCACTGTTCCAGCAGACTGAGGGTGATCTCAGTCCATCTCACCCCGAATAATGCAGCCACAGCCTGTCCCTTGATCATAATATAAGCGGTAGGGCAGTGCCCACCGAGGGCTTATCTCCATCATCAAGTGTTTGGTAGACACAGAGGCAGTGACAGCAACCCATTGGGAAAACAGATTATAAGAGCCAAGGTTTCCCTTTACAATTGTAAATTGTAAACATTTGCTACTGCCTGAAAGGTTTCTCAGGAGCAGGCCTTTTGAGCTGTAGCACCTGCACCTGAACTGTAGTTGAGTTCCTTTGATAAGCATCACATTGAGATACCACATAAGTGGCTACTGCTTCAAACACGGTCCCCACCCAGGTTTGGGTAACCAGCACACCATTTGACTCACACCCAGGTGTCCGACAGAGTGCATTTGTCGAGCTACAAAGGGCATTAGGCTGTGAGGGCCTGCAGAGTGTCCAGTGTGCTGGCAGCACCACACTCTTTTCTAACCATGTCCTTTTCTCTGCTTTAGAGGCCTCAGCCTGAATATCCTGTAGCTGTCCCCTTTTCCCCAACAGAGGTCTCACAGGGGTCTCAGACTCCTGTTCTACAAGTACTGCTCACCTGACAGCTACATCTGCAAAGTTGTTCCCTCGAGTTACTGGAAACATTTCTTTATTATGTGATTTACACTTTACCACAGCTACTTCAGTCAGCAGCTGCAAAGCTTCTAACAGTTCAGAGACAAACCCAGGTCTGCTAGTTCTACACCAGATTATTCACAGTTTATACAGCCAGGCAGGTAGCCTGCACAACACATAAACACGGGCCCTTGGCCACCACATCAAGGGGTCCTGAATAATAATAACCCACCAGACGATGCCTATCTCCATGCCTCCTGCACCAGCACAACAGCTCACGATCCATTTCTTTCACTTACACACAGATTACATACAGATGATCCGTCTGAGGGAATCCTGTCCAGGGCCAGTGCCTGCAAGAAAGCTTGTTTCAAAACATCAAAAATGGTTTCTGCTGCAGGGGTCAAGGCAATTTTGTCTTTAGACTGCACTACCCCCCTTAAACCAATACGTCACTAGACAAGCTCGTTCTGAGAAGGCATTCACCCTGGCTTTATCATGTAGTTGGTTTTATACTCCTTTTTTTCCTCTCAAGATCCAATACTTGGAGTAGCCCGGCCTTATGGATTCCCTCATTAGGTAAAACAATCACAATATCACATAACTCTATTGAGTTAGTTTACATAAATGCTATTTCATGCAGTAATTCCTTATAAAATGCTGCAGTCTGGGCCTAAAATAGGTCTGGGGTGTCCCCCACCCACATCAGTAGTTGAAACTGTACATCTTTACCCAAGCAGACTGTGACAGCTTATATTTGCTTTAAACACAACCCTTGCACTCCTTCTCCTGTAGCCTCCTGTTATCCGTTAGAAAACGTTATATCACATCTTTATGCTGTTTTAGTCTAAAAACAGGACAGCTGTGCTCCTGTGCCCCACAGTTACTGCACACTGTAAGATTATTTCACTTTTATTTAAATCCTGAGATAAATTTAGGAAGGCTACAGAGGGGTTTACTCGATTAAAACTGTTAGTTCTCTCGTTTCAGCTTCTGACAAGTTCTTTAATTGTGAAATCAAGCGTCTTTCTTACAATTTCTCCAAAAAACACATTTTTTTAGTAACTGCACACCAGCTTATTAGTAGTTTTGTCTTTGAGGTTTTATATCTCGGTATAACATTCAAGTCGCACAATAATTTCGACAAACTGGCGGCTCCCTTTTCTCCTCCTTGGGAGTCTTTTTACCACCCATTTGCAGCGCTCCCACTTCTGCATGCATGCTTCGCGAGTTATTAAATCACATCTGTCTCTGTTCGTAATATCAGGAAAGCATAGTTGCACATTCTTGGCAACATCAGGTTTTAACCCACTCAAGTAAATTTGTTTTATTACTGTGGAAGTATCTTCATTCACTTCCTTTTCATCGGCTAACCCCGAGTATACTATCCATAAAGCTATAAACCTTTCTGTAAAATCTGAAAACATCCTCACTTCCTTCTGCTGACATGCTGTTACTTTTCTCTAATCAGTTTTCGGTGGGTAATGCTCTTTCAAAAATCTCCACACTAATTCCCACCCTTCTCCCAGATTCTCTCTCAAGGCGTTCTATTTCTTCTTTTGCTTTTTCTTTTTCTACATATACAACTTCGTTTCGTTCAGCCATTGCTTTTAGCTTTTCCATCAGGGATTTTTCCGTCTCATCTATGATATTCTGTTGAATTCTCAAATATTCCTCTAAATATTTTTATCCAAAGGTTCATACACTTTTCTACATTCCTGTTCAGCCTAAATTCCGTCTGACAGTCAATATTTCTTTTAAATTTCACTTTGGATTAATCAAACTTTTTTTTTCCCTTCACACCTAACCATTTTCACGTCTCCCACGCGCCCCGCGGAATCCCCCAGTCAAGACAAACTGACAAACTATCACAATACGGGAACACGGACCAGGTTCCAAATCCTGGCTTTAAACACACAGTTGAATCGAGTTACCATTTTCGGCTCTTCTGCAAGTACAGTTCTAGTTACTACCTTCAGCCGTACTGCAGTCGTGTACCAGGATGCAACACCTGGATTTTTTCGCACGGGCAGGGCGAGATGCTATTCCTTCAGCAATCCCTCCTTTTCTACCCCACCTTCAAAAAACAGGCATCTAAGACACATACACCATTAACTCATTTTTCTGTTGTACTCGCTTCAGCTTCAGGAAAACCCTGAACCCACCACAGCAACATGGAGAGGACAAGGGACTTTTTAGAAAAGAGGAGTCCTTACCTCTTTTTAGAAGCGGCCGCCTAACTTTTCCTCTCCATGTCCGTGTGGTTTAATTTAGATGGATACTTCTTCATCATTTGGGTCACGTATCCGCCAATCTGCCTCCTCCTTTTTAGAGGACGTTGTAAGCCTTTAGGAACAATATGATCTAGCAACAAGGTTATGTCACTGTAGTTAGGCTTAAGACAATCAAGAACAAGGCGCTTGCCTTTCTTCTAAATTCTTTACGATCATCAGGCAATTAAGGAAAAGACTTAACTAATGCAAATAATTCACTAGGAGACCAATGTCAATGTACTGTACATATGCTGGAGTTCCTTCTGGACCTGGAAAAATGCACATTGGTATTTCACAAACAAGTGGCTCCGGACCGCTTTCTAATTTCGGTGGAGACTTTTTCTTTTTAGTACGCATGGCCATGACTTTAGCTGCAGCTTGCTGTTCTTTAGTTTCAAGACTAGTCTTTTTTTTTAAGCTTCCCATTATTTCTGTGATTCCTCTTTCCATTAAATAAGTTTTCCAATTCATTTTCTTTCATTTCTTCTCCTTCTCTTCTAAGTTTCCCCTTCTTCAGGAAACTTCTTTTTCCTAATTCAACTTTCCTCTGTCCATTCTGATTCACTTACAAAGATCCTTCATAGTTATGGGCCCCTAATTATCATATATAAATTATGTGCAAGTTCCCTTACACCTATTACCCTAGCTTTACAGTTCATGAACATAATTTTTTTCCCTAACCCAGGCTATAATTGTTTCTCCGAATTTGTCGTACATGTACTTTTACTGGACTGCTCGGTCCCATTTTCGTCTTTGAATTTTAATTTCCCATTTTTACCGATCGGTGCCTTACTTAGAACCTTATCACATTAACTACTCCGCAGAGCAAAAACCACACGTCTGTGTTAAGATAAGTTCTTTATATGAGTCCCAGACTCATCAAACCCGCGTGAGAACACCCCTGTGGCTCGCTTCTCAAACTATTAATTTTAAAGGATCACTTACTGACGTCAGACAGCTGCCAATTCTCCAGACGCGTCTCTGGAAGGATAAACAGTTTATCCTCCGAGGTTCGTCCAATTTGCTAAAATTGTCCGGGTCCGGATGGAGTTTCAGCAGCCGTTCGCGTTCAGGTTTGTGATCCCGGACGAGCCCCCAAACTGTCATGGAAATATAACTGTCAAGGAAGCCACAAGAGAGAGTTCTCACCTGAGTAAGGTCTTTATTTCAATATTGCAATATTGGGAGCCCTGCTGCCACTTCGCCAAGTGCATCAGAGACTCAATTTGTTACAAGCAGTACAGGGTTTTTATAAGACGTTGCGCTGTAAAAAAGTTCAGCACTTGGTCCCTTCTAAAACTTCCCCTTTCTCTAAGAGAAAACAGATTACATCATAGAGCGAGAGAAGAAAAACTAGATTTGTTATTCAAAGCTTATCAGTTACTTTCAGCTAATTCTAATGACCCAGACAGCATATATTGTTTTGGTACATTGTCTTCTAAACTAACCTGTTTCCACCCGGTCTCGAACCGGGGACCTTTCGCGTGTTAGGCAAACGTGATAGCCGCTACACTACGGAAACCTGCAGGGGCTGCTGCTGGTGTCTCGCTTGCGTTTCGGGCTGAGAAAGGGACGCGTCACTTTAGGCAGGGGGCGCTGGAGAGAGGAACAAAGGGCGCGATGAAACAAAATGCCAAAATCCAGGATCGAACCAGGGACCTTTAGATCTTCAGTCTAACGCTCTCCCAACTGAGCTATTTCGGCAGTGCGCAAAGCCCACAGCCACCTGCTCCAGCCTTCCTGTGTTGTGGCATGAGCGCACCAAGAGTAGCGGGAGAGTGTTGCAGGAACGTCACTCAGAAGGAAAGCCACCCAGCTGCGCCCTCTGAGCTCTGTCCAGCGCATCTTCCTCGCATGGACTCCTGCCTGCGACGGGCAGGAAACAATTAGCAAGAACAGAACGACACCCCATGGGTGTCTCATGACCGCACCTTAGGTTGTGACACGTGCAGGTGTGAGGGGTTGCCGGGCTACTTTGGAGCAGAGCTTGGGCGGAGGGGGGGCGGGAAAGCAGACAAAGAGGTGACACCTCAAGGTCTGCACGATCACAGCTCTCCGCCGCCCCAGGCTTCCGCTCGATAAGCTACTGGACACACCCGCCCCTCCTCACACAGACCGTGGAAAAGCCCCCGAGTGGGAGGGCTCGCTCTTCCTCCCAGGAGCTCTTGGACACGACGCCCAGACAGGGCGCGGGGAGCCGCCGCCTGCAAACACGGCTCCAGGCAGGACTCCACTCCGCAGGAGCCGCAGAGCAGAGGAGATGAGGGCAGCTTAGCTCCTGTGCAGAGACCTGAGCTGTTGTTGCTGTGGATGCTGTCTTTTCTGCACTCGGGGTAGGAGTGAATGTTGAGTTGCACTTAGAAATGAAGCAGAGCACTTCAACGGCACGGGTGTGTGTGTGTGTGCGCCCTGGTGATTCTGGGAGACAGATCGAACCTGGGCTAAAAGAGAGGGGGCTTAGCCCTCTTCCATTTGCTAGTTCAAAGTTGTACAACCCCTTTGTATCTGCTAGGCGGCGCAGTCGTCGTGCACAAAGAACACTTTGAAAAGCGTCAAAGGCAAGTCATTCCGAGTTGGTCGTTTGTGTTTTCCGTTCAGACGCGAAATGCTGACATGATCTCTCGGCTCCTCGGTTGTCATTTCTGCTCCGTAAAGGGATCACAGCACGCGTCGGCTTCCAGCATGCTGGGTCGGGACACGATGCCGGGGGTTGGAGAGAGCGATGTCTTCCTCGTTAGTATAGTGGCAAGTATCCCCGCCTGTCACGCGGGAGACCGGGGTTCGATTCCCCGACGGGGAGTAGCTTTTCTTTCACCTCCTTAGAGAAAGGACTGCCTTTCACTTCTCTGTTTTCTTTCACAGCGTCGTGCACCTTTTCATTGCTCTCGCTTTCAGAGCCTCCGCACGGCAGTCGACTCGACATCAGGAAGCACATTGAAGTGAAAGCAGGAAGCGCTGCGACATGCACTGTGCAGATCCCAACACACTAAGAGGTGAGTGGGTCTGTTCGATGCACAAAGAACGCTTTGCGAAGCGTCAAAGGCAAGTCATTCCGAGTTGGTCGTTTATGTTTTCCGTTCAGACGCGAAATGCTGAAATGATCTCTCGGCTCCTCGGTTGTCATTTCTGCTCCGTAAAGGAATCACAGCACGCGTCGGCTTCCAGCACGGTGGGTCGGGACACGATGCCGGGGGTCGGAGAGAGCGATGTCTTCCTCGTTAGTATAGGACCTGTCACCTGTCCCCACCTGTCACGCGGGAGACTGGGGTGCATCAGGACGCGCCTTGAAGTGAAAGCAGGATGCGCTGTGACATGCACTGTGCAGATCCCGCCACACTAAGAGGTGGGTCCAGTGGGTCTGTTCGATCACAGCGCTAGGCGAATCCCCAATCCCCTTTTGTGCCTGGCGACAAAAGATGTCTGTTTCCGCCCGGTTTCGAACCGGGGACCTTTCGCGTGTGAGGCGAACGTGATAACCACTACACAACGGAAACGGTGGTAAGACGTGCCCAGCGGCCCAGCGCTGAGCTTCGCCAATGCGATTTAGCTGCTTCCAGTGCCTTTATTGGAGTGCGCTGATGGACCGTGCTCTCTCTCCAGAGACCAGCACGCCTGTCATGGACGGAGCAGGAAAGGCGGCGCCACATTCTACAGCCCTCTCCACGCAATCGACGAAATCGGGCTACTGAAGTGGAGAAAATCGCCTCTCCAGAAAGTGCAAATATCATCTTGGAGACTATAAATCCTATTGCCGAAGGTCAGCCCTGTCTACCAGAGTAACCCTCCCACAGCGATGATCAGCTCGTCTCACACGCGAGAAGTTTCGGTTGGAAACAAGCGCCCCCTCTTCTCGCACGTTTTGCACGTTCGAGTAGTTTTAATGCGGCTCTTTCGTACACGGTGCTGATCTTTTGGAAAGCAGGAGGCAAAACCGAGTCGAACCGCCTGGGTGAAAACCAGGAACCCTAACCGCTAGACTATATGGCAGCGAACAACCATGCTGTTCCCGGCATCATGCAAGCAAACTACATAAATATGAGAAAACACGCAAGAGAGTTGTCACTCAGAGTGTCGAAGGGTCGATGTATACTGGGGCTCAGTTGAAATGCAACGTCAGGACTTTTCCGAATTATGTCACACGAAGAGAGCACAGCCCTTTCCGCCCTGCCGCGTGTGTCTCGGTAACTCGCTGTGATCGTATAGTGGTCAGTACTTTGCGTTGTGGCCGCAACAACCCCGGTTCGAATCCGGGTCACGGCAGAATAGGGGCGTCTGCTTTTACTACTCGCACGAATGAAGGCAAAAAAAAGCCAATCGACGTGAACGAACGGCGCTTTACAGAGGAGTACTGCCTGACTGGATCGTTGATGAACGACAGAGGCCACTCCGACCTCTTCTCGGTTTTCTTCAATGACTTACTAAGGATCTTCTTCACATTCGCCCATGCAGGGGAAGCCAGTTACACCAAAGCAAACGCAGGAAAGTGCATTTCAAGCAGAGACCAGGAGGGACTTGTTTACACCGAGAGTGGGCGGAGAATGGAACAATGCGCCCAGCCCTCTTGCTGGAGCCGATTCTTGATGAGCTCTTGGGCTCACTAAGAGGCCCCCGCTGGATGCTAATCTTTCTGTTGTTCTTGCAGGTCTTGCGCTGCTTTTGAGCCGACAGAGCTCGACCTGGTCTGTCGGCACAGCCCAATTGCAAATGATCGGCTCCGCGTACAGAAGGAACGTGCGTTTGGTACAAGAGTGCACGAAGGCACCGGAAATACATTGGGAACAAATGACCGGTCGCTCAAGACCTCTGTGAAGTACAGGAGCGTGCAAAACGAGGCTGTTTCCGCCCGGTCTCGAACCGGGGACCTTTCGCGTGTTAGGCGAACGTGATAGCCGCTACACTACGGAAACCTGTAGGGACTGCTGCTGGTGTCTCGCTTGCGTTTCGGGCTGAGAAAGGGACGCGTCACTTTAGGCAGGTGGCGCTGGAGAGAGGAACAAAGGGCGCGATGAAACAAAATGCCGAAACCCGGGATCGAACCAGGGACCTTTAGATCTTCAGTCTAACGCTCTCCCAACTGAGCTATTTCGGCAGTGCGCAAAGCCCACAGCCACCTGCTCCAGCCTTCCTGTGTTGTGGCATGAGCGCACCAAGAGTAGCGGGAGAGTGTTGCAGGAACGTCACTCAGAAGGAAAGCCACCCAGCTGCGCCCTCTGAGCTCTGTCCAGCGCATCTTCCTCGCATGGACTCCTGCCTGCGACGGGCAGGAAACAATTAGCAAGAACAGAACGACACCCCATGGGTGTCTCATGACCGCACCTTAGGTTGTGACACGTGCAGGTGTGAGGGGTTGCCGGGCTACTTTGGAGCAGAGCTTGGGCGGAGGGGGGGCGGGAAAGCAGACAAAGAGGTGACACCTCAAGGTCTGCACGATCACAGCTCTCCGCCGCCCCAGGCTTCCGCTCGATAAGCTACTGGACACACCCGCCCCTCCTCACACAGACCGTGGAAAAGCCCCCGAGTGGGAGGGCTCGCTCTTCCTCCCAGGAGCTCTTGGACACGACGCCCAGACAGGGCGCGGGAAGCCGCCGCCTGCAAACACGGCTCCAGGCAGGACTCCACTCCGCAGGAGCCGCAGAGCAGAGGAGATGAGGGCAGCTTAGCTCCTGTGCAGAGACCTGAGCTGTTGTTGCTGTGGATGCTGTCTTTTCTGCACTCGGGGTAGGAGTGAATGTTGAGTTGCACTTAGAAATGAAGCAGAGCACTTCAACGGCACGGGTGTGTGTGTGTGTGCGCCCTGGTGATTCTGGGAGACAGATCGAACCTGGGCTAAAAGAGAGGGGGCTTAGCCCTCTTCCATTTGCTAGTTCAAAGTTGTACAACCCCTTTGTATCTGCTAGGCGGCGCAGTCGTCGTGCACAAAGAACACTTTGAAAAGCGTCAAAGGCAAGTCATTCCGAGTTGGTCGTTTGTGTTTTCCGTTCAGACGCGAAATGCTGACATGATCTCTCGGCTCCTCGGTTGTCATTTCTGCTCCGTAAAGGGATCACAGCACGCGTCGGCTTCCAGCATGCTGGGTCGGGACACGATGCCGGGGGTTGGAGAGAGCGATGTCTTCCTCGTTAGTATAGTGGCAAGTATCCCCGCCTGTCACGCGGGAGACCGGGGTTCGATTCCCCGACGGGGAGTAGCTTTTCTTTCACCTCCTTAGAGAAAGGACTGCCTTTCACTTCTCTGTTTTCTTTCACAGCGTCGTGCACCTTTTCATTGCTCTCGCTTTCAGAGCCTCCGCACGGCAGTCGACTCGACATCAGGAAGCACATTGAAGTGAAAGCAGGAAGCGCTGCGACATGCACTGTGCAGATCCCGCCACACTAAGAGGTGAGTGGGTCTGTTCGATGCACAAAGAACGCTTTGCGAAGCGTCAAAGGCAAGTCATTCCGAGTTGGTCGTTTATGTTTTCCGTTCAGACGCGAAATGCTGAAATGATCTCTCGGCTCCTCGGTTGTCATTTCTGCTCCGTAAAGGAATCACAGCACGCGTCGGCTTCCAGCACGGTGGGTCGGGACACGATGCCGGGGGTCGGAGAGAGCGATGTCTTCCTCGTTAGTATAGGACCTGTCACCTGTCCCCACCTGTCACGCGGGAGACTGGGGTGCATCAGGACGCGCCTTGAAGTGAAAGCAGGATGCGCTGTGACATGCACTGTGCAGATCCCGCCACACTAAGAGGTGGGTCCAGTGGGTCTGTTCGATCACAGCGCTAGGCGAATCCCCAATCCCCTTTTGTGCCTGGCGACAAAAGATGTCTGTTTCCGCCCGGTTTCGAACCGGGGACCTTTCGCGTGTGAGGCGAACGTGATAACCACTACACTACGGAAACGGTGGTAAGACGTGCCCAGCGGCCCAGCGCTGAGCTTCGCCAATGCGATTTAGCTGCTTCCAGTGCCTTTATTGGAGTGCGCTGATGGACCGTGCTCTCTCTCCAGAGACCAGCACGCCTGTCATGGACGGAGCAGGAAAGGCGGCGCCACATTCTACAGCCCTCTCCACGCAATCGACGAAATCGGGCTACTGAAGTGGAGAAAATCGCCTCTCCAGAAAGTGCAAATATCATCTTGGAGACTATAAATCCTATTGCCGAAGGTCAGCCCTGTCTACCAGAGTAACCCTCCCACAGCGATGATCAGCTCGTCTCACACGCGAGAAGTTTCGGTTGGAAACAAGCGCCCCCTCTTCTCGCACGTTTTGCACGTTCGAGTAGTTTTAATGCGGCTCTTTCGTACACGGTGCTGATCTTTTGGAAAGCAGGAGGCAAAACCGAGTCGAACCGCCTGGGTGAAAACCAGGAACCCTAACCGCTAGACTATATGGCAGCGAACAACCATGCTGTTCCCGGCATCATGCAAGCAAACTACATAAATATGAGAAAACACGCAAGAGAGTTGTCACTCAGAGTGTCGAAGGGTCGATGTATACTGGGGCTCAGTTGAAATGCAACGTCAGGACTTTTCCGAATTATGTCACACGAAGAGAGCACAGCCCTTTCCGCCCTGCCGCGTGTGTCTCGGTAACTCGCTGTGATCGTATAGTAGTCAGTACTTTGCGTTGTGGCCGCAACAACCCCGGTTCGAATCCGGGTCACGGCAGAATAGGGGCGTCTGCTTTTACTACTCGCGCGAATGAAGGCAAAAAAAAGCCAATCGACGTGAACGAACGGCGCTTTACAGAGGAGTACTGCCTGACTGGATCGTTGATGAACGACAGAGGCCACTCCGACCTCTTCTCGGTTTTCTTCAATGACTTACTAAGGATCTTCTTCACATTCGCCCATGCAGGGGAAGCCAGTTACACCAAAGCAAACGCAGGAAAGTGCATTTCAAGCAGAGACCAGGAGGGACTTGTTTACACCGAGAGTGGGCGGAGAATGGAACAATGCGCCCAGCCCTGTTGCTGGAGCCGATTCTTGATGAGCTCTTGGGCTCACTAAGAGGCCCCCGCTGGATGCTAATCTTTCTGTTGTTCTTGCAGGTCCTGCGCTGCTTTTGAGCCGACAGAGCTCGACCTGGTCTGTCGGCACAGCCCAATTGCAAATGATCGGCTCCGCGTACAGAAGGAACGTGCGTTTGGTACAAGAGTGCACGAAGGCACCGGAAATACATTGGGAACAAATGACCGGTCGCTCAAGACCTCTGTGAAGTACAGGAGCGTGCAAAACGAGGCTGTTTCCGCCCGGTCTCGAACCGGGGACCTTTCGCGTGTTAGGCAAACGTGATAGCCGCTACACTACGGAAACCTGTAGGGACTGCTGCTGGTGTCTCGCTTGCGTTTCGGGCTGAGAAAGGGACGCGTCACTTTAGGCAGGGGGCGCTGGAGAGAGGAACAAAGGGCGCGATGAAACAAAATGCCGAAACCCGGGATTGAACCAGGGACCTTTAGATCTTCAGTCTAACGCTCTCCCAACTGAGCTATTTCGGCAGTGCGCAAAGCCCACAGCCACCTGCTCCAGCCTTCCTGTGTTGTGGCATGAGCGCACCAAGAGTAGCGGGAGAGTGTTGCAGGAACGTCACTCAGAAGGAAAGCCACCCAGCTGCGCCCTCTGAGCTCTGTCCAGCGCATCTTCCTCGCATGGACTCCTGCCTGCGACGGGCAGGAAACAATTAGCAAGAACAGAACGACACCCCATGGGTGTCTCATGACCGCACCTTAGGTTGTGACACGTGCAGGTGTGAGGGGTTGCCGGGCTACTTTGGAGCAGAGCTTGGGCGGAGGGGGGGCGGGAAAGCAGACAAAGAGGTGACACCTCAAGGTCTGCACGATCACAGCTCTCCGCCGCCCCAGGCTTCCGCTCGATAAGCTACTGGACACACCCGCCCCTCCTCACACAGACCGTGGAAAAGCCCCCGAGTGGGAGGGCTCGCTCTTCCTCCCAGGAGCTCTTGGACACGACGCCCAGACAGGGCGCGGGGAGCCGCCGCCTGCAAACACGGCTCCAGGCAGGACTCCACTCCGCAGGAGCCGCAGAGCAGAGGAGATGAGGGCAGCTTAGCTCCTGTGCAGAGACCTGAGCTGTTGTTGCTGTGGATGCTGTCTTTTCTGCACTCGGGGTAGGAGTGAATGTTGAGTTGCACTTAGAAATGAAGCAGAGCACTTCAACGGCACGGGTGTGTGTGTGTGTGCGCCCTGGTGATTCTGGGAGACAGATCGAACCTGGGCTAAAAGAGAGGGGGCTTAACCCTCTTCCATTTGCTAGTTCAAAGTTGTACAACCCCTTTGTATCTGCTAGGCGGCGCAGTCGTCGTGCACAAAGAACGCTTTGAAAAGCGTCAAAGGCAAGTCATTCCGAGTTGGTCGTTTGTGTTTTCCGTTCAGACGCGAAATGCTGAAATGATCTCTCGGCTCCTCGGTTGTCTTTTCTGCTCCGTAAAGGAATCACAGCACGCGTCGGCTTCCAGCACGGTGGGTCGGGACACGATGCCGGGGGTTGGAGAGAGCGATGTCTTCCTCGTTAGTATAGTGGCAAGTATCCCCGCCTGTCACGCGGGAGACCGGGGTTCGATTCCCCGACGGGGAGTAGCTTTTCTTTCACCTCCTTAGAGAAATGACTGCCTTTCACTGCTCTGTTTTCTTTCACAGCGTCGTGCACCTTTTCATTGCTCTCGCTTTCAGAGCCTCCGCACGGCAGTCGACTCGACATCAGGAAGCACATTGAAGTGAAAGCAGGAAGCGCTGCGACATGCACTGTGCAGATCCCGCCACACTAAGAGGTGAGTGGGTCTGTTCGATGCACAAAGAACGCTTTGAGAAGCGTCAAAGGCAAGTCATTCCGAGTTGGTCGTTTGTGTTTTCCGTTCAGACGCGAAATGCTGAAATGATCTCTCGGCTCCTCGGTTGTCATTTCTGCTCCGTAAAGGAATCACAGCACGCGTCGGCTTCCAGCACGGTGGGTCGGGACACGATGCCAGGGGTCGGAGAGAGCGATGTCTTCCTCGTTAGTATAGGACCTGTCACCTGTCCCCACCTGTAACGCGGGAGACTGGGGTGCATCAGGACGCGCCTTGAAGTGAAAGCAGGATGCGCTGTGACATGCACTGTGCAGATCCCGCCACACTAAGAGGTGGGTCCAGTGGGTCTGTTCGATCACAGCGCTAGGCGAATCCCCAATCCCCTTTTGTGCCTGGCGACAAAAGATGTCTGTTTCCGCCCGGTTTCGAACCGGGGACCTTTCGCGTGTGAGGCGAACGTGATAACCACTACACTACGGAAACGGTGGCAAGACGTGCCCAGCGGCCCAGCGCTGAGCTTCGCCAATGCGATTTAGCTGCTTCCAGTGCCTTTATTGGAGTGCGCTGATGGACCGTGCTCTCTCTCCAGAGACCAGCACGCCTGTCATGGACGGAGCAGGAAAGGCGGCGCCACATTCTACAGCCCTCTCCACCCAATCGACGAAATCGGGCTACTGAAGTGGAGAAAATCGCCTCTCCAGAAAGTGCAAATATCATCTTGGAGACTATAAATCCTATTGCCGAAGGTCAGCCCTGTCTACCAGAGTAACCCTCCCACAGCGATGATCAGCTCGTCTCACACGCGAGAAGTTTCGGTTGGAAACAAGCGCCCCCTCTTCTCGCACGTTTTGCACGTTCGAGTAGTTTTAATGCGGCTCTTTCGTACACGGTGCTGATCTTTTGGAAAGCAGGAGGCAAAACCGAGTCGAACCGCCTGGGTGAAAACCAGGAACCCTAACCGCTAGACTATATGGCAGCGAACAACCATGCTGTTCACGGCATCAAGCAAGCAAACTACATAAATATGAGAAAACACGCAAGAGAGTTGTCACTCAGAGTGTCGAAGGGTCGATGTATACTGGGGCTCAGTTGAAATGCAACGTCAGGACTTTTCCGAATTATGTCACACGAAGAGAGCACAGCCCTTTCCGCCCTGCCGCGTGTGTCTTGGTAACTCGCTGTGATCGTATAGTGGTCAGTACTTTGCGTTGTGGCCGCAACAACCCCGGTTCGAATCCGGGTCACGGCAGAATAGGGGCGTCTGCTTTTACTACTCGCACGAATGAAGGCAAAAAAAAGCCAATCGACGTGAACGAACGGCGCTTTACAGAGGAGTACTGCCTGACTGGATCGTTGATGAACGACAGAGGCCACTCCGACCTCTTCTCGGTTTTCTTCAATGACTTACTAAGGATCTTCTTCACATTCGCCCATGCAGGGGAAGCCAGTTACACCAAAGCAAACGCAGGAAAGTGCATTTCAAGCAGAGACCAGGAGGGACTTGTTTACACCGAGAGTGGGCGGAGAATGGAACAATGCGCCCAGCCCTGTTGCTGGAGCCGATTCTTGATGAGCTCTTGGGCTCACTAAGAGGCCCCCGCTGGATGCTAATCTTTCTGTTGTTCTTGCAGGTCCTGCGCTGCTTTTGAGCCGACAGAGCTCGACCTGGTCTGTCGGCACAGCCCAATTGCAAATGATCGGCTCCGCGTACAGAAGGAACGTGCGTTTGGTACAAGAGTGCACGAAGGCACCGGAAATACATTGGGAACAAATGACCGGTCGCTCAAGACCTCTGTGAAGTACAGGAGCGTGCAAAACGAGGCTGTTTCCGCCCGGTCTCGAACCGGGGACCTTTCGCGTGTCAGGCGAACGTGATAGCCGCTACACTACGGAAACCTGCAGGGACCGCTGCTGGTGTCTCGCTTGCGTTTCGGGCTGAGAAAGGGACGCGTCACTTTAGGAAGGGGGCGCTGGAGAGAGGAACAAAGGGCGCGATGAAACAAAATGCCGAAACCCGGGATCGAACCAGGGACCTTTAGATCTTCAGTCTAACGCTCTCCCAACTGAGCTATTTCGGCAGTGCGCCAAGCCCACAGTCACCTGCTCCAGCCTTCCTGTGTTGTGGCATGAGCGCACCAAGAGTAGCGGGAGAGTGTTGCAGGAACGTCACTCAGAAGGAAAGCCACCCAGCTGCGCCCTCTGAGCTCTGTCCAGCGCATCTTCCTCGCATGGACTCCTGCCTGCGACGGGCAGGAAACAATTAGCAAGAACAGAACGACACCCCATGGGTGTCTCATGACCGCACCTTAGGTTGTGACACGTGCAGGTGTGAGGGGTTGCCGGGCTACTTTGGAGCAGAGCTTGGGCGGAGGGGGGGCGGGAAAGCAGACAAAGAGGTGACACCTCAAGGTCTGCACGATCACAGCTCTCCGCCGCCCCAGGCTTCCGCTCGATAAGCTACTGGACACACCCGCCCCTCCTCACACAGACCGTGGAAAAGCCCTCGAGTGGGAGGGCTCTCTCTTCCTCCCAGGAGCTCTTGGACGCGACGCACAGACAGGGCGCGGGGAGCCGCCGCCTGCAAACACGGCTCCAGGCGGGACTCCGCTCCGCAGGAGCCGCAGAGCAGAGGAGATGAGGGCAGCTTAGCTCCTGTGCAGAGACCTGAGCTGTTGTTGCTGTGGATGCTGTCTTTTCTGCACTCGGGGTAGGACATCAGGAAGCACATTGAAGCGCTGCGACATGCACTGTACAGATCCCGCCACTACTGGGCCCGATTTCCCCGGATCGAAACCGGGCGGAAACAGGCCCGTTTCGTTTGTTGCCACGCACACTGTTTAGGGATTCGCCTAGCGCTGTGATCGAACAGACCCACTCACCTCTTAGTGTGGCGGGTCTGCACAGTGGATGTCGCAGCGCATCCTGCTTTCACTTCAATGCATGTCCTGATGAACCCTGGTCTCCCGGGTGACAGGTGGGGATACTTGCCACTATACTAACGAGGAAGACATCGCTCTCTGCTTAGTGTGCAAAACACTTACTTGCAGCATTGTGGGTGCTGTGGTTTAAATGCTATTGGTTTGTGAACAGAATACCCCTATCCCAGTACATTGTGCCACATTAAATAAACACACGAGAAAAAGAGATTCAGAACGCAAAGCTGTGTCAGTGTTCTGTGTAAAAAATCGGTTTGAACATCATGGGAGCTGTGTTTAATAAGCTGCTGAGTAAAGAATATTTTAATCTTCTTGCTGTCAGTAGTATTTTGCATATAGTTGACTCTTACCTGAATGAAAACAGGACGTAAAGGAAGGGTTTCAGAATTCAGACAAAGCTTTATTCCCGTGCTTACAGTCTGGGTAATTGGAGACTGCACAGTTATGCTTCCTATGGTCATATACGGGTTTTTCGCATGAAGCCGTATTGAACAGTATTTCTCGCGTTGTGAACTTGTGTATACAGCGGTCCCCCGGGTTCCAGTTAGTGCGTAATTACTCATCGATGAAAAACCGGAGGTTTAAAAAAAGATAATTAGCTCACTGATACTTTGATGTAGAGGCTGTGGAAATATCCACGTCGTGGTCTTTAAAATGCATTTGGTTTGAAGGCGTTCTGTGCTTCCGTTGCGAAGATATGGACAAAAGAATATTCGTGCTTGGTCCAAAAAAATGTAATATAAACGAAAAAGTAAAGGCTGAGAAAGCATTCACAATGTATTTTATGCACAAAGCAAGTATTCTCGCGATTCTAAGAGGTTTCGTGTAAACGCTACAGGCGTGCCAAAATCGTTTTCGAACTTCAAGCTAACTTTACCCCGGTCTGGTACCATAGGTCACGTACAGTAGCTTAAAATCCCAATCATGTTTTTTTTCCTATCTTGTGGTACATAACGTACCATTTCGGACTATCACAAAGGGCTTGATTTCGTTAAATGCATGTATTCATTTCCTTTCTGGAAAACTTGTATTTCAAGAAATTCACACAGCTTGCGAGAAATTAAATTCAATTCTTGATTATCAGTGCAGAAGAAATATTGCCAGCTGGCAAAAAAATATTTTTTTTTAACCTGAAAGTTGTGATGTGAGACACGAACCCACCATTCCATCTGTGTGGCGCGTTCGGTTGTTCACTGAAAGGTTGGTGGTTCGAGTCCACCCAGAGACGTGTTTCTTATGTGATGTAAACATTGTCTTCGCAAAGGTCGATTGGATTTCTCAGCGAAACCTTAACCATTTTAATATTTGCAGGAAATGCGAGTGCTTAACAGGTGTCAGAATCACCGGGGAATGTCCAATTACTGTATGCCCAACATCGCAACTCCCCAGAAAACCATATTCACCCAAGAAAAAGTCGAGTCGTCATTTATACCCCCGTTGCATCCTCTGCTGAAATATTTTAAAAATACAATGCAGATTTGTTTAAGAACATGCAAGCATTGTTACATTAGCACCGTGCATTTGGACTTCGATATTTTGACATATTTACCTTAATTTTAAACATAAATACTGTACAATCTATTGTAATTTTGTTGTACTATTAAAATATGTTAGCTGAGGATGCAAAGGGGTGAAAGGGAAAGGTCAGAGGGTGTAGTAACACCAAGGTTAGGATTGGTGGAGGTGATAAGGGTGTTGATGGTTTTTCTCTGTAGAGGATTTTGAGTTTTTTTTCCTTCTCTGAAGTGAGAAACTGGAAGAGTTGGGAGTTGAGGGATCTGATGAGGTTAGTTATGAAAGGAAGTTGATATGGAGCTGTAAGCCGTAAAAATTCCTTAATGTCTTTGATGTTGTCATCAGTGATAAACTGCACTCAGCAAAGATAAAAAGAAAATTATCTTTGCTTACTGCCCTGTCTTTCTCACACATCAAGAAGGCTCCATAGCCGAAACATTGTGATTCTTTTCTTCTCTTTTCAGCTGGAATAGTCCTTTACTTGTTCCTTTGCAGCCTACGCATGCTGACGCAGCTACCCACCCGATATCTAACATTCTATAATCACAACTATGAATGTCCACTTTGGGTATTTTTTCCATGCTTATTTATTATTATTATTATTTATTCTGTCATTGAAGCATATTTTATGTCATACTGAAGTGTCATAATCACTGAAAAAAAATGTTTTTCATTTCGAAAGTAAGAAAATGATAAATCACTAGGAATTGCATTTAGCCTGTTCTGATCTAGATTTTCTATATACTTTAACATGCCATGTTCACAATGTCACAACTCATAAATGAAACAGTGAAGTGTTGTAATTACAAATGTACATAGCGTCGGGACATTGAGATGTTTTGGTAATGAGGAAGGAGGGACATGCAATGTTCACAGGGTCAAATTTATAAAATGCTACAGTAAAATTTCTTGTATTTCGGGATTATGAGAGCCTGTTACATTGTGTCTCACACCTCAGTGTCAGAATTTTGAGACATTTTTATAACCAGGGGTAGGTTCATAGCAATAAGCAGAAAGTGCGATCATCCTTTGCTCATCCTCGGTTAACCATATATTCTCATATGCCATGTTCTGAATGTCCCATTTAAAACTGCTATATTAAAATTAAGACTTTTTATGATCAGAAAGCAAGGTTGTGGTAAATATGCATAAAGTGAAAGTGAACTTTGTCTTGTTATTGTGAGTTTTGAAAATTGGTTTTCGATTTTCTGAAATGTGTTTCACACAAAAATGCAATTTGGATAGTCACTACTTATATATTCCCCTTTACTGAGGATATGTACAGTAATCATCCCGATTAGTATTTTTAAAAATTACTGTAGAGAGCCATCAGAAAGGGAATGAAAACTTGCATTAAACAAAATCAAGCTGCATGTAATCATCCATAGTGAAACATTTTGTAAGACAAGACAGGAAGAAAGACACTGCTGGGATTTGAGCGCAGAATCTCCTGTTTAATAGGAAAACACTTTAACCAAATCAGCCAAGATGCTGTCAGAGTATTAACATAATGTCTGCATCAGTGATTACAGCTGACTATCGCTGGAGGACAGTGAAGTCAGCCTGCATAATGAGGGGGAAGAGACTGACCTCTGTGATGCACTATAGAGTTACACTAACCTTCTATCCAACTGTTCTATGCTGCATTCTATCCTAGTGGTAAATATTGGTTTCCGTGCGTGTAATATTCCTTTTTTTGTCAAATATTTTCAAGCACAAATTTTGCTGTTGAAAATAAGCCTTGTGGTTTTCAATGTTGTGATCCTTTCCCCCCAGTGTCACCCAAATTGATACATTGTGCTTTGGCAATTTTTCAGGCTATATAGTTTAGAGGAGCTCAGTTGAATTAGTTTGCGTATATAAAGTATTTCTTTTCCCTTTAATCCTTTAAAACATATTACATTTTCAAAACATTGTATCTTTCTTCCTACTAATTGTAGCGGCAATGCTTGTTAATAAGACAGAATTAAGTGTTGCTGTGCTTTCCCAAATGAGGCCCCATCTCTCTCTTCACCTCTGTGGTGCAGCCACAGAGAAGCTATTCATGCAGGCTGATTTAAAGATGTTTTCTTTTGATAAGGGACAGCTCCCAAATGGGGATTCATTTAGCTAAGCCTGGCTATCATGATCAATGGGCATCCATTGGCGCCTATCTGTCTAGGGAGTGCCAGATGGACATCTGGACTGCATTCCTAAGTGTCAGGAGTAAGTGACTCATATCTCACCTTGATCAACCAATCAGGGACTGGTAGGGCCGAGTAACCCACGTGGGTCTCTGATGCCCATGAAACTTTCATCCAATGAACGAGCTGAAGTTCCTCCAGGTAAAAACAGGCAACAAAGAACTCCAAGACTATTCTAAAGGGAATTCAAAGGAGAATTCCAGGAGTGTGAGACAATTCCAGGGCAGGACGGCCCAGGAGCAGAAGGCTCCCAAGGGCAGGACATTCTTGCAGCGCGCCTCCTGACCATCCTGAGACTCAGCCTGGACCACCACGGAACGGCCAGTGTGTCCAAGTGCCAGAACTTTCCTTTGTTCTAAGAGTCGAGAGCGGAGGTTGCCAGAGAGTAACCAGAGGATCCACCCGAGGTTAGCACCAGCAGCAGGCCTCGTGAAAAGGTCAGAACTGTGGACAGCTGAATCACTATTCAGAACTAGCGCTTCATCAGGAACAAACTGGTCTTCTTCCTGACCTGCTGGGACTCACAGTCATCTTTTCTCCTGTGCACAAACTTCGCTAGTTTCAGCCAAAACTAACTAGCCAGTATTCAGAGAGCATCAGCAGCGCACCGTCACAAGCCGCACAGCACAGCCTGGCACGGAGCCAGAGAGCGCGGATTGGACAGCAACAAGCCTGCATTTGCTTGTGCCCGCAGGAGATCTGAATCCCCAGAGATTGGATGAGTATTCAACTTCACTGCATTACTGCTCCAGAATTCTATTGTTATCCCAACCAGTTGATATCAATTTAATTCCTAAGAGTTATGTACTTGTTTTGAGTATCTAATGCAGAAGTTGTAACCAAGTTAAATTACGAAACGGTCTAAATGAATGATATACCGAACGTATGTCCTCTTGATATGTGTAACTCTTTGTAACTGAATGAATATATATCTTTTGTATTCTGATAACCCTTACGATAAGATCTGTTTGGTTTACATGCATATTATATATATTAATGAATGTATCCTCGTGTATTAGTACCTGTGTGTGCGTTGTTTGAGTTATCTCGCATGGTTGGATTCTGAGACCATTAAAAGAATCAATTTTGTGATTAACTGCCACAATTAATAATTGTCCCAGTAAATGCCCAAACCCCTACAGAACTGGTGCCTCGTGAGAGCACACTACAACAGTGTGTGATCTCCTGTCCCAGCCTGAGGAGCAGACACCGAACCTGTCTCTCAATAATAATAATACAGTGTGTGATCTCCTCTCCCAGCATGAGGAACAGACACCGAGCCTGTCTCTCAATTATAATAATACAGTGTGTGATCTCCTATCCCAACCTGAAGAACAGACAGTGACCCTGTCTCTCAATAATAATAATACAGTGTGTGATCTCCTGTCCCAGCCTGAGGAGCAGACAGCGAGCCTGTTTCTCAATAATAATAGAACAGTGTGTGATCTCCAGTCCCAGCCTGAGGAACAAACAGTGAGCCTGTCTCTCAATAATAATAATAAAGTGTGTGATCTCCTGTCCCAGCCTGGGGAACACTGAGCCTGTCTCTCAATAATAATAGTACAGTGTGTGATCTCCTGTCCCAGCCTGAGGAACAGACAGCGAGCCTGTCTCTCAATAATAATAATAATACAGTGTGTGACCTCCTGTCCCAGCTTGGGGAACAGGGAGCCAGACTCTCAATAATAATAACAGTGAGGAACAGTGAGTTTATCTGTCAATAATAATAATACAATGTGATCTCCTGTCCCAGCCTGAGGAACAGTGAGCTTGTCTCTCAATAATAACAATACAGAGTGTGATCTCCTGTCCCAGCCTGGGGAACAGACAGTAAACCTATCTCTCAATAATAATAATCCAGTGTGGAATGTTCTGTCCCAGTCTGGGGAACAAACAGTGAGCATGTCTCTCAATAATAATAGAACAGTGTGTGATCTCCAGTCCCAGCCTGAGGAAAAGTGAGCTTGTCTCTCAATAATAAAAATACAGTGTGTGATCTCGTGTCCCAGTCTGAGGAACAGACAGTGAGCCTGTATCTCAGTAATAATAATAATACAGTGTGCTACCTCCTGTCCCAGCCTGAGGAAGAGACAGTGAGCCTGCCTCTCAATATTAATAATACAGTGTGTGATCTCCTTTCCCAGCCTGGGGAACAGAGAGTAAACCTATCTCTCAATAATAATGATCCAGTGTGTGAGCTCCTTTCTTAGCCTGAGGAAAAGACAGTGATCCTGTCTCTCAATAATAATAATCCAGTGTGGGATGTCCTGTCCCAGTCTGAGGAACAAAAAGTGTGCTTGTCTCTCAATAATAATAGATCAGTTTGTGATCTCCTGACCCAGCCTGGGGAGCACTGAGGCAGTATCTCAATAATAATAATACAGTGTGTCATCTCCTGTTCCAGCCTGAGGAACAGTGAGCTTGTCTCTCAAAAATAATAATACAATGTGATCTCCTGCCCCAGCCTGAAGAACAGACAGTGAGCCTGTCTCTCAGTAATAATAATACAGTGTGTGATCTCCTGTCCCAACCTTGAGGAACAGACGGTGAACCTGTCTCTCAATAATAATAATACAACTAGCTCTTCATCAGGAACAAACCGGTCCTCTTCCTAACTTGCTGGGACTCACAGTCATCTTTTCTCCTGTGTGCAAACTTTGCTAGTTAAAGCCAACACTAACTAGCCGGTCAGTGAGCATCAGCAGCGCACCGTCGCAAGCCGCACAGCACAGCCTGGCACCGAGCCAGAGAGCGCGGATTGGACAGCAACAGCCTGCAACTGTTTCTTTGTGCCCGCAGGAGATCTGAATCCCCAGAGATTGGATGAGTATTCAACTTCACTGCATTACTGCTCGAGAATTCAATTGTTATCCCAACAAGAGTTATGTACTTGTTTTGAGTATCTAATGTAGAAGTTATAACCAAGTTCAATTACGAAACGGTCTAAATGAATGATATACTGAATGTATGTCCTCTTGATATATGTAACTCTTTGTAACTGACTGAATATATACCTATTGTATTCTGATAACCCTCTCGATAAGATCTGTTTATATGCATATTCTATGTATTAATAAATGTATCCTCGTGTATTAGTACCTGTGTGTGTGCGTTGTTTGAGTTATATTGCATGGTTGGATTCTAAAGCCATCAAAAGAATCAATTTTGTGATTTACTGCTACAATTAATTATTGTCCAAGTAAATGCCCAAACCCTACAGAAGCGTGCAAGAAAATGTGATCATTACCTATGGAATTTCCCACCAGCGTGGAGTTTGTCTGTCTAAAGCAGAACACAGCGGAGTCATGCCGAGGGTTGTGAGATCAAGATTTCAGTGGAGCACTGTCGTCTACGTCTTTAGCTACATGAGTTGGACATCCTCTTGTACACGGAAAGCAGAGTGAGATCCTCTGACATGAAAAGTGCCAGATAAAAGCCATTTCTCATCCTTTCTCTTATTGGTGGAGCTATCGCATGTAAATGAGGCAACATGCAAGGCGAGCAGGCTCGGTGCACACCGAACGCAGATGTCTCAGAGCAGTTGAGACGTGTCCAAGTGGCTGTCAAAGGACAGCACTTTGCCGGCGCCATGGCTTAGTTGGCTAAAGCGCCTGTCTAGTAAACAGGAGATCCTGGGTCTGATTCCCAGCGGTGACTTTCTTCCTGTCTTACTGTACAGAATTTATCCTTATTGGCAAATCCCATGCCTTTTAATTCAGGTGAATGCAAGTGTTCGTTTCCTTTCTGGAACAACTTGTTTTGAAAGAAATCTATACAGCTTGCGAAAGATGAAACACAAATCTTGCTTATCAGTGAAGAAGAGGTACTCCCAGCAGGCCAGCTAATACCAGCAAAGTTTTTTTTTCACCCTAACCCAGAGAATGGAGAAAAGCGAGGCGCCTGTGGCTCTGCAGTGTAATCAGTTCGCGAGTTTGGCGGTTAGCTGAAAGAGTGGTAAATGGAGCTCGCCCCAGCCCGTCCTTATTCTTTTAAAGAGGATAAAAAATTAACTTCGCCGCCATTACTACCAGCTTTAAAAGACTGCCATGGGCACGGAAAAAAACACACTACAGATGACTTTTCTGGAACCGAAGCAGAGATTCCTTTACAAACCAACTGATAAAGCTCAGCCAGTGAATACTGTTAACAGAATGTGAAAGCACGATCAACTTTATAACTGCAACCACAGGAAAAACAGCAAGAAGCAGGCTCCATTCCCCATTTAAATCTGTCGTGCGAGGCATGCTTTTTGCACGCATGAAGTAAATCCCACGATCGCTTTTGAACTTGGACAAAGTACTTCCAAAGGAGCGCTATGCGCAAAGATTTAACAAGCTCAACCCCCGCCGGCGATTCGGTGCGAAGAAGCAGAACATTCAAGTTTCACAGACAGAAGCAGCACGCCAGCACAGCCAACATTAAAACGGAGGGCACACTACGATTTGCATTGACACAAAAGGGATCTGGGCAGACGTCGTTCCCTGCATAACGCAAAAAGTGGTAAAGCGCTTTTGGGTTGAGAGGACGCAAGAAGGTTTTTGTTTTGTGCCTTGATGTCAAGCTGAGAAAGTATCTTTAAACACTCTGCTTAGTTTCTCGAGAGACTGCCAAAAAGCAGTTCCCTCCCTTTTGTCTGAAACCAGCTGAAAGAGGGTCTCGACAGAAGCACCTGGCAGCGGTGGGATTCGAACCCACGCCCCCGAAGAGACTGGAGCCTTAATCCAGCGCCTTAGACCGCTCGGCCACGCTACCCGCTGTGTGCTGTTTCTTTGTCTCATTACTTGCCCAGAGGAAGCCGGGCGGGTTTTGCTCTTGTCGCCCGACTTAGTGGCGTTATGACCGTGGAACCGACTGCACCTGCTTTTTCTGAGATGCTTCCCCTCTCATGGCGAGATCTCGACTTCTTTAACACCTCTGGATAAAGATCTTCTGTGGAGCAGGTTTCAGACCTCTGCGTACAGCACCCTTGATGTCATTTTATTTTTACAGCAGCCGCATCCAGAAAGTTGTGTCTTTTACATTTTATTTAAACAACAAAACTACATACAATACAAACAAGAGCAAATATTACGTATCAAGAAAATCGTCAGGGGCACATGCTATAATACAATTACACTTTATGAAAAACTATTACACAAGGTAAATAAAATGAAGGTCCTCACAGCTTGTTCTTACATTTCGAAAGAGTCCGTAAATACCCCTTTACATCTATTTTGAACTGTTCAACGTAGGACTCTTCCCAGACCATTTCACTTTATACCACATTCCTAAACGAGGATGCATCTCCTGTTTTAGAACTATTTTGGGCGGTATGGCTTATACAACACACCCACAGTATTCTAATGGTGGACTGCAGATCTGTGCTATAGTTCAGTCGAATTCGAAGGATCCAGCAATCGTACTGGATTTGACTGGGATTCTGAAATGTCTCTTGCAAAAGTATTCGGGTTTGCTTGAACCTTTGATTAAAAAAAAGTGATCTGATCTGAAACTACCCATCTTACAATCTCTGAGGTAGTTGTCACTAAACTCGGACGTGATGTGGCACACATGTGCCATGTGCCTTTACTTTTGTAAAAAACTGGTATCGGGAAAAGTTTCTTAATATTTCTTTTGATTAGCATGCAAGAAAATGTGATCATTACCTATGGAATTTCCCGCCAGCGTGGAGATTGAATTCACAACCTTGAGACTCAGTGTTCAAGAGTCACAGAAGAGGTCAGCCTGGTCTTCAGTTTGCCAACGATAAGCTCCGGCAGTGCTCCTCTGTAAAGCAGATTGTTCGGATCGGTTATGTGGGACGGCACTTCGATACTAAGATCGTTTGCAGCACACGCATGGTTTCCCCCTTCACACAAAAAACATAGACGATGGAAGCTCTCTTGTCTTGGGCTGCTGACTCCCGGATTTAAAGCGCTCTGGGTGCCAGCTTAGTCTCTAACAAGCACACTATAAAGACAGGAATTACACTTTGCTCATATCACGCATGGAATGGCGAGGCTACTTGATCCCATATTATCTAGTCTCACCTCATATGGTGCCGATTCCTGGTTTTCATTTAAGAAAGAGCACTGCAAACACCGTAAACAGTGTAAAACGTGTGATGAAAGAAGTCTTTTCCCCCCTTTGTCTAAAGCAGAACAAAGCGGAGTCATGCCGAGGGTTGTGAGATCAAGATTTCAGTGGACCACTGTCGTCTACATCTATAGCTACATGAGTTGGACATCCTCTTGTACAGGGAAAGCAGATTGAGATCCTCTGACATGAAAAGTGACAGATAAAAGCCATTTCTCATCCTTTCTCTTAGTGGTGGAGCTATGGCATGTAAATCAGGCAACTTGCAAGGCGAGCAGGCTCGGTGCACACCGAACACAGATGTCTCAGAGCAGTTGAGACGTGTCCAAGTGGCTGTCAAAGGACAGCACTTTGCCGGCGCATTGGCTTAGTTGGTTAAAGCGCCTGTCTAGTAAACAGGAGTTCCTGGGTCTGATTCCCAGCGGTGACTTTCTTCCTGTCTTACTGTACAGAATTTATCCTTACGGGCAAATCCCATGCCTTTTAATTCAGGTGAATGCAAGTGTTCGTTTCCTTTCTGGAACAACTTGTTTTGAAAGAAATCTATACAGCTTGCGAAAGATGAAACACAAATCTTGCTTATCAGTGAAGAAGAGGTACTCCCAGCAGGCCAGCTAATACCAGCAAAGTTTTTTTTCACCCTAACCCAGAGAATGGAGAAAAGCGAGGCGCCTGTGGCTCTGCAGTGTAATCAGTTCACGAGTTTGGCGGTTAGCTGAAAGAGTGGTAAATGGAGCTCACCCCAGCCCGTCCTTATTCTTTTAAAGAGGATAAAAAATTAACTTCGCCGCCATTACTACCAGCTTTAAAAGACTGCCATGGGCACGGAAAAAAACACACTACAGATGACTTTTCTGGAACCGAAGCAGAGATTCCTTTAAAAACCAACTGATAAAGCTCAGCCAGTGAATACTGTTAACAGAATGTGAAAGCACGATCAACTTTGTAACTGCAACCACAGGAAAAACAGCAAGAAGCAGGCTCCATTCCCCATTTAAATCTGTCGTGCGAGGCATGCTTTTTGCACGCATGAAGTAAATCCCACGATCGCTTTTGAACTTGGACAAAGTACTTCCAAAGGAGCGCTATGCGCAAAGATTTAACAAGCTCAACCCCCGCCGACGATTCGGTGCGAAGAAGCAGAACATTCAAGTTTCACAGACAGAAGCAGCACGCCAGCACAGCCAACATTAAAACGGAGGGCACACTACGATTTGCATTGACACAAAAGGGATCTGGGCAGACGTCGTTCCCTGCATAACGCAAAAAGTGGCAAAGCGCTTTTGGGTTGAGAGGACGCAAGAAGGTTTTTGTTTTGTGCCTTGATGTCAAGCTGAGAAAGTATCTTTAAACACTCTGCTTAGTTTCTCGAGAGACTGCCAAAAAGCAGTTCCCTCCCTTTTGTCTGAAACCAGCTGAAAGAGGGTCTCGACAGAAGCACCTGGCAGCGGTGGGATTCAAACCCACGCCCCCGAAGAGACTGGAGCCTTAATCCAGTGCCTTAGACCACTCGGCCACGCTACCCGCTGTGCACTGTCTCTTTGTCTCAATACTTGCCCGGAGGAAGCCTGGTGGGTTTTGCTCTTGTTGCCCGACTCAGTTGAAAATGTTGAAGATGCAACTCGATCTTGAATCACAGCTGGGTGACATGGGCTTCTGTTCTGATATGGATGTACAAGAAACAGGAGGAATCTCTTCTCTCCTATGGAGCATGAGCTGAATCAGGAATGAGACATGTCATATATCAACGCATGACCTACATCGTAAAACTAAAACTAAAATAAAAACTAACATTAAGTTATCAGAGACATCCATTTATATACAAACAAGAGACAGACAAAGCAATAATTCTACATTAACTTGTCCTGCACTGATCAGACTAATTGAAATGGTCTGATTCAGAGCCTGTGCAGCTTGTACTAATACAACAAAGCCAGTATTGAACCCTCAGCACCATTCTGACTACTGAGCACAAGTTCAGCTGCTCTCCAGCTTTGTTACGCATGTTTTTTTATTGCAAATGGAGCTGATCTCCAGACAGTACAGTGTTAGTCAGCAGCCTCTACTAGTAATACATCGCCCCTGTCCAAAATCTCTAGGTAAAAAAAACACATTTTATACATTTGTCTGTTTAAAGATATAATCTCTTTAAAAAAGACAAAGGGTTTGTGTGTCAATTGTTTCGAATTAATTTCGAACGCAAAGAAAAGTAGTTTTCTTCCAAGAAATCACACATTTGTCGCATCCTCCATACTATACTTCTCTCTTGTAGTAGTAAAGCATTTTGATTTAAACTGAACAATATATTAAATGTTTCATCTATACACTTACGATTAACATAGGCAGCCTTGAACGGATTGCGGAAATCAAATATACAGATGGATTCAGAGTGTGCTTTCCAACTTTTGTGTAACATTTTCCTTTGATAGGGCGGAGTTGTTTTTAAAATCTGGATTAAATAAAAAGGAGTGACGTCAGTGTAAAACAGCTTTCCTTCATGGGGAACAACAGTTGTGTTCCATATTTCTAATTATTTTGGTTTCAAGATAGCAATTTAGTATGAAACATAAAAGCCAGCTGGATAAATCTGTTACACGTCATTTACAATGGTCTTTCAACTAATAGCCCGTGCAGGGATCAAACCCCAACTGTTGTTGCGAGTTGCATAAGGCTCTGCAACATGCAGATGAGAAACTAACCTCCGCTTCTTCATTATATACACAGTGAGCTATATTTGCGAGCCTACTGCCCCCTGCGGGCTCTGTATTTGATTGCGGTACAAGACCGGCCGTGGAGGTAAAGTGAGACGGGTGTGTACATTAAAAGGCTCATAGCGTCCCTGGGAAGGCTCAAACCACCACCCTTTTTGTTAACAACCGAGCCACAAAGACTCATGTACAGCTTAACACTCCTCGGTCTCAGTGAAAGTGATACACTCCGTAAAATTTCTGGAGAATCATTTGTCAATTTCCCTACGGGATTAATAAAGTATTATCTATCTCTCTTAAAGGAAAATCGCCAACAGTGGCCGATATCTATTGGAGTTTTTTTCATTCTATACTGCAATTTCTGAAGGGTACAGGCTTGGGGAATTGGACCTTATGGTGAAGGCTGCGGGCTCAGCAGCAGCAGAACCTGATCAGTATCGGTTGACTCCGATATACTTTGACAACCTAACTTCTGGATTTAGAGACATTTACCTTAGTGTCGGTATACTAAGATGTTTTGGTAACGAGGAAGGACGGACAAAGCAAATTGGCAGAATGTGTGCTATTTTGTTGACTACAAGTCCTCACATGCCAGAGGGTCAATATTAAAAAAAAACGTAACAGTATAATCTCTTGTACTTCACAATTTAATAGTGTCTGTTACATTGTGTCTCACACCTCAGTGTCAGAATTGTGAGACGAGTTTGTAATCAGGAGGGAGGGCAATAGCAATTCAGCAGAAATTGAATTCACCTTTTCCCAATGCATTCTCACATGCCATTTTCTCACATGCCATGCTCAGAGGGTCATATTTTTAAAATGGTATCATAAAATGTCCTGAAGTTCAGGATTTTGACAGTCTGTTATATTGTGTCTCACACCTTGATGTCAGAAATATGAGATGATTTTAAAATCAGGAGGGAGGGCCCTAGAAATATAGCAAACATTGCATTTACCATTTGACAATGTATTCTCTCGTGCCATGTTCAGAGGGTCGTATTTAAAAAAAACAGTACAGTACAATGTCCTGAAGTTCAGGATTTTGATAGTCTTTTCCATTGTCTATCACACATCTTCGTCAGAATTTTTAGACATTTTTATAACCAGGAGGTAGGTTCGATCACCCTCTGCTCATCCTCAGTTAACCATATAGTCTCATATGCCATGTTCTAAATGTCCCATTTAAAACGGCTATATTAAAATTTCTTGTAAAATGCAAGAGTTTGAGACTTTTTATGATCAGAAGGCAAGGTCGTGGAAAATATGCAGGAAGTGAATTTACGTTTTGCCTTTGTCTTATTTACTCGTGGTATAACATGCCAGTTTGTTTTATTGTGAGTTGTGTTTCTGAAATGTGTTTCATACAAAATGCAATTTGGACAGTCTCTACTTACATATTCCCCTTTACTGAGGAAATGTACAATAATACATCCGGATAAGTATTTTTAAAAATGACTGTAGAGAGCCATCTACAGGCGAAAGACGACATAACATCACAGCAGTAGCATTTAAGATGGAACGAAAAACACAAAGCAGCAGCTGGCGAATAAGAAGCCAACTTCAGCCTCGTTAATGCAATAGCATTAGGTGAGGTGGAAAAATATTTCTTGCTCTGAATCTTAACATTTTTATAGGAGGTGTTCTAGGACCTCTTGCCTCAGAAAAAAAACTGCCAGTACATCACTTATTTCTACTCCATCAATAGCAGCAGTGTTATCAGTACTGAGCCCTAAATGTAGGTCCTATCATCATATAAAAAGTCGAAAGTATCGACTACATTCAACTGATAAAATGTATCTTCTATGAGAGTTATATCTTTATCCAAAATACATCGGAAACAAATTTGCACGTTTTTTGGGGGGGATCCTGAAGACTGAGACTCAAAACTTTTTTTTCCTTCTTTCCAGGAGGAAGGATTATTCAGATGCAAACATTGTCCCAAAATCGATGTACTCTTCAATGATATTCAAATCCTCAAATTCTTCATCTGAATGTCGATATTGAAATATGATATCGTACAAATTGTGGTTTTCTTTTTAAAGCAAATTTTATCCTTTAAATTAAATAAATTGTATTTATTATGAATGTGCCGGAATTTTTTCAGTACTTTAGAGGGTTCTGCCATTTTAGATGTTATGCTGTTCCTGTCTGATTTATCAAATGTGTCATTTAAATCTCCCGTCATTTCTATATCAGCCTGAAGGCCTTGAAGTAAAGATTGCAATTCATCCAAAAATGCAATTCATCCAAAAAAAGTTTCTCACTGGTGATACATACAAGGAAATGAATGTACATTTTCCCCCCAAATCAACAAATTTAAAATCAAATACCTCCCTCATCTGCAGGTGGAGAGAATAATGTCAGAATAAATACAGGTTTAAAAGTCAGGAGCATTGATAGTCCTATTTTAAAATGACACTAAAATGCTCACAATATATTAAAAAGCTCTGTAAAATAATAAAAAAAATAAAAAAGGTAAAAAGAAATAATACACAGTTATAAAGCTCAGGAATTATCAATGGGAACTTACAATGGGTTGATATGATTTAAAAAATAAAATATTTGAAAAAATCCACTTACAATATGCTAAAAATGGCAAGAATACTTAAAACAGGTTTTAAAATTTAAAAAAAAATAAAACAAGTTAAAAATAAATACTAAATGGGTTTGAAATTCAGGAATGTGATTGGTCAGATGCTTACAATGAGTGTTGCTGGTGTTTCGTGTGATTTACTGAAATGAAAAAATATTCAATTTAAAAACGGCAAGAGCTCGTATGAAAAAAAAGTTCTTAAGTATCTTTGTTGTAAGAGCTGCACCAGAACTAGTGTATTCATATACATCAGAAAAGTAGCTGAACGTGACTGGTTTATATTCAGTTATATGCATTGGGGACGAAAAGGAGACTTACATGGATTTTATTAGGTTTTAGGAATCAGAACATTTATTTTTACACATTTATGCCTACGAGCAGAAATAACTTCCTGCTTTCAGCGCTTTTATTGTTTCTGCTTGTAACCTCGAACAGAGAAACCTAGTACTGACTCACAGAAACGCCCCGGAGTTTCTGTGTTTCTGGGATTTAAGAGGGATGTACTGTATGAAGACAGTAAAGGGAGTTTTTTTTTCCCGCTATAGAGTATGAAGGCGGTTTGATGAGTCTGGAGGGAGGAGACGAGCATTCCGCACGGGGAGCGCAGAACAACGAGTTTCACCTGCAGCTCGCCGAGTCCTGTCCTATATAACCGCTGAGCCTGGGACACACTGAGTCTCTAACCAGTGTTCGAGATGTAAAGGGTTAAACCCAGAAGTCGAGAGTGGAGTTTTTGTATAAGTGTAAGATTAAGGGAATAGGGTTTTGGTGGGTTTGGTGCACAGCAGAGGTTTCGGTTTAGGTTTAGTTTGCTTTTGACACATTTGTAACGGCCATGGCGGCCTGTAGGGTCGGCATGCACCGTTACTTTTGCTCACTTTTGGTGTATAAGGGTGGTGAGGGTTTGGCTCACTCGGGTGATATTTCACGGTTGGACTTTTCAAGGAAGGTGTTACAGAAAGGATTAAGGCATTAGATGTCAAATTCTTAATCACTTTGCTGAAGGGAATTGGTTTTGACATTAGTTTCAATCGGCGAAGTTACTGGAACAATTTTGGATAAAAATAGAGTAGAAAAAAAGATGTGGGCCTGATTAGAATGTTTGAATGGCAGAAGCTGATGGATGTTTCTAATGTGGTGTGAGCCTGGTCAGTACCTGGAGGGGAAACCTCCTGGGAAAAACCAAGGTTGCTGCTGGAAGAGGTGTTAGTGGGGCCAGCAGGGGGCACTCACCCTGTGGTCTGTGTGGGTCCTAATGCCCCAGTATAGTGACGGGGACACTATACTGTAAACAGGCGCCGTCCTTCGGATGAGATGTAAAACCGAGGTCCTGACTCTCTGTGGTCATTAAAAATCCCAGGGCGTTTCTCGAAAAGAGTAGGGGTGTAACCCCGGTGTCCTGGCCAAATTTCCAATTGGCCCTCACCAATCATGGCCTCCTAATAATCCCCCCCTATGAATTGGCTACATTACTCTGCTTTCCTCCCCACTGAGAGCTGATGTGTGGTGAGCGTTCTGGCGCACTATGGCTGCCGTCGCATCATCCAGGTGGATGCTGCACATTGGTGGTGGTGGAGGGGAGTCCCCATTACCTGTAAAGCGCTTTGAGTGGAGTGTCCAGAAAAGCACTGTATAAGTGTAAGCAATTATTATTAATTAATAGGACTGTGATTGTTCGCATGTTTAATGAGATGGTGATGAAGGAAGATGTTGTGACATGGTTGTCTAAGTATTGTTTAGTGAAAGGTGAGCTTCAGAAAGTCTTGGATGATGATGGCATCTGGAACTGTGCATGGAGAGTACCTGTTTCATTGCATGAAGACAAAAAATGGTTATGGTGGATTTAAACACATTCCTTCTTTGATTGGATTAGGTGAAAATAGAGGCCTTGTGTTCTGTTTTTCAAATGAAATGTACAGAACAGAGGGTGCAGTCTAAAAGAGACATTAGATTTAGAAAATGGTTTAACTCTGAGCAGAAGAGTGAGGGAAGATCATTTTCCGAGTCCTCAGGTAGGTTCTCCCATGGGTTTAGATGTCTCCAATATATGTGATCTTACTTACCAAGCTTTAGAACCAGAGACTCAAGGAAGGCAGGTGGAGATATATCCTATGGATTGTGGGGGTGGTGGAGGAGGAGACAATTAAAACAAAAGGGGGGGGAGGCCTGTATAGTAGGTGTCACCTACTGAATGATTGTAGCCAGAGCTTTAAGTCTCCCCTGGTCCTACTTAAGTATGGCTCTTAATATTGTGTCCATAAATGTGAGAAGCATTCGCTCCAAGTTAAGGGCAAGGAATATACTATCTTTTGTGAGGAAGGTAAATGCTGATATTGTGTTGTTACAGGAGTGTGGGTTACCCTTTAAAAACTGCCATAAGGATATGGAAGAACTGGGGACATTGGGCCCATCAATCTGGAGTGGGTCCAAAGAAAATAAATCTGATGGTATAGCTGTTCTAATTAAAAATAAGATGGTAGAGGTACGTCAGCACCTTGTAGTGAAACCAGGGAGAGCACTGGTGGTGTATCTGGGTTTCATGAATGTCTAATTTAAACTCTTAAATATATATTGTCTGAGTTGCTCACATGACAGATATGTCCTAATTCAGGAACTGAGTATATTGATTGGGATGGGAACCAGTGGTTTTAGCTGGGGATTTTAATTCTCTTTTAGAAAGAGAAGGCAGAATGAGGGGCGAGAGACGGGTCCAATTTGATAAATCATCAATATTATTGCAAACATTATGTAAAGATTTTAAACTGAAAGATGGCTTCAAACTTCATAGTCAGGGGAGGGCAGGTTTCACATGGGACTAGTCTAATGGGACCCAAGGCTCACGCATTTTGTTTTGATACATGATTTTACTTGCACGACCGCAGGCCTAACCCCTGTTTTTTTTTCTCTGACCATTGTCTGCTGTCATGTACAATTTCTATTCCAACAGCTGTTACTGTGGGGAAGGGTGTGTGGAAGCTCGATATTTTGCTTCTGGAAGGTGAGGAAGTGACACACAGGTTCAGGGAAAGTTATAAGGAATGGCAGTCTTTGTATGACCTGTTTGGCACAAGAGCACAGCGGCCTGCGCTCTGACCCCCAGCTTCTCTCCCTGTCTGTGTGTCTCATGGAGTTAGAAAGACTACAAGCTGTGCAAACTTCCAAATCTTTAACATCATTTCAAGGGTGTATGATAGATCATTCACAAGATCAAATGGCTGTTTATTATTGTAAGAAATGTAGTTCACTACTGTTCTTTTTACTCTTTTGCTTGCATTATACAGCCGTTAAGTGCATTTAGAACCTAAGAGATATCCAACTGATTAACCTGTCTGATGAATGTTAAATGGGTTGTGACTTTTGGCAAAGTTTTTTGCAACATTATTTGTTTCATGAATACCATTCATCTCTATAACAACTTTCCTGTACCCTGAACATATGTTTTAAATTGCTTGATCCCATTTGGTGCAAACTTTCCATTGTACTCGTAATGTGTTGTTTGCATTAGGAGTGTGTTAAATAAGCAGAAAAGAAGCCCGTTTCTTCTACTGCTTCTGATCTTATATAGTGGTCAGAATCTCTCATCCAAAAGCTGATGAGTGGGAGGGGGGGAAATTAGTGCGTAAAAAAACATTAAAGAGCATAAGGGTTTTCATCACATGGACTTGTTTGACTGTTTAGGATTAATGTTTTGGTGCCAGATCAATTAAAGGACAACAACCAGAAACACTGGTTCTCAGACTGAACGCATTCTCCTTCAATAATCTTTTTTACCAACAGGTGAGTGGAGTTGCCATGGGCACCAGAATGGGACCCAGCTATGCCAATATCTTTGTTGGCTGGGTAGAAGAACGCTTCTTCGCTTCCTACACTGGCTATGTCCCTGACCTCTACAAGCGATGTATTGATGACTGCGTCAGTGCCGCCACATGCTCCAACGATCAGCTTAAGTGCTTCCTGCACCATTTCACCAACTTCCACCTGTACCTCAAATATATAGTTAACATATCTTCAACTACTCTTCAGTTTCTGGACATCAACTTCTCCATCAACTACCACAGACTCTCCACTTCTGTTTATTACAAACCCACGGATTCACACATATATCTTGTATAGCTCATTTCACCCCAAACATACTCAAAATCTCTCCCTTTTTCACAGTTCCTTCGGCTACAACAAATATGCAGCGACGACATCGAATTCCAGAACCAAACCCTCAAAATGAACTCCTTTTTCATCAACAGAGGATACCCCAGCAGTGTTATTGACAGGGCCCTTGCCCGAGCCAAAAACACCCCTCGGACCATCAACCCAATCAGGAACTCCCACCGTAACAACCGCATTCCTTTGGTGCTTCCCTAACACACTTCCTATCCCCAGGACTGTTAACGACAACTTTTCCATCCTACAGGATGATCCCTCTGTTGGGGCCCTCTTTTCTGACCGCCCCATCATCTCATATCACCAGTCACCTAATCTGCACAACCTTCTTGTTCACAGCTCCCTTGACCGCCCTCAGCAACCATCCACACCAGGTACTTTCCCTTGCAACAGAGCTCGCTGTATCGCCTGCAAGTACACATCCAACACCACACTCATTCAAGGCCCCTCAGGACAATTCTGGATCACCCAGATGGCATCTTGTACCTCCAGCAACCTTATTTACTGTATCTCTTGCGTAAATGCCCAGTTTCTCTCTATATTGGAGAAACAGGAAGGAGACTTGGAGACCGCTTCAGAGAACATGTCAGGGCTATGAAGATTAAAGATCTCTCCAAAAACCACTGTTTCTCATTTCACCTCTGATGGCCATGACCACTCTAATCTCTCCATCTGTGTTCTCAAAGATGGTTTTCTGAACTCATACATTAGAAAGAATACCAAAACCAAACATATCCTGCAGCTAGGATCACACCTTACCCCTTCTCTAAACGAAAGACTACTATTCTACTAAATTTTCTCCATTCATTGGAAGTTTCATTTCACACCTCTCAACACCTATTCTGACTTCACACCTCTTGATTGGCCTCTCTTTCTGTCCCCTGCTCCCGCCTCTCACCCCTCCTCCCTCCCAGCCTTTGTTCTCCCACTACATTACCTTTGCCTACTGCCTTCTCTCTCACACACCTGAATGAGGCTCCATGGCCGAAACATTGTTTTCTCTCTTCTTTTTTTTCAGCATGGAATAAACCTATTACTTGTTCCTTAACAACCGGAAACAATATCTTCGGTCTTTCCAGAGCTGTAAGTAGTCATTCCAAGTTTATTAACTTGTCTCTGTGCTTGTATGTTCTCTTCAATAGCCACTGATGTTCTGTACAACAGCTATTTTTAAAAATAAATTTGCATTTTTTTGGACTGCTTTTAAAGAATTGGCACATTTGGAATTGGAATCCTACTCCATTGGGCTCCTGAACAAGGCCCTTAACCCCAACTGCTGCAGGGGTGCCGTATAAATGGCTGACCCTGCGCTCTGACCCCCAGCTTCTCTCCCTGTATGTGTGTCTCAAGGAGAGCAAGCTGGGATATGCAAAATAGGAATTTCTAATGCAAGAAATTGTATATGGTCAATACAGTGATCTTATCGTATTGGCACATGGTAATCTCCAAGGAAAAAGTAATAGGTTTATTCCATGCTGAAAAGAGAAGAAGAAAACACAATGTTTTGAGCATGGAGCCTTCTTCAGTTATGATTTGATTTTTTACAATCATACCCACACAAACTTTCCAATTTTAAAAAATCTTGCAAACACAACCCAGATATGTTGACTTTTAAAAAACAAAAACAATTTGGGGTATTTTTTTTAAGAAACACATACTTCTTTTCTAGTTTTTTATGTGGCTGTGACTGTCAGAAATCCTCAGTGAAAAGGTATGCAGATCCTGTGCAGATGCAGGAGCAAGTAGTTATTGAGACAGGCGAACAATCCAGAACGAGATTGTTAGGTGAAAGGTAGATCGAAATACTGGAAGTACAGAGAGAAGCAAACAATTCAAAACAGAAGGTAAGGTCCAAGGTCGAGAGGCAAAAGGGAGTTCAGTAACCAGTAAGCGAGATTCAGAGTAAACGCGAGGTAGAGCTCTCAAAGAGAAGACTCAATACCGAGTAGCGGGAAGCGGGTTTGAATGGTTAAAACAGTGTTTTGCTGGTGGATTAACAAATGTTATTATTAACCCGCTGCTGGTACTGGTTAGTTCTTTTGTGAGTTGATCTCCCCTGGCTGCTGGTCGTGACAGTGACAGAATGCTGTTTTGTGATTGATGCTATATCAAAATATAGGGTCCCTCAAAAATTAAACACAGAAATAAGAACATTTAATGGCTTGTACATCTGTTGCACTCCTACACTATTAACATCCATTGGGAGTTGAATTTCAATTATGTTTCCACTTCATTCAGATGTGTTCCCTATTTTTCAGATTTTTGGCAATGCCACATGTTAAAGGAGGACAGAGGAGTAGGAGGCCAGACCTGTGGTCAAGGGCTGGTGAAGTAGGGAATGAGATCAAAGAATTTCTGAAGTTTTCTAAGCTAGAAAAAAAATTAGGTGGCATGACAATATGTGGTCAACACTGTCAAACAGAGTCCTTGGAGAGGATTGCTCCAGCAACAGGAAATGGTTATCAGTGATTTGGCATGAAGATAGAAAAAAAGTAAGAATCCAAGTGCTTAGGGCGCAGAAGGAGGTGATTATTGGTAAGGATTCCAAACCAGATGACAGTACACAATCTATAGTCAATATTTCAAGTCAAAGTGAGGGACATAGTTTGGAAGGCAACACAGAGCTCAGAAGTTCATCAGAAGATACAGAAGAGGCATGGGCTGCACACGGCAGCACAGACAGTGGTGACATGTTTGAAGGAGAAAAAATCTGTGTAGAATCAGAAAAAAAGCCTGAAGAGCACAGTGAATATTCCCAGGGGGCAAGCGTGCCTGGGACGTCACCTCAGGATAAAAGGGGATTAAGAAAGATTGTCTGTGCCTAACACTTTCCAAGTATGTCTGAAGGCTGAACGATGGAGAAAAATACCACCTCTAAAAGGTACATCTAAACTAAGATGACCATGGACCCATATGTTATATAGCGAGGTCAGGAAGATAAATCATTGCTGCCCAATAGCCTTCAAATACCAATACATCAGGAAAGAGAACAGCAGAAAAAAAAAACTTTCTGATGATTAAAGCAGTCTGTACTTTCAGTTCCTACCTTCAGTACCTTCAGTTCCTGTAATGTAAAATACATAATGATAACAAGACACAAACCAATGGGCAATGATGACATCACAATTGATGTTGTTCGAGTAGGAAAAATACAACACAGTGAAAGGGAAACAAAATTTCGACAGGCACGTCAGCCTTATCGTTGAAAGATTGCCCGTGCCCTCACAAAAGGAATCAGCAATGTGTACTACAGGCAGCTGAGCAGAACTCCGCTTGCTGAAATTGCAGCAGGCAATTTATCTAAGGCTCACAAGCAAGTATTAAACACTTCAGCATTTACTATTCGAATACCACACTTTGTCTAAACACTGCCGCTTCTTAAGCTAATGAGTAACGGTTTTTGAGCACGCATTGTGTTGTTAATACTTATATTAAAAAAGCATAAATTCACATAATGGAATTTGGACTGAACAAAGTAGTCCAGCCCCTTTACAACATTACATACCCACTGATTAAAGCTTAAAACTACAGCAGCAGGAGTAACAATAATGGCAACAACATGTTTGGAGTTCGGCATTTCATTTATTCTGCGGAAACATCGTATGGGAATGAACTGCCTGAGATAAAAGAGTAATTGTTTTTACAGAGCATTGCGTTGTTCTGTTCATGCTGACTACACGCTTTAAATTTGTCGTTTACTGCAAGCGTTGCTTTTCCAGGTTTTTCTGAAATTCCTCGCATTTGAGCCAGCACTAAAATATTTCATTCCCGTCGCTGAATACATCGTGGAAACGGTATTTGCAACGGAATGCTGTCACACATGAAACCTCTTTGTTATTCGGTTCTGAAGTTTGAAAATGAAAATAAAACGGGGGTCACTTCATAGGCTTGAAAGAAGTCCAAGCAGCATAAAAACCCGCGAATTCTCACAAATTGCATTGTGCTGCACCTTTCTTCTGCCTTAAACATTTGAATGCATACCTTACTGCTGCTAATCACATTCACGTGTTTACAAAGCTTTTTTCTGTCCGTTCTGTTTTTGCTAAGCAGTTTCTCCGTTTTCCTCGTACTGTGATTGTCAGCGAGCACAACAAGACTGAAACAGTGTAAAGGCAGGTAAAAAAGACAGGGTAAAACACCTGACTGTCAGGAGTGGGATTTGAACCCGTGCCTCTATTTGGAGAGCGAAACACAAAGCTTATAAGAAGCTGTGAATTTGCTGTTTTAAAGTGCTCGACTATCCTGAAAAAATGTGTGCTGATTGCACCAGTCGCATGCGATTTTCCGTAACTTTAGGACGATAGATACGACTGGACGAACACAATTTGTGGCGTTTAGCATGACATGGAAAACGGTACCGGAGCATTCGGGTCCGGACTACCAGACTCGAAAATAATTTTACCCCCGCACTATCAAACTATTAAACTCCCAGCCTCTCTCACTCTCTCCTCACCTCTCACCTATGATCTGAACCTCACAGTGCCTTCTTTCTTACCAAAAACCCAAACACACATTGAAAATCTATCTCTACCATACATGTCAAAAGCTCACTCCCCATCATTTCTATCCCTTTATTTCATTCTTTTGATGCATGTTTTTGCACATAACCTGTTACCTTTTTGTTGTTTTGCACACTGCCTGTTGTTGTTTTTTGCACATCGGCTGTTGTCTTTCTTTTGTTATACAATTGTATTGTTGTTGTGTTTTTTTCTTTGTACTACTTATATCCGAGAGCTAGCTAAATAGCATTTCGTTATACCATATACCTGTGTATGAGTATAATGACAATAAACTTGTACTTGAACTTGACAGAGTCTTGCAGGCAGTATATTATTTTATCGTTTACTCGTATAAAAAAAGCATGGTCTTCTCGTTCCTAAGTCAGATTTTTAGTGCTTTCGAACGTTACTTCCAACCTGGACTGACAGCTCACCCGATCTGTTTGTGATCAGACCATGGAGTCGGGGGCTGTACCAAGCGCACGTTCCTTCCCAGTGCTGAGGCGATCATTCGGAAGATGGGTGTGAAGAGAGATAAACTTTGTCGACTAAAAAACAAGGCAGGATATGCAAGAATACTAATCACTGGCGACAGTTATGCTCTCTTACTATTGAGATCCCTACATTGCGAGTTTTTTTAAGACTTTGAAACTAAAGGAAAGCGGTGACAAACGAAACAGGCACGGGTGGGGTTTGAACCCACGCTCTTCGGTTTACGAGACCGACCCCTTACCACTTGGCCACCGCGCCTTCACATAACCATGGGAATAAGGTTGTTCAAATTATTTTTTTCTGAATCCGGTTTACATCGCCAAATGTAAACCGGAGGCAGCAACAACAATAAAAAGGATACTTGTCCTTAAACTCGGACGTGATGTTCTGCAGACATGTGCACAATGTCCTGTTTTCTTGCAGTGTAGACATTTTGCTGTTCACGCTCCGCATTCATCTGCTTTGTGCGTTATTAGTCCGCACCTGTAACATGTAATGTCAGCCGTCCCCTGTTCTTCTATATCTCTAGCATGACTGCGTCCGGCTGCTCGGCTTTTGTTTGTAAAGTTTGAGCGAGCGCCCCGTTCAGTGTCACTTTGTCACTGTGGTCAGAAAGCATTCTTGATTCTGCTTGAGCTGCTTCATGAATTCTAGCGACTGTAAGAGCTCTTTTTAAAGTCAGCCTTCATCCTGCAGCAATTTATAGTCTCTTATGTGCACATTTTTCCACAAGTTGATCTCTTAACATGTCAGTTTCCAATACTCCAAAGTCACAAGATTTAGCCAGTTCTCTTAGTGCAGTCACAAAAGCATCAACAGATTCGTCCTGAGACTAAGTTCTCTGCCTAAATTTATGCCGTTCCAAAACCACATTTCGCCGCGGTGTAAAGGAAGCGTCTAAGGCAGCTACAGTCTTTTTCTCCAGGGAGGTTGGCAAAAATCCGCTGCACGGAAGCCCCGATACAGTGCAGTAATGTAGCACGTCTCACGGCATCCTGAGCTTCTGTAGATCCACCGGCTATTTAAAAAAAAATCTGTACGACTCCATCCATATCTTGTATTCCGTATACAAATCCGGAGCTCCGAGGTTCAGTAGAAGCGGTGGAAAAAGCTGGGCATAAGCAAAGCTTCTCGGCGCGGCTGCCATATCTTCCATGGCGCAAGCTAAACGAAAAGTCCGAAAATTCAAAAGTTCGTTTCTACCAGCAAGAGAATTAAAATCTGCAGTGTTCTGCTCGCTTTGAGTCCGTCAAGCACTCATCTCTGGTCACCATAAATGTTGTGTATCTAAATTTAGAGAAGTTTTTATATTATTTTAACTATTTTGTTAACTACACAGATCACGCCCTTACACCATATATTCCCGCCTTCTACTCTCGTTCTGTTGTCTCGCGATGTCTACTCACTATACTACATTAAGCATGACTTCTTGTTGCAGTTGAGCTCAAAGCTGGAGATGAACTCCATATTCTACCGCCGTAACTAGTCCGAAACGTAGTACACAGTACACACTTTTTAAGTGAACTCAGGTTGTTAAAAAATTAAACCAGCGCCCTGTCACAGAAACGTACCCCAGTCTCCCGCGCAACAAGCGGGGGTACTCAGCACTATACTAACGAGGAGCGCTTGTCAGCAGCTGAGCGTCAGCTCTGTTTACTGTCAGCAGTCATTTCCTCATTTCTAAAGACTTTTTCACTTGCTCTCAGCTTTTAAAGACGGTCATAAACGCTCAAGAAGTAATTCATGTCAGTTGGAAGTCTGTTTCTGTTGTCTCAGCTCTTGATAAAGAAAAGCCGTGCGTGGGAGACTCCCTCTCTGAAGAAGTTTGCCGTCACCCTGCGAGGGAGAAGAGCCATCAATCACCGAGGCAACCACTGAGACAGTTAACATTAAACACGTGAAATGCGAGATGTTGTGACTTTTTTCCCGCTTAAGGCTTCTATCGTTTCTACTCTAACGAGAAAGACCTCTTTATTAGAAGTGAGATTTTAACAAACGTCTCCAGGGTTAACTGCGACCTGAACGCAACGCCTTAGACCACCAGCCATCTTGCCTGTGGTACTTAGAGCAGCGCTCAAAAAAAATGATCAGAACCCGAAAGCGCTTCTTATGCGGATCAGTATATTCCGATACCACTGGTTCTGCAGAAGAAATAAGAAAAGCCGAACTCAAAGCAGTGTGTTGCCATTACGGGTACTCTGCGGCTGCTTTAAGATCTACTCACACCGTGTTGCCATTAAGGCTACCTAGTTAAAAAAAAACTTATCGTCATCTTTTTGAACGTGATTATTAGACACCCGTTAAATCTCCACCGAGGTTTCTTGAGAGATCGTTCAGCGAGCGAGTATTAAAAAACTACGTCGCTTCCAACCTCTGCTCTCACTGTAAACTCGGACGTGATGTTCTGCAGATGTGCAGTGTGCCTTTCCTCTTGTCGTATTCAAGAGTACTCACTGTGTGCGCTCCTCACTGCGTGTTCTGTACTCTACTGTGATTTAATTTAGATGATTACGTGGAGTAGAGTGACAAGATCTACTTGAACATTTTCGGTTTGTGAAATGAAACACTAAATACAGTACTGTAAATACAAGTAATGGACATTTAAAATAACCACAGTACAGCTAGAAGAGTGAAAGATAAGAGACTATTTAGAATGACATTCACAATAGACTTAAGAACAGCACAACCGCCCGAAGAGGGACTTGAACCCTGGGCCCTCAGATTAAAAGTCTGATGCTCTACCGACTGAGCTATCCGGGCTCTGAAAGGAAGTCGACACTGTCGGGATCCTCGCAAGTCACCTGTCTCTTGTGCCGAAGAGCAGTCATACCGGACCCGTCTGGAATGACCACTGACAGACTTTATCCAGAAGCGACGGTACCACTTCCAGTAGAATGAGTGAGAAATACAGCATGACATGGGTAGTTAAGGGGCTCCCACAATCCATCTTTCCTCACATTACTAATTTTTTTCAATAGCATTTTGACCTTTTTTCACATTCAGATTTTTTTCACATTTAATAAAATCTTTTAATCAACAACATTAAAAAGAAAACAAATGGAACATTTTTGGGAACAATAATTTAAAAAAAAACTTTCAATGCCTTGGTTGTTTACGTGTGCACACCCTTTATAAAGGGAGTTGCAACAGTGCTGAAATGTAAAGAGCATTTCTGTAGAGAAAACAGCATTTTTTCTGCCTTGATGTTAAGCTTAGGGAGCCTGTCTTTTAGAAATTCTATTTTATAACACCTTGCACAGCCTCCCGGCAGACTAACAAATATTTTTTTGGAGAAATTGGCTCACACACCGGAAGACACTAACGTTTATTTACGTTAGAGTATGTAAAACTCAGGCTTTAACAGATGTTCATGATGTTTCACACGGGGTGTTACCTGTTGTAGTGTTTCAAAAGATGTGTTAGCGGACAACAAATTATCTTGAAAAGATTTGGGTTTGTACTGGCTGGGATTCAAACCCGACTCAATTATTTGGAAGGCGCCTGTACCACCAACGCACTTCCGAGAAGCACCTGCAAATTGTCACAATCCTCTCTCTCACCTACAAAGTTATGGAGACACAGACGTCCAATGAAAACTAATCTTATTCACTCAAGGCTCCACTCTTTTGCTGTGAAGTCATTTTAATTAATTTTAGCTTTGATAAGGTGTCGTTTTTGCCTCTTAAAGTTAAAATCTGCTCCTTTCTTCCTGGTATAGAAATAACATGTTCCATCTTTGTTTAAAAACACCACTAAAAGTAAATTATTCAGCTCTAACGCCTGTGTGCATTGACAAGACATCTCAAAAGGACTTATCAAATAAGAACACGATCCTTCCTGTTACCATTCCTGTGGTGGGGCGTTGTTTCACCCTTTTATTTTCTTCTACAATATTTGCAGACAGGGCTTTATCACTCGAGTTGTACAGAACAAGTTTACATCGGTCCATGAAAATCATCAGTAGTGCTGTTTTTCTATGCATAGTTTAATCAAGAGCACTTAAAAGATGCAAAAAGCTTTCAAATAAAACAGAATTGAAAGACAGTCGAGTAAGAAGGTAGAAAAAAAGCACTCCCCCGTCTGGGAATTAACCACCGTCGCAGGTATGACTGGATACAAAAATAATAGATTAATTTGTGCCCAGTCTCTTGAAGCTTCAATGCGATTATTTTTCCTTCCTTATTTCTTCATTCCCATGCATTTACTCTGTAGTAGAGGAAACGCGAAAGTGGGAAACTGCAGGCATTCTTCGTGAGTGGTGGATTGTGATCAGTGAGCATCTGGACAAGTCTGTTCCATTACTTCGCCATCGGGGATGTAGCTCAGTGGTAGAGCGCATGCTTCGCATGTATGAGGTCCCTGGTTCAATCCCTGGCATCTCCAGGTGCTTTATATTACAGTACTCACATTGCAATCTTTTGTTGAGTGAGAACTCTTTCCTTGTGTTCAGAGAGAGCCAGGTTTACACAACTAAATGCAGGCACACTCGACGTGCTGCAGAGTTGCGCTGCTGTTTTAAATGTACCTCATTTAGTTCTGTTAAATCCTAAATTATTTGAACTAACCCTAACCCTAATAATTTAGTTCAAATTCAGGAAATCCAGAGATTGCTTCACACTTGCCGTGGCTGTTGCAGAAAACACCTCTTGAATCTCACCCGGGATTTCTTGAGAGATCATTCAGCGAGCGAATCCTCCTTCTGATCTCCGCACTAAACTGAAAGCTTCACGAACTCCTCACTGCGTGTCCTGTACTGTTACAAGTGCTCTCGTGTAGATGTGAAGCACAGCCATAAACACACTTTGAACTTTTGCCGTTTGTTAATGAAAATGCAAAAGAGCATGACAAGTATTGATCGTATAAAATATCCATGCCACAACTCGAGAAAGTACTGAAGGACTACATATCGACTTTTGATGATTACAAGAGATTCAAGAAACACAACCGTCCGCACCTGGGTTTGGATCCTGAATGCTAGAGTTAAAAGAACATAACCGACGTTTATGACCTATAAACTCTCTAAATTGTCTTATAGTTTATGAAAGAAAACACTTTCTTAATAATTACTTACTGATGATAGACGATTTATTGAATTTTAACAAAATCACAATTACAAACTTTTTCGGTTAAACTGTTATTCACATACTCTAACGTAAATAAACGATAGTGTCTTCCGGTGTGTGAGCCAATTTCTCCAAAAAAATATTTGTTAGTCTGCCGGGAGGCTGTGCAAGGTGTTATAAAATAGAATTTCTAAAAGACAGGCTCCCTAAGCTTAACATCAAGGCAGAAAAAATGCTGTTTTCTCTACAGAAATGCTCTTTACATTTCAGCACTGTTGCAACTCCCTTTATAAAGGGTGTGCACACGTAAACAACCAAGGCATTGAAAGTTTTTTTTTAAATTATTGTTCCCAAAAATGTTCCATTTGTTTTCTTTTTAATGTTGTTGATTAAAAGATTTTATTAAATGTGAAAAAAATCTGAATGTGAAAAAAGGTCAAAATGCTATTGAAAAAAATTAGTAATGTGAGGAAAGATGGATTGTGGGAGCCCCTTAACTACCCATGTCATGCTGTATTTCTCACTCATTCTACTGGAAGTGGTGCCGTCGCTTCTGGATAAAGTCTGTCAGTGGTCATTCCAGACGGGTCCGGTATGACTGCTCTTCGGCACAAGAGACAGGTGACTTGCGAGGATCCCGACAGTGTCAACTTTCTTTCAGAGCCCGGATAGCTCAGTCAGTAGAGCATCAGACTTTTAATCTGAGGGCCCAGGGTTCAAGTCCCTCTTCGGGCGGTTGTGCTGTTCTTAAGTCTATTGTGAATGTCATTCTAAATAGTCTCTTATCTTTCACTCTTCTAGCTGTACTGTGGTTATTTTAAATGTCCATTACTTGTATTTACAGTACTGTATTTAGTGTTTCATTTCACAAACCGAAAATGTTCAAGTAGATCTTGTCACTCTACTCCACGTAATCATCTAAATTAAATCACAGTAGAGTACAGAACACGCAGTGAGGAGCTCACACAGTGAGTACTCTTGAATACGACAAGAGGAAAGGCACACTGCACATCTGCAGAACATCACGTCCGAGTTTACAGTGAGAGCAGAGGTTAGAAGCAACGTAGTTTTTTAATACTCGCTCGCTGAACGATCTCTCAAGAAACCTCGGTGGAGATTTAACGGGTGTCTAATAATCACGTTCAAAAAGATGACGATACGTTTTTTTTTTTAACTAGGTAGCCTTAATGGCAACACGGTGTGAGTAGATCTTAAAGCAGCCGCAGAGTACCCGTAATGGCAACACACTGCTTTGAGTTCGGCTTTTCTTATTTCTTCTGCAGAACCAGTGGTATCGGAATATACTGATCCGCATAAGAAGCGCTTTCGGGTTCTGATCATTTTTTTTGAGCGCTGCTCTAAGTACCACAGGCAAGATGGCTGGTGGTCTAAGGCGTTGCGTTCAGGTCGCAGTTAACCCTGGAGACGTTTGTTAAAATCTCACTTCTAATAAAGAGGTCTTTCTCGTTAGAGTAGAAACGATAGAAGCCTTAAGCGGGAAAAAAGTCACAACATCTCGCATTTCACGTGTTTAATGTTAACTGTCTCAGTGGTTGCCTCGGTGATTGATGGCTCTTCTCCCTCGCAGGGTGACGGCAAACTTCTTCAGAGAGGGAGTCTCCCACGCACGGCTTTTCTTTATCAAGAGCTGAGACAACAGAAACAGACTTCCAACTGACATGAATTACTTCTTGAGCGTTTATGACCGTCTTTAAAAGCTGAGAGCAAGTGAAAAAGTCTTTAGAAATGAGGAAATGACTGCTGACAGTAAACAGAGCTGACGCTCAGCTGCTGACAAGCGCTCCTCGTTAGTATAGTGCTGAGTACCCCCGCTTGTTGCGCGGGAGACTGGGGTACGTTTCTGTGACAGGGCGCTGGTTTAATTTTTTAACAACCTGAGTTCACTTAAAAAGTGTGTACTGTGTACTACGTTTCGGACTAGTTACGGCGGTAGAATATGGAGTTCATCTCCAGCTTTGAGCTCAACTGCAACAAGAAGTCATGCTTAATGTAGTATAGTGAGTAGACATCGCGAGACAACAGATTGAGAGAGTAGAAGGCGGGAATATATGGTGTAAGGGCGTGATCTGTGTAGTTAATAAAATAGTTAAACTAATATGAAAACGTCTCTTTATTAAGATACACAACATTTATGGCGACGAGAGATGAGTGGTTAACGGACTCAAAGCGAGCAGAACACGAACTTCTGAATTTTCGGACTTTTCGTTTAGCTTGCGCCATGGAAGATATGGCAGCCGCGCCGAGAAGCTTTGCTTATGCTCAGCTTTTTCCACCATTTCTACTGAACCTCGGAGCTCCGTATTTGTATACGGAATACAAGATATGGATGGAGTCGTACAGATTTTTTTAAATAGCCAGTAGATCTACAGAAGCTCAGGATGCCGTGAGACGGGCTACACTACTGCACTGTATCGGGGCTCCCGTGCAGCGGATTTTCGCCAACCTCTCTTGAGCAAAAGGTACATATGAACAGACTGTAGCTGCCTTAGACGCTTACTTTACACCGCGGAGAAATGTGGTTTTGGAACGGCATAAATTTAGGCAGAGAACTTAGTCTCAGGACGAATCTGTTGTTGCTTTTGTGGCTGCACTAAGAGAACTGGCTAAATCGTGTGACTTTGGAGTATTGGAAACTGACATGTTAAGAGATCAACTTGTGGAAAAATGTGCACATAAGAGACTATAAATTGCTGCAGGAGGAAGGGCTGACTTTAGAAAGAGCTCTTACAGTCGCTAGAATTCATGAAGCAGCTCAAGCAGAATCAAGAATGCTTTCTGACCACAGTGACAAAGTGACACTGAACGGGGCGCTCGCTCAAACTTTACAAACAAAAGCCGAGCAGCCGGACGCAGTCATGCTAGAGATATAGAAGAACAGGGGACGGCTGACATCACATGTTAAAGGTGCGGACTAACAATGCACAAAGCAGATGAATGCGGAGCGTGAACAGCAAAATGTCTACACTGTAAGAAAACAGGACATTATGCACACGTCTGCAGAACATCACGTCCGAGTTTAAGGACAGCAACATCAGAGATTGGAAGCTAGGAAGTTTCAGGTCTGTTTTTTTATTATAGGTTCAAGAAAGTCTGAATACCTTTGCAAGAAGTATTTCAGAATCCCACTCAAATCCAGTATGAATGCCGGATAAATCTACATTGTACAATTAGTATACTGTTTGTCCGTTGAATCAAACACGCCTTATGAAGCATTTCTAAAACAGGAGAGATCGTTATGGAATGGGTCTTCCTGTAAAAATAAAATGACTTCACTATAAGCAGAGGTGTGAAAGCCTGCTCTACAGAAGAACTATAGCCAGAGATGCCAAAGAGGTCGAGATTTCACCACGTGAGAGAAAGCATCTCAGAAAACGAAGTTGCGGTCAATTCCACGCGTTATAAAAACACTAGGTCAAACAACAAGAGCTGAAGAGCCGCTGTTGAGAGTAACGTGGCCGAGCGCTCTAAGGAGCTGGCTTAAACCTCCAGTCTCTTCAGGAGCATCTGTTGGAGTCGCACTGCTACAGCGTATCTCCTTGTTAAGTATCCCTTTTACTGTTGTTGCTGCCTCCAGGCGATGTAAACCAGATTCAAAAAAAATAATTTGAACAACATTATTCCCATGCTTTCTCGAAGGTCCAGTGGCCAAGTGATAAGGTGTCGGTCTTGTAAACTGAAGATTGTGGTTTCAAACCCCACCCATGCCTGTTTCAAAGTCTTCAAAAAAACTTGCAATGTAGGAGTCTCAATAGTAAGAGAACATAACTGTCGCCAGTGATTAATATTCTTGCATATCCTGCCTTGTTTTTTAGTCGACAAAGCTTGTCTCTCTTCACACCTATCTTCCGAATGATCGCCTCAGCATTGGGAAGGAACGTGCGCTTGGTACAGCCCCCGACTCCATGGTCTGATCACAAACAGATCGGGTGAGCTGTCAGTCCAGGTTGGAAGTAACGTTCGAAAGCACTAAAAATCTGACTTAGGAACAAGAAGACCATGTTTTTTTAAACGAGTAAACGATAAAATAATATACTGCCTGCAAGACTATGTCAAGTTCAAGTTCAAGTCCAAGTTTATTGTCATTATACTCATACACAGGTATATGGTATAACGAAATCCTATTTAGCTAGCTCTCGGACATAAGTAGTACAAGAAAAAAACACAACAACAATACATGTATAACAAAAGAAAGACAGAGACAACAGCCGATGTGCAAAAAAAAAAACAATGGGCAGTGTGCAAAACAACAAAAAGGTAACAGGTTATGTGCAAAAACATGCATCAAAAGAATGGAATAAAGGGATAGAAATGATGGGGAGTGAGCTTTTTGACATGTAAGGTAGAGGTAGATTTTCAATGTGTGTTTGGGTTTTTGGTAAGAAAGAAGGCACTGTGAGGTTCAGGTCATAGGTGAGAGGTGAGGAGAGAGTGAGAGAGGCTGGGAGTTTAATAGTTTGATAGTGCGGGGATAAAAACTGTTTCTGAGTCTGGTAGTCCGGACCCGAATGCTCCGGTACCGTTTTCCATGTCATGCTAAACGCCACAAATTGTTCGTCCAGTTGTATCAATCGTCCTAAAGTTACGGAAAATCGGATGCAACTGGTTCACTCAGCACCCATTTCTTCAGGATAGTCGAGCGGTTTAAAACAGCAAATTCACCGATTTGTGTCTTTTAAGCTTTGTGTTTCGCTCTCCAAATAGAGGCATGGGTTCAAATCCCACTCCCGACAATCAGGCGTTTTACCCTGTCTTTTTTACCTGCCTTTACACTGTTTCAGTCTTGTTGTGCTCGCTGACAATCACAATACGAGGAAAACGGAGAAACTGCTTAGCAAAAACTTAACGGACAGAAAAAAGCTTCGTAAACACGTGAATGTGATTAGCAGCAGTAAGGTATGCATTCAAATGTTTAAGGCTGATTTATAACAGCAGCAGAAGAAAGGTGCAGCACAATGCAATTTGTGAGAATTCTCGGGTTTTTATGCTGCTTGGACTTCTTTCAAGCCTATGAGGTGACCCCCGTTTTATTTTAATTTTCAAACTTCAGAACCGAATAACAAAGAGGTTTCATGTGTGACAGCATTCCGTTGCAAATACCGTTTCCACGATGTATTCAGCGACGGGAATGAAATATTTTAGTGCTGGCTCAAATGCGAGGAATTTCAGAAAAACCTGGAAAAGCAACGCTTGCAGTAAATGACAAATTTAAAGCGTGTAGTCAGCATGAACAGAACAACGCAATGCTCTGTAAAACGATCTGAAGCCGCAATTACTCTTTTATCTCAGGCAGTTCATTCCCATACGATGTTTCCGCAGAATAAATGAAATGCCGAACTCCAAACATGTTGTTGCCATTATTGTTTCTCCTGCTGCTGTAGTTTTAAGCTTTAATCAGTGGGTATGTAATGTTGTAAAGGGGCTGGACTACTTTGTTCAGTCCAAATTCCATTATGTGAATTTATGCTTTTTTTTAATATAAGCATTAACAACACAATGCGTGCTCAAAAACCGTTACTTATAAGCTTAAGAAGCGGCAGTGTTTTGACAAAGTGTGGTATTCGAATAGTAAATGCTGAAGTGTTTAATACTTGCTTGTGAGCCTTAGATAAATTGCCTGCTGCAATTTCAGCAAGCGGAGTTCTGCTCAGCTGCCTGTAGTACACATTGCGGATTCCTTTTGTGAGGGCACGGGCAATCTTTCAACGATAAGGCTGACGTGCCTGTCGAAATTTTGTTTCCCTTTCACTGTGTTGTATTTTCCCTACTCGTACAACATCAATTGTGATGTCATCATTGCCCATTGGTTTGTGTCTTGTTATCATTATGTATTTTACATTACAGGAACTGAAGGTACTGAAGGGTAGGAACTGAAAGTACAGACTGTTGTAATCATCAGAAAGTTTTTTTTTTCTGCTGTTTCCTGATGTATTGGTATTTGAAGGCTATTGGGCAGCAATGATTTATCTTCCTGAACTCGCTATATAACATATGGGTCCATGGTCATCTTAGTTTAGATTTACCTTTTAGAGGTGGTATTTTTCTCCATCGTTCAGCCTTCAGACATACTTGGAAAGTGTTAGGCACAGACATAATCTTTCTTAATCCCCTTTTATCCTGAGGTGACGTCCCAGGCACGCTTGCCCCCTGGGAATATTCACTGTGCTCTTCAGGCTTTTTTTCTGATTCTACACAGATTTTTTCTCCTTCAAACATGTCACCACTGTCTGTGCTGCCGTGTGCAGCCCATGCATCTTCTGTATCTTCTGATGAACTTCTGAGCTCTGTGTTGCCTTCCAAACTATGTCCCTCACTTTGACTTGAAATATGGACTATAGATTGTGTACTGTCATCTGGTTTGGAATCCTTACCAATACTCACCTCCTTCTGCGCCCTAAGCACTTGGATTCTTACTTTTTTTCTATCTTCATGCCAAATCACTGATAACCATTTCCTGTTGCTGGAGCAATCCTCTCCAAGGACTCTGTTTGACAGTGTTGACCACATATTGTCATGCCACCTAATTTTTTTTCTAGCTTAGAAAACTTCAGAAATTCTTTGATCTCATTCCCTACTTCACCAGCCCTTGACCACAGGTCTGGCCTCCTACTCCTCTGTCCTCCTTTAACATGTGGCATTGCCAACAATCTGAAAAATAGGGAACACATCTGAATGAAGTGGAAACATAATTGAAATTCAACTCCCAATGGATGTTAATAGTGTAGGAGTGCAACAGATGTACAAGCCATTAAATGTTCTTATTTCTGTGTTTAATTTTTGAGGGACCCTATATTTTGATATAGCATCAATCACAAAACAGCATTCTGTCACTGTCACGACCACCAGTCAGGGGAGATCAACTCACAAAATAACTAACCAGTACCAGCAGCGGGTTAATAATAACATGTGTTAATCCACCAGCACATGCTCTGCTGTGCGGCAAAGCACTGTTTTAACCATTCAAACCCGCTTCCCGCTACTCGGTATTGAGTCTTCTCTTTGAGAGCACTACCTCGCGTTTACTCTGAATCTCGCTTACTGGTTACTGAACTCCCTTTTGCCTCTCGACCTTGGACCTTACCTTCTGTTTTGAATTGTTTGCTTCTCTCTGTATTTCCAGTATTTCGATCTACCTTTCACCTAACAATCTCGTTCTGGATTGTTCGCCTGTCTCAATAACTACTTGCTCCTGCATCTGCACAGGATCTGCATACCTTTTCACTGAGGATTTCTGACAGTTTTCTTCTTCTCTTTTCAGCATGGAATAAACCTATTACTTGTTCCTTGGAGATTACCATGTGCCAATACGATAAGATCACTGTATTGACCATATACAATTTCTTGCATTAGAAATTCCTATTTTGCATATCCCAGCTTGCTCTCCTTGAGACACACATACAGGGAGAGAAGCTGGGGGTCAGAGCGCAGGGTCAGCCATTTATACGGCACCCCTGCAGCAGTTGGGGTTAAGGGCCTTGTTCAGGAGCCCAATGGAGTAGGATTCCTCTGCCGACCGTGGGATGTTAACAAGCAACCTTTCAGCCACAGGTGCAGATCCTTAGCCACAGAGCCGCCGCTCTGCCAAATGTGCCAATTCTTTAAAAGAAGTCCAAAAAAATGCAAATTTATTTGTAAAAATAGCTGTTGTACAGAACATCAGTGGCTATTGAAGAGTACATACAAGCACAGAGACAAGTTAATAAACTTGGAATGACTACTTACAGCTCTGGAAAGACCGAAGATATTGTTTCCGGTTGTTAAGGAACAAGTAATAGGTTTATTCCATGCTGAAAAAAAAGAAGAGTGAAAACAATGTTTCGGCTGTGGAGCCTCACTCAGGTGTGAGAGAGAGAAGGCAGTAGGCAAAGGTAATGTAGTGGGAGAACAAAGGCTGGGAGGGAAGAGGGGTGAGAGGCGGGAGCAGGGGACAGAAAGAGAGGCCAATCAAGAGGTGTGAAGTCAGAATAGGTGTTGAGAGGTGTGAAATGAAACTTCCAATGAATGGAGAAAATTTAGTAGAATAGTAGTCTTTCGTTTAGAGAAGGGGTAAGGTGTGATCCTAGCTGCAGGATACGTTTGGTTTTGGTTTTCTTTCTAATGTATGAGTTCAGAAAACCATCTTTGAGAACACAGATGGAGAGATTAAAGTGGTCATGGCCATCAGAGGTGAAATGAGAAACAGTGGTTTTTGGAGAGATCTTTAATCTTCATAGCCCTGACATGTTCTCTGAAGCGGTCTCCAAGTCTCCTTCCTGTTTCTCCAATATAGAGAGAAACTGGGCATTTACGCAAGAGATACAGTAAATAAGGTTGCTGGAGGTACAAGATGCCATCTGGGTGATCCAGAATTGTCCTGAGGGGCCTTGAATGAGTGTGGTGTTGGATGTGTACTTGCAGGCGATACAGCGAGCTCTGTTGCAAGGGAAAGTACCTGGTGTGGATGGTTGCTGAGGGCGGTCAAGGGAGCTGTGAACAAGAAGGTTGTGCAGATTAGGTGACTGGTGATATGAGATGATGGGGCGGTCAGAAAAGAGGGCCCCAACAGAGGGATCATCCTGTAGGATGGAAAAGTTGTCGTTAACAGTCCTGGGGATAGGAAGTGTGTTAGGGAAGCACCAAAGGAATGCGGTTGTTACGGTGGGAGTTCCTGATTGGGTTGATGGTCCAAAGGGTGTTTTTGGCTCGGGCAAGGGCCCTGTCAATAACACTGCTGGGGTATCCTCTGTTGATGAAAAAGGAGTTCATTTTGAGGGTTTGGTTCTGGAATTCGATGTCGTCGCTGCATATTTGTTGTAGCCGAAGGAACTGTGAAAAAGGGAGAGATTTTTAGTATGTTTGGGGTGAAATGAGCTATACAAGAGATAGCTGTGTGAATCTGTGGGTTTGTAATAGACAGAAGTGGAGAGTCTGGGGTAGTTGATGGAGAAGTTGATGTCCAGAAACTGAAGAGTAGTGGAAGATATGTTAACTAATATTTGAGGTACAGGTGGAAGTTGGTGAAATGGTGCAGGAAGCACTTAAGCTGATCGTTGGAGTATGTGGCGGCACTGACGCAGTCATCAATATATCACTTGTAGAGGTCAGGGACATAGCCAGTGTAGGAAGCAAAGAAGCGTTCTTCTACAGGGTACAGGAAAGTTGTTATAGAGATAAATGGTATTCATGAAACAAATAATGTTGCAAAAAACTTTGCCAAAAGTCACAACCCATTTAACATTCATCAGACAGGTTAATCAGTTGGATATCTCTTAGGTTCAAAATGCACTCAACGGCTGTATAATGCAAGCTCAAGAGTCAAAAGAACAGTAGTGAACTACAGTTCTTACAATAATAAACAGCCATTTGATCTTGTGAATGATCTATCATACACCCTTGAAATGATGTTACAGATTTGGAAGTTTGCACAGCTTGTAGTCTTTCTAACTCCATGAGTCACACAGACAGGGAGAGAAGCTGGGGGTCAGAGCGGGTTGGCCACTGTGCTCTTGTGCCAAACAGGTCATACAAAGACTGCCATTCCTTATATCTTTCCCTGAACCTGTGCGTCACTTCCTCACCTTCCAGAAGCAAAATATCGAGCTTCCACACACCCTTCCCCACAGTAACAGCTGTTGGAATAGAAATTGTACATGACAGCAGACAATGGTCAGAGAAAAAAAAACAGGGGTTAGGCCTGTGGTCTTGCAAGTAAAATCACGTATCAAACAAAAGGCGTGAGGCTTGGGTCCCATTAGACTAGTGCCTTGTGAAACCTGCCCTCCCCTGACTATGAAGTTTGAAGCCATCTTTCAGTTTAAAATCTTTACATAATGTTTGCAATAATATTGATGATTTATCAAATTGGACCCGCCTCTCGCCCCTCATTCTGCCTTCTCTTTCTAAAAGAGAATTAAAATCCCCAGCTAAAACCACTGGTTCCCATCCCAATAAATATACTCAGTTCCTGAATTAGGACATATCTGTCATGTGAGCAACTCAGACAATATATATTTAAGAGTTTAAATTAGACATTCATGAAACCCAGATACACCACCAGTGCTCTCCCTGGTTTCACTACAAGGTGCTGACGTACCTCTACCATCTTATTTTTAATTAGAACAGCTATACCATCAGATTTATTTTCTTTGGACCCACTCCAGATTGATGGGCCCAATGTCCCTAGTTCTTCCATTTACCTTCCTCACAAATGATAGGATATTCCTTGCCCTTAACTTGGAGCGAATGCTTCTCACATTTATTGACACAATATTAAGAGCCATACTTAAAGTAGGACCAGGGGAGACTAAAAGCTCTGGCTACAATCATTCAGTAGGTGACACCTACCCAACAGGCCTCCCCCCCCTTTTGCTTTAATTGTCTCCTCCTCCACCACCCCCACAATCCATAGGATATTTCACCACCTGCCCTCCTTGAGTCTTTGGTTCTAAAGCTTGGTCAGTAAGATCACATATATTAGAGACATCTAAACCCATGGGAGAACCTACCCGAGGACTCGGAAAATGATCTTCCCTCACTCTTCTACTCGGAGTTCAATCATTTTCTAAATCCAATGTCTCTTTTAGACTGCACCCTCTGTTCTGTACATTTCATTTGAGCACTTTCAGTCTCCACAGGTGGCAGGCTATTGGAAGAGCAATGGTCTTCCCAGTTTTGTTCTATTTGCAAAGGAATTTGGACAGTCTTTAAACACATGACCTTCACACTCACAGAGATTACATTTCCTCACGCTTGTACATTCAGTATATGCATGTCCAATTTCCTTGCACTTAACACACACCACCTTTGTACAGGCATCCACAAAGTGACCCAGCTCCCCACATCTCCTGCACGGTTTTGGCTGCCCTTGGTAGAACACAAGGCCTCTATTTTCACCTAATCCAATCAAAGAAGGAATGTGTTTAAATCCACCATAACCATTTTTTGTCTTCATGCAATGAAACAGGTACTCTCCATGCACAGTTCCAGATGCCATCATCATCCAAGACTTTCTGAAGCTCACCTTTCACTAAACAATACTTAGACAACCATGTCAAAACATCTTCCTTCATCACCATCTCATTAAACATGCGAACAATCACAGTCCTATTAATTAATAATAATTGCTTACACTTATACAGCGCTTTTCTGGACACTCCTCTCAAATAGCTTTACAGGTAATGGGGACTCCCCTCCACCACCACCAATGTGCAGCATCCACCTGGATGATGCAACGGCAGCCATAGTGCGCCAGAATGCTCACCACACATCAGCTCTCGGTGGGGAGGAAAGCAGAGTAATGTAGCCAATTCATAGGGGGGGGATTATTAGGAGGCCATGATTGGTGAGGGCCAATTGGAAATTTGGCCAGGACACCGGGGTTACACCCCTACTCTTTTCGAGAAACGCCCTGGGATTTTTAATGACCACAGAGAGTCAGGACCTCGGTTTTACATCTCATCCGAAGGACGGCGCCTGTTTACAGTATAGTGTCCCCGTCACTATACTGGGGCATTAGGACCCACAAAGACCACAGGGTGAGTGCCCCCTGCTGGCCCCACTAACACCTCTTCCAGCAGCAACCTTGGTTTTTCCCAGGAGGTCTCCCATCCAGGTACTGACCAGGCTCACACCACATTAGAAAGATCCATCAGCTTCTGCCATTCAAACATTTTAATCAGGCCCACATCTTTTTTTCTCCTCTATTTTCATCCAAAATTGTTCCAGTAACTTCGCCGATTGAAACTAATGTCAAAACCAATTCCCTTCAGCAAAGTGATTAAGCATTTGACATCTAATGCCTTAATCCTTTCTGTAACACCTTCCTTGAAAAGTCCAACCGTGAAATATCACCCGAGTGAGCCGAACCCTCACCACCCTTATACACCAAAAGTGAGCAAAAGTAACGGTGCATGCCGACTCTACAGGCCGCCATGGCCGTTACAAATGTGTCAAAAGCAAACTTAACCTAAACCGAAACCTCTGCTGTGCACCAAACCCACCAAAACCCTATTCCCTTAATCTTACACTTATACAAAAACTCCACTCTCGACTTCTGGGTTTAACCCTTTACATCTCAAACACTGGTTAGAGACTCAGTCTGTCCCAGGCTCAGCGGTTATATAGGACAGGACTCGGCGAGCTGCAGGTGAAACTCGTTGTTCTGCGCTCCCCGTGCGGAATGCTCGTCTCCTCCCTCCAGACTCATCAAACCGCCTTCATACTCTATAGCGGGAAAAAAAAACTCCCTTTACTGTCTTCATACAGTACATCCCTCTTAAATCCCAGAAACACAGAAACTCCGGGGCGTTTCTGTGAGTCAGTACTAGGTTTCTCTGTTCGAGGTTACAAGCAGAAACAATAAAAGCGCTGAAAGCAGGAAGTTATTTCTGCTCGTAGGCATAAATGTGTAAAAATAAATGTTCTGATTCCTAAAACCTAATAAAATCCATGTAAGTCTCCTTTTCGTCCCCAATGCATATAACTGAATATAAACCAGTCACGTTCAGCTACTTTTCTGATGTATATGAATACACTAGTTCTGGTGCAGCTCTTACAACAAAGATACTTAAGAACTTTTTTTTCATACGAGCTCTTGCCGTTTTTAAATTGAATATTTTTTCATTTCAGTAAATCACACGAAACACCAGCAACACTCATTGTAAGCATCTGACCAATCACATTCCTGAATTTCAAACCCATTTAGTATTTATTTTTAACTTGTTTTATTTTTTTTTAAATTTTAAAACCTGTTTTAAGTATTCTTGCCATTTTTAGCATATTGTAAGTGGATTTTTTCAAATATTTTATTTTTTAAATCATATCAACCCATTGTAAGTTCCCATTGATAATTCCTGAGCTTTATAACTGTGTATTATTTCTTTTTACCTTTTTTATTTTTTTTATTATTTTACAGAGCTTTTTAATATATTGTGAGCATTTTAGTGTCATTTTAAAATAGGACTATCAATGCTCCTGACTTTTAAACCTGTATTTATTCTGACATTATTCTCTCCACCTGCAGATGAGGGAGGTATTTGATTTTAAATTTGTTGATTTGGGGGGAAAATGTACATTCATTTCCTTGTATGTATCACCAGTGAGAAACTTTTTTTGGATGAATTGCATTTTTGGATGAATTGCAATCTTTACTTCAAGGCCTTCAGGCTGATATAGAAATGACGGGAGATTTAAATGACACATTTGATAAATCAGACAGGAACAGCATAACATCTAAAATGGCAGAACCCTCTAAAGTACTGAAAAAATTCCGGCACATTCATAATAAATACAATTTATTTAATTTAAAGGATAAAATTTGCTTTAAAAAGAAAACCACAATTTGTACGATATCATATTTCAATATCGACATTCAGATGAAGAATTTGAGGATTTGAATATCATTGAAGAGTACATCGATTTTGGGACAATGTTTGCATCTGAATAATCCTTCCTCCTGGAAAGAAGGAAAAAAAAGTTTTGAGTCTCAGTCTTCAGGATCCCCCCCAAAAAACGTGCAAATTTGTTTCCGATGTATTTTGGATAAAGATATAACTCTCATAGAAGATACATTTTATCAGTTGAATGTAGTCGATACTTTCGACTTTTTATATGATGATAGGACCTACATTTAGGGCTCAGTACTGATAACACTGCTGCTATTGATGGAGTAGAAATAAGTGATGTACTGGCAGTTTTTTTTCTGAGGCAAGAGGTCCTAGAACACCTCCTATAAAAATGTTAAGATTCAGAGCAAGAAATATTTTTCCACCTCACCTAATGCTATTGCATTAACGAGGCTGAAGTTGGCTTCTTATTCGCCAGCTGCTGCTTTGTGTTTTTCGTTCCATCTTAAATGCTACTGCTGTGATGTTATGTCGTCTTTCGCCTGTAGATGGCTCTCTACAGTCATTTTTAAAAATACTTATCCGGATGTATTATTGTACATTTCCTCAGTAAAGGGGAATATGTAAGTAGAGACTGTCCAAATTGCATTTTTGTATGAAACACATTTCAGAAACACAACTCACAATAAAACAAACTGGCATGTTATACCACGAGTAAATAAGACAAAGGCAAAACGTAAATTCACTGGCACTTCCTGCATATTTTCCACGACCTTGCCTTCTGATCATAAAAAGTCTCAAACTCTTGCATTTTACAAGAAATTTTAATATAGCAGTTTTAAATGGGACATTTAGAACATGGTATATGAGACTATATGGTTAACTGAGGATGAGCAGAGGGTGATCGAACCTACCTCCTGGTTATAAAAATGTCTAAAAATTCTGACACAGATGTGTGAGAGACAATGGAAAAGACTATCAAAATCCTGAACTTCAGGACATTGTACTGTACCGTTTTTTTTAAATACGACCCTCTGAACATGGCACGAGAGAATACATTGTCAAATGGTAAATGCAATGTTTGCTATATTTCTAGGGCCCTCCCTCCTGATTTTAAAATCATCTCATATTTCTGACATCAAGGTGTGAGACACAATATAACAGACTGTCAAAATCCTGAACTTCAGGACATTTTATGATACCATTTTAAAAATATGACCCTCTGAGCATGGCATGTGAGAAAATGGCATGTGAGAATGCATTGGGAAAAGGTGAATGCAATTTCTGCTGAATTGCTATTGCCCTCCCTCCTGATTACAAACTCGTCTCACAATTCTGACACTGAGGTGTGAGACACAATGTAACAGACACTATTAAATTGTGAAGTACAAGAGATTATACTGTTACGTTTTTTTTAATATTGACCCTCTGGCATGTGAGGACTTGTAGTCAACAAAATAGCACACATTCTGCCAATTTGCTTTGTCCCTCCTTCCTCGTTACCAAAACATCTTAGTATACCGACACTAAGGTAAATGTCTCTAAATCCAGAAGTTAAGTTGTCAAAGTATATCAGAGTCAACCAATACTGATCAGGTTCTGCTGCTGCTGAGCCCGCAGCCTTCACCATAAGGTCCAATTCCCCAAGCCTGTACCCTTCAGAAATTGCAGTATAGAATGAAAAAAAACTCTAATAGATATCGGCCACTGTTGGCGATTTTCCTTTAAGAGAGATAGATAATACTTTATTAATCCCGTAGGGAAACTGACAAATGATTCTCCAGAAATTTTACGGAGTGTATCACTTTCACTGAGACCGAGGAGTGTTAAGCTGTACATGAGTCTTTGTGGCTCGGTTGTTAACAAAAAGGGTGGTGGTTTGAGCCTTCCCAGGGACGCTATGAGCCTTTTAATGTACACACCCGTCTCACTTTACCTCCACGGCCGGTCTTGTACCGCAATCAAATACAGAGCCCGCAGGGGGCAGTAGGCTCGCAAATATAGCTCACTGTGTATATAATGAAGAAGCGGAGGTTAGTTTCTCATCTGCATGTTGCAGAGCCTTATGCAACTCGCAACAACAGTTGGGGTTTGATCCCTGCACGGGCTATTAGTTGAAAGACCATTGTAAATGACGTGTAACAGATTTATCCAGCTGGCTTTTATGTTTCATACTAAATTGCTATCTTGAAACCAAAATAATTAGAAATATGGAACACAACTGTTGTTCCCCATGAAGGAAAGCTGTTTTACACTGACGTCACTCCTTTTTATTTAATCCAGATTTTAAAAACAACTCCGCCCTATCAAAGGAAAATGTTACACAAAAGTTGGAAAGCACACTCTGAATCCATCTGTATATTTGATTTCCGCAATCCGTTCAAGGCTGCCTATGTTAATCGTAAGTGTATAGATTAAACATTTAATATATTGTTCAGTTTAAATCAAAATGCTTTACTACTACAAGAGAGAAGTATAGTATGGAGGATGCGACAAATGTGTGATTTCTAGGAAGAAAACTACTTTTCTTTGCGTTCGAAATTAATTCGAAACAATTGACACACAAACCCTTTGTCTTTTTTAAAGAGATTATATCTTTAAACAGACAAATGTATAAAATGTGTTTTTTTTACCTAGAGATTTTGGACAGGGGCGATGTATTACTAGTAGAGGCTGCTGACTAACACTGTACTGTCTGGAGATCAGCTCCATTTGCAATAAAAAAACATGCGTAACAAAGCTGGAGAGCAGCTGAACTTGTGCTCAGTAGTCAGTATGGTGCTGAGGGTTCAATACTGGTGTTGTTGTATTAGCACAAGCTGCACAGGCTCTGAATCAGACCATTTCAATTAGTCTGATCAGTGCAGGACAAGTTTGCCCATGTCACCCAGCTCTGATTCAAGATCGAGTTGCATCTTCAACATTTTGTTTTTGTTTCTGATCATAATTTTCTTTAGTTATGATCGATATTGAATTTTTTCTAAGTAAAACAAAACTAATCAAACATGCAGGCAGATTTTTGAAAAGTATTAGGAGTTGACAGGGCGCTCCTTCGGAATAGTCGTCAGAAAATGTGAGAAAAGGAAAGTTACGTAAACTCTCACACACAGCATTAAAGACTGGAATCTGGACATTAAAAAAACTAGCTGTCTCCCCGTCGGTAATCAAACCCCGGTTTCCCGCGTGACAGGCAGGGACACAAACAACTTTACTAACTAGGAGCGCTTGCTAGCTATTAGGAGGCATTTACTCTTAAATATGTTACTGTTTTGGTTTTCGACTTTAATTTTCCCGATACCAGTTTTTTTACAAAAGTAAAGGCACACGGCACATGTGTGGCACATCACGTCCGAGTTTAGTGACAACTACCTCAGAGATTGTAAGCTGGGTAGTTTCAGATCACTTTTTTTTAAAGGTTCAAGCAAACCCGAATACCTTTGTGTAATCGTTTTTCATAAAGTGTAATTGTATTATAGCATGTGCCCTTGATGGTTTTCTTGATACGTTATATGTGCTCTTGTTTGTATTGTATGTAGTTTTGTTGTTCAAATAAAACGTAAAAGACACAACTTTCCAGATGCGGCTGCTGTAAAAATAAAATGACATCAAGGGTGCTGTACGCAGAGGTCTGAAACCTGCTCCACAGAAGATCTTTATCCAGAGGTGTTAAAGAAGTCGAGATCTCGCCATGAGAGGGGAAGCATCTCAGAAAAAGCAGGTGCAGTCAGTTCCACGGTCATAACGCCACTAAGTCGGGCGACAAGAGCAAAACCCACCCGGCTTCCTCCAGGCAAGTAATGAGACAAAGAGACAGCACGCAGCGGGTCATGTGGCTGAGCGGTCTAAGGCACTGGATTAAGGCTCCAGTCTCTTCAGGGGCGTGGGTTCAAATCCCACCGCTTCCAGGTGCTTCTGTCGAGACCCCCTTTCAGCTGGCTTCAGACGGAAGGGAGAAAACTGCTTTTTGGCAGTCTCTCGAGAAACTAAGCAAAGTGTTTAAAGATACTTTCTCAGCTTGACATCAAGGCACAAAACAAAAACCTTCTTGCGTCCTCTCAACCCAAAAGCGCTTTGCCACTTTTTGCGTTATGCAGGGAACGACGTCTGCCCAGATCACTTTTGTGTCAATGCAAATCGTAGTGTGCCCTCCGTTTTAATGTTGGCTGTGCTGGCGTGCTGCTTCTGTCTGTGAAACTTGAATGTTCTGCTTCTTCACAACAAATCGTCGGCGGGGGTTGAGCTTGTTAAATCTTTGCGCATAGCGCTCCTTTGGAAGTACTTTGTCCAAGTTCAAAAGCGATCGTGGGATTTACTTCATGCGTGCAAAAAGCATGCCTCGCACGACACCTCTACATACCCGACCACCACTGCATCACACAGCTGCCAGCGCACCTCACCGTGCCACACAGCTGCAAGCGCACCTCACCGTGCCAGGCCACCACTGCATCATACAGCTGCCAGGGCACCTCACCGTGTCAGGCCACCACTGCGTCACACATATTTCAGCGCCATATATTTCATGGATATTATGGAATATAATGGATGGATATCTTAGTTATCTTTCTAGTTCACAGGTTTGCATGCATAATTTAATTTTGAAAGCCACTGAGACATCAGGTACTACTGTTGTATTTATGAAAAAGAAACAAAACAAAAAACATACTAACAACTGTGCCATCCTACTCCTTAGTTAATACATTTTATTATTCATCAACAGTTAACATTGTTAGCAAAATATTTTGAATTATATTTAACCCTATTTTTTCTTTAGTTTTGTATTTAACTTATTATATGATAGTCAGACTTAATGTATATTTGAACAATGAAAATATATTTTTACAAGATTTTACATTAAGCACTTAAAATTAATATGGTTAATAATAGTAAACTGTAAAATGCTTTAACAAGATCGGTTAAACTGCAAAGAAAATGCTTTCAGAGAAAATGTTTCAGGTGTGAAGAACATAGATCTCCAATGCAATTTCAACCAAACCTGTTCCCACACACCCTGCCCCCACTACCATTAGAAAATACACAAACATTTTAGCGTTTCATTCTGAGCAGAAGACCTTCACACCTGAAGAGTGCTGGCTGTGACGAATTAAACCGGTTTTACAGGTTTCAATCACAGACCATGTGACATGGGAGTCAGGAAACTAACACACAGCGCCACTGGATTTGATAACGCTATAAAAACGCTATAAAATAATGTGACTTTAACAGAACAAGTTTACAGCACAGTACAAAAATAAATGCTGACCATGACTTTAGAAGCATAAATTGCCTTACACTCAATTTAAACACAAGCTGTCTTTAGCCCTCTAAGCTAGTTCATACAGAAATGTAGAGATCCAGGCTCAGAACACACAGCTTCATTAGCGAATACATATGCAGGACAACTAGAGAAGACGTTTTACAGAGGATGGATTTTTAGAAACATCCCATCAGTGACATCACTGAAGTCAACTCCTAGGTACTGTAACTGTCGTGTGGATAGTTTCACAAGAATCAGACAAAGGTTTAAGCATCACTTGTTCTAGATAAAACTGCAAAAAAAAAAAAACAACAACCAATAATGTACTTCTTTGCGGCTCTGTTTGCCCAAATCATATATTCACAACGTGAAATCTAGAAAATAATATTACGTAACCAAAATCCGCAATATGGAAACAGAACCTGTGTAATTGTTGATAGATGATGTACTCGTAACATTTTTTCAAGATGAACTACAACATTTAAAAAATGACTTGTATGTACTTGATATCTCTAATCAATCCACAGGTCCCAGCACAAAACGAAACTAAAACACATACCGTTTCGCGCTTCTTATTAGTTGCTCAAAAAGTAATTTGACCGTATGAAATGCATAATATAAACCTAGAAACATATACGTGAGCAGTACTTAAGCACTGTAGTATCGGTGTTAAGACATACCTTTCAAATACTGTAAATCAAGTTAAAAATATCTCAAGACCGATTCTGGTCATAATGAAACCATGTTTCGTGTATGTTTTCTTTTTCATCTTGAAATAACTCATTTCTAAATACCTTTTTCACTGTTAACATCTTGCAGCAACTCTGCAACAAAATATACACTCTGACAGTTCATCCTGCTACCAACATTAAATAAAACAAATCTTAAGATTTCTATATTTATGTCTTTATTTAGTGGTTTCATTAGTGACAAAGGCTAAACTTTCTTGGAAAAATGTATTTTATATGTTGCGGAAAAAACTGACTTGCTTTAACAAAATATGTTTACAAATCCTTTCACCTGGCATTTTCGAAGTTAGAAATTATGGAACGCTCTGTTAAAAGCAAGGGAGTTTTTATGTCCGTTGCAGTTCTTTTGCAACATGAATATAATTATATCGTTATTAATTTCTTGAGATACGCAATTCCATATTATATTTCCTTTTAATCAAATTCTAAAAGTATGCTTGTTGACTCCGGTATCGCGTTAGTTAAAGACTTCGAAGCTTACAATGTTTAGGAAGAAATGGAATACTGGTGTGTATTTTTTTCTTTAAAGTACGGAGACCAGCCATATACTGTCTGTTTATGTTCCAAAATTAATATCGTTTATGGCCTTCACACGCGTTACAGTATGCTCCTATTCTTTTTATGCTCAGAAGAGCCCACACACTCAGCTCTTAACCCCAGTGTGCAGAAAGGGTCAAAACGTGTTTCTCAGCAGAAATAAACATGTTTCTGCAAGTTTGGTCAACCCCATGTAAGTTATGGGGCAGTAACAGCACACTTTTCAAAACGTGTTTTTCAGCCCGAAATAAACGCGTTTTTTCAGACAACTGAATCCCCATGTAATAATATTTCTCTTCAGTGGTAAATTAGATATGAATATTCAATACTTAAATGGGCACAGTTAAGACATTAAATATACATATTCATACTGTATACAGTACAGTTTGCATACGGTAATATGTTTATGTTACGCGATTAAAAAATAAATAAATAAAAATGAAAAGTCCAGCACCAGCTGGATTTGAACACACAACCTGCCAGTTGGTAGTCACGCACCTAGACCAGTGGGCTACAAGACAGCTCGCATGAACACGTAGGCGAAACAGCCCTACAGAGCCCTGTCGCAGTACATGGATATAATCATACCGTTATTAAATTCTTGAGATACGCGATTCCATATTATATTCCCTTTTAATCAAATTCTAAAAGTATGCTTGTTGACTCCGGTATCACGTTAGTCAAAGACTTCGAAGTTTACAATGTTTAGGGAGAAATGGAATACTGGTGTGTATTTTTTTCTTTAAAGTACCAAGACCAGCTATATACTGTATGTTTATGTTCCAAAATTAATATCGTTTATGGCCTTCACACGCGTTACAGTAAACTCCTATTCTTTTTATGCTCAGCTACTAAGATTTCCCTTCAGTGGTAAAATTCAATATCTACAACGGGCACAGTAAAGACGTTTACAGTAAGTCTTTCTACGACAGACCAACGGACCACGAGTGCCCCTGTCGGTCAACCAATCACGCACCGCGGTATTTTGCGTCATCACGCGTCACGATGCACGACGCCGTAGCCAATTACCTCCGGTACGTGTCTGTACCGCGCACTTTGAATGGCTGCATCTGTAAGGAGATTGGAAAATATAAGAGCGTCTGAAACGTATAAGTACAGTACAGGTGGACGTAAAAGTAGTTAGATAAACAGTTTTTGTATTTTTATACAATTAGTTGCAATAGTGGAAACAATTTGGATTTTTTCGAATGTCTCAAAACCAGACATGCTGAAACGCTGTAGGTTTAGAATCGAGACTGGGGAGAATAACGTCTTGTGAGAAGATCTGTTTACCTAACGATTAGATCCTGTAAATCCCTTGTAGCCTCCCTAAGTCTGTCCCAGTCCAGTGGATAAAAATGTATTGTTAATGGAGTGTTGGTTTCTCTGTTAGGGGATACTGGAGCACTACTGTCATGCTTGTTTCACTCCTCTGTTCAACAGTGTGCTATAGAGTAATGTATATGGGGAGACGGCAGGAAGCCACAGGAGTATTGGGGCAGCAGGTTTTACTTGCCGAGTACCAGATTTTAATGGGTGGTTTTATCCCAGATCTATTGGGTTGGAATATTATGCATTACAAAGAATGACTATCCAGAACAGGGTATCACGTGGCTTCAACTGACTGTGATCACTCAGTATGTTGATGGTATTCTGAGTTCTTCCCCTGACGAGGAAACCCACAAGTCTGAGTTGCTTCAGCTTTAGAGTGTCTAATATTAAGCAGTTATAATAAGGCCCTTTTGTGTCGAGCATTGTGGAATTTTAACAGGGCCAGGGTGCAATGTTTTTACGGGGTGAGCACAACTTTTAACAGATCTGCTTAAGGGGGGAGTGCAGTACAAGGACAAGATTGCCTTGGTTCCAGCAGCAAAAGCCGCCTGTAATAATTTGAAACAAGCTCTCTTACAGGTGCTGAGACTGGGGTTTCCTCAGATGGATCAACCATTCCTTTATATGTAAGTGTGGACAAAGGGTTACTGTATATGTATATAATGTATGTATTTGTTGCATGTAGGCCACAATTCTGGATGGCTATGGAGAAATAGGATTCTCTCACAACGGCAGGGACTCCAGTTAAGAATACTGGGCTTGTCTCTGAACTGATTTGTAGTTTTACAGCTGCCGACAGAAGCAGCTTGAGTAAGGTGTAAATAACACAATAAATAAAGAATTCCAGTAACTCAAGGTAACAACCATGCAGATGCAGATGCCAGACGAGCGGCACTGGGAGAGCGGGAGTCTGAGACCCCTGTGAAACCTCTATTGGGGAAAGGGGAGAATTCAGGTTGAGGGCTTTAATAGATGTTTAATAGTGGTTAGAACAAATGTGTAAAAATGTGGGGTTGTATAATGATGGGATGTGGACTGGCACATACCCAAGTGTATGACAAAGATGATCCCGTGGTACGGACTGCCCTTCCCCTTGGATACTGATCTAGGGGCATACTACACTGGGAAGGTGTGCCAGGCTGTAATTGCCTCACTAGGGGTAAGTTAGAAGTCACATTGCCCCCATCACCCACAGTCTGAAAGACCAACTAAGGAAATATCAACTGAAGGAACACCATGGGTAGATGCTCTACCTGCAGTCCTGTGCGGTTTGCGGGCTGGAGCAAACAGAACTGTGAGACTGAGCCCATTTGAGATCATCACGGGCAGCCAAAGAAACTCCCTGGAGGCCAAGTTTGGCTAACGCACTGATGAATTAACTAACTCTCTATTAAAGTATTGTAGGTTTGTTAACTGAAGCAGTGCACAGGGCTCGTGAACAGGTGCCGGACGCTTGGGGACCTCCAGTAGAGGTGAGACACGACCGGATACCTGGCGAGTGGGTGTAGGTGAAGAAGAGATACCCTGCCAGACGTTGCAATCCTGCTGGGAGGGACCATATCAAGTGCCACCAACTACTGACTGTGCCATCTGAGTGACAGGATGAGATCGCTGGATCCGCGTATCGCACTTTCACCGACCCACGGCACCAGAGACTGAGTGAACAGAAAGAAGGATGTTGTTACCGTTTCTGTGTCTGATGTTTCCTAAGACCAACAGTGTGCTTGTTAGGCCTGAGGAGCATTTCTGGGGATATGGTATCAATACATTCCGGGTGTTGGCATATCTATAAGCCAAAAAATTATAATCGGAGTTGGGTCAGTATTGCTGTTCCAAGATCCTGACGATAGATCTCCACATGGCTGAGGTCTGCGTTTGGGTCCTGGAGTAGGACTTTATGTATTTGTAGGATTAGGGTTGTTTTATATGTATAATTGTAACTATCACTTGTACAAAAACATCAATAACATATTGTTGTAACTGTGGAACACACAATGTCATGGTAATGCATGCCTGTACATCTAAAAAGGAAAGATCTGCCCTGACATTGTATGTGTAAAAATAGGCAGTCCTGACGTATGCCATATTTTATAAGGGGGGAATGAAGTAAGAGATAAGATGTAAAAAGGGTTAACTTAAGTCAGTTCTGCCTGAAAATTAGACTTCTAAGCAACAGGGGTTTATGGCAGGAAAGGGGGTTAACTGATAAGGATTCCAGATGCGAACAAGGAACCCCCTGGGGGCATAATCTTAGACTGACCATTTGGCCAGGGCCTCTTAACTGGCCAAATACCATGACCCCACCCCTTACCATAACATTGAATGACGTCTGAAGCAGCAAGCAAGGACTATATAACCTAAAAGTTTGTACCGGCACATCGAACAATACTTCGGTTTTGTTGTTTCTTGCGGGAAACAAGACTTCGGCTTTATTGTTCCTTGCATGCAATAAACTCATCTGTTTTACTTCATCTTGGGATCAAGAACCTTATTCCTTCTGTTACAACAGTACCAAACGCACGTTTCTTCTGTAACCGGAGCCGATCATTTGCAATTCGGCTGTGCCGACAGACCAGGACGAGCTCTGTCGGCTCAAAAGCAGCGCAGGACCTGCAAGTACAACAGAAAGATTAGCATCCAGCGGGGGCCTCTTAGTGAGCCCAAGATCTCATCAAGAATCGGCTCCAGCAACAGGGCTGGGCGCATTGTTCCATTTTCCGACCACTCTCGGTGTAAACAAGTCCCTCCTGGTCTCTGCTTGAATTGCACTTTCCTGCGTTTGCTTTGGTGTAAGTGGCTTCCCCTGCATGGGCGAATGTGAAGAAGATCCTTAGTAAGTCATTGAAGAAAACCGAGAAGAGGTCGAAGTGGCCTCTGTCGTTCATCAACGATCCAGTCAGGCAGTACTCCTCTGTAAAGCGCCGTTCGTTCACATCGATTGGCTTTTTCTTGCCTTCATTCGTGCAAGTAGTAAAAGCGGACGCCCCTATTCTGCCGTGACCCGGATTCAAACCGGGGTTGTTGCGGCCATAACGCAAAGTACTGACCACTATACGATCACAGCGAGTTACCGAGACACACGCGGCAGGGCGGAAAGGGCTGTGCTCTCTTCGTGTGACATAATTCGGAAAAGTCCTGACGTTGCATTTCAACTGAGCCCCAGTATACATCGACCCTTCGACACTCTGAGTGACAACTCTCTTGCGTGTTTTCTCATATTTATGTAGTTTCCTTGCATGATGCCGGGAACAGCATGGTTGTTCGCTGCCATATAGTAAGGCGGTTAGGGTTCCTGGTTTTCACCCAGGCGGTTCGACTCGGTTTTGCCTCCTGCTTTCCAAAAGATCAGCACCGTGTACGAAAGAGCAGCATTAAAACTACTCGAACGTGCAAAACGTGCGAGAAGAGGGGGCGCTTGTTTCCAACCGAAACTTCTCGCGTGTGAGACGAGCTGATCATCGCTGTGGGAGGGTTACTCTGGTAGACAGGGCTGACCTTCGGCAATAGGATTTATAGTCTCCAAGATGATATTTGCACTTTCTGGAGAGGCGTTTTTCTCCACTTCAGTAGCCCGATTTCGTCGATTGCGTGGAGAGGGCTGTAGAATGTGGCGCCGCCTTTCCTGCTCCGTCCATGACAGGCGTGCTGGTCTCTGGAGAGAGAGCACCGTCCATCAGTGCACTCCAATAAAGGCACTGGAAGCAGCTGAATCGCATTGGCGAAGCTCAGCACTGGGCCGCTGGGCACGTCTTACCATCGTTTCCATAGTGTAGTGGTTATCACGTTTGCCTCACATGCGAAAGGTCCCCGGTTCGAAACCGGGTGGAAACAGACATCTTTTGTCGCCAGGCACAAAAGGGGATTGGGGATTCGTCGAGCGCTGTGATCGAACAGACCCACTCACCTCTTAGTGTGGCGGAATCTGCACAGTGCATGTCACAGCGCATCCTGCTTTCACTTCAATGCGCGTCCTGATGTACCCCAGTCTCCCGCGTGACAGGTGGGGACAGGTGACAGGTCCTAACGAGGAAGACATCGCTCTCTCCGACCCCCGGCATCGTGTCCCGACCCACCGTGCTGGAAGCCGACGCGTGCTGTGATTCCTTTACGGAGCAGAAATGACAACCGAGGAGCCGAGAGATCATTTCAGCATTTCGCGTCTGAACGGAAAACACAAATGACCAACTCGGAATGACTTGCCTCTGACGCTTCTCAAAGCGTTCTTTGTGCATCGAACAGACCCACTCACCTCTTAGTGTGGCGGGATCTGCACAGTGCATGTCGCAGCGCTTCCTGCTTTCACTTCAATGTGCTTCCTGATGTCGAGTCGTGTGCCGTGCGGAGGCTCTGAAAGCGAGAGCAATGAAAAGGTGCACGACGCTGTGAAAGAAAACAGAGAAGTGAAAGGCAGTCATTTCTCTAAGGAGGTGAAAGAAAAGCTACTCCCCGTCGGGGAATCGAACCCCGGTCTCCCACGTGACAGGCGGGGATACTTGCCACTATACTAACGAGGAAGACATCGCTCTCTCCAACCCCCGGCATCGTGTCCCGATCCAGCATGCTGGAAGCCGACGCGTGCTGTGATCCCTTTACGGAGCAGAAATGACAACCGAGGAGCCGAGAGATCATTTCAGCATTTCGCGTCTGAACGGAAAACACAAACGACCAACTCGGAATGACTTGCCTTTGACGCTTTTCAAAGCGTTCTTTGTGCACGACGACTGCGCCGCCTAGCAGATACAAATGGGTTGTACAACTTTGAACTAGCAAATGGAAGAGGGCTAAGCCCCCTCTCTTTTAGCCCAGGTTCGATCTGTCTCCCAGAATCACCAGGGCGCACACACACACACACCCGTGCCGTTGAAGTGCTCTGCTTCATTTCTAAGGGCAACTCAACATTCACTCCTACCCCGAGTGCAGAAAAGACAGCATCCACAGCAACAACAGCTCAGGTCTCTGCACAGGAGCTAAGCTGCCCTCATCTCCTCTGCTCTGCGGCTCCTGCGGAGTGGAGTCCTTCCTGGAGCCGTGTTTGCAGGCAGCGGCTCCCCGCGCCCTGTCTGTGCGTCGTGTCCAAGAGCTCCTGGGAGGAAGAGAGAGCCCTCCCACTCGGGGGCTTTTCCACGGTCTGTGTGAGGAGGGGCGGGTGTGTCCAGTAGCTTATCGAGCGGAAGCCTGGGGCGGCGGAGAGCTGTGATCGTGCAGACCTTGAGGTGTCACCTCTTTGTCTGCTTTCCTGCCCCCCCTCCGCCCAAGCTCTGCTCCAAAGTAGCCCGGCAACCCCTCACACCTGCACGTGTCACAACCTAAGGTGCGGTCATGAGACACCCATGGGGTGTCGTTCTGTTCTTGCTAATTGTTTCCTGCCCGTCGCAGGCAGGAGTCCATGCGAGGAAGATGCGCTGGACAGAGCTCAGAGGGCGCAGCTGGGTGGCTTTCCTTCTGAGTGACATTCCTGCAACACTCTCCCGCTACTCTTGGTGCGCTCATGCCACAACACAGGAAGGCTGGAGCAGGTGGCTGTGGGCTTAGCGCACCGCCGAAATAGCTCAGTTGGGAGAGCGTTAGACTGAAGATCTAAAGGTCCCTGGTTCGATCCCGGGTTTCGGCATTTTGTTTCATCGCGCCCTTTGTTCCTCTCTCCAGCACCCCCTTCCTAAAGTGACGCGTCCCTTTCTCAGCCCGAAACGCAAGCGAGACACCAGCAGCAGTCCCTGCAGGTTTCCGTAGTGTAGCGGCTATCACGTTCGCCTAACACGCGAGAGGTCCCCGGTTCGAGACCGGGCGGAAACAGCCTCGTGTTGCACGCTCCTGTACTTCACAGAGGTCTTGAGCAACCGGTCATTTGTTCCCAATGTATTTCCGGTGCCTTCGTGCACTCTTGTACCAAACGCACGTTCCTTCTGTACGCGTAGCCGATCATTTGCAATTGGGCTGTGCCGGCAAACCAGGACGAGCTCTGTCGGCTCAAAAGCAGCGCAGGACCTGCAAGAACAACAGAAAGATTAGCATCCAGCGGGGGCCTCTTAGTGAGCCCAAGAGCTCATCAAGAATCGGCTCCAGCAACAGGGCTGGGCGCATTGTTCCATTCTCCGCCCACTGTCGGTGTAAACAAGTCCCTCCTGGTCTCTGCTTGAAATGCACTTTCCTGCGTTTGCTTTGGTGTAACTGGCTTCCCCTGCATGGGCGAATGTGAAGAAGATCCTTAGTAAGTCATTGAAGAAAACCGAGAAGAGGTCGGAGTGGCCTCTGTCGTTCATCAACGATCCAGTCAGGCAGTACTCCTCTGTAAAGCGCCGTTCGTTCACATCGATTGGCTTTTTTTTTGCCTTCATTCGTGCAAGTAGTAAAAGCAGACACCCCTTTAGGGAGCCTGTCAGCACCCGGCGTTTTCCCCTTCTGTAAGCTCTCCATAGCCTCTCAGCTCTTCTACTGTCAAATCCCCCTCAAGTACTTCCCTATCTTCTTCACTCAAAACGTTTTCTAGCTTTGAGGTAAAAAAATGAATTTCTTCATCCTTTACCTCTGTAGAGCTGTACAGTCTTGAGTAGAAGTGTCACGCCCTCTGCAGCCAGAGGGCGGTCCTTCTCTGTCCTGTCCCTAGTTTCTGGTCTGCTGTCCTTCCTGTCCCTCTCTTTCCCTTGGCTAAAAATTTCAGGGTCTTGCACTCTGTCCTCGCTCAGCACTGACGTTCGGATGTCCTGAGACCCGCCTAGCACCAGGGCGCCCCACGTCCGCTCCCTGAGGGCACAGGTTTCTATACGGCATTCCTGAACTCTTTGCACTAATGAGCCCGGGCCTTTTTCCCGTATCGCCGCTAAGCATATGGGTCTTTTTCCGCCCTCCTGCTCCCCACGGTTAGTCCCCTTGGACGTCCGTGACAAGAAGGCCTCGATGCAGGAGAGGATAGCACTCGGCTCTGTTCTCTCTCTTCCCTCCTCATCAACTACACTTTCCATGACAGACTTGGAGCCTACCACTTTCCTGAAAAAGAAGCAAGTACACTTCTCATTTTCTTCCAAGAACTGCACTCTGCTTCTTAACAGCACTCCTCGACTACTTTCTTCCGCTATGCTCCGGACATCCTTTTTTAAAAGGGTGATATCCTCGAGCACATCGAAGCCACTGTCTCGTGTAGAGACGCTGCAGCTGCCTCTGTTTCCTGGCTAGCACTCTTCTCCGTCTGGCAGCAGCCTTCCTTCCCTCATCCATGAAAAAGGCCTTTGTCCTCACCTTCACCTCCTCCCACCACTCTCCTACTGACTCGTACAGACACTGCAAGGACAGCCACTGTGATAGTTTCTCCTTGTAGCGGGATACTACCCCCTCATTCTCTAGCAGCTTTGTGTTGAGTTTCCAGAGGCCTGGGCCAAAGACAGTCCCACCATGGAGTTCCACTCTACACCCTAAAGCCTGATGATCTGAGAAGAAGACAGGGTGAAGAGTGACCCCAACAACTTTCACTCTCTCTGAGACAAAGCAATAGTCAATTCTGGAGCTGCTATTCCTCCCTGACCATGTATATCCTGCTATTGTGGGATATATACATCTATATGTGTCTGAGAGTTTAAAGTCTTGAACTAAGTTTTGCAGGGCCAGTGAGCTGGAATCCAATTTTATCGGAGAGCTAGACTGCCTATCTGTGTGCTCTAAGATACAATTAAAATCCCCTCCCACTATCACGTCTGTGCTACATAACAATAGGGGAGAGAGTGCTTTGAGTAGCTCCACCCTTCCTCCAACGTCAGTAGGACAATACACATTGATTAGCCGCAGGTTAACGGTCCCCCATTCCACATCCACACACAGCAACCTGCCATCTATGACCCTCTGAATACTTTTCAATTTGAAAGCCCATCCTTTGAAAAGAATGGCCACGCCAGAGGTTCTGTTGTTATTGTCCCCTGACCAATCAGAAGGCCCTTTATCCCACCTATCTTCAAAGCTTTTATACCTCTCTTGATTTACTTCTTTTTCTTTTTCTTCTTACCAATTTCCTGCCAGCCATCCTCTGAATGAGCCTTCATCAGGGTGGCAGCAGTAATAGCGTTCACGGAGTCCATTTCAGGGAAGGGGGTAGAGGGAGGGGTGCAGGGGTTCCAGCTGTCCCCATCACCATGCTCTCCTTCCTCCTCGCTCGGGGAGAAAACAGAGTCATTTTTCCTTTTCCTCAAGTCCAGCTCCTGGGAGCACTGAGGGGAAAGGGGTGCAGCCGATGCACCAGTCTCCTCTTCCCCCTCACCCACCAGCTGCTGCAGATCCTCCGTGATGGACTGGATGGAGGAGAGGAGGGCATCTGTAGGACTTGCAGAGTCTGAGAAAAGCAGCTCTGCTGAATCCTGGGTATCCTCGCTGGACCCGCTTCACCGGGGGGCCCCACACTGGCCCTCGTTCTGAGGAGCAGGAGTGGGGGAGGGGTCCTCGCTGTTCTCGGGGGTTTTCAAACCCTCGTGCTTGTCTGGTGCAGTCTGCAGTTGTGGGGGCGTAGTGGATTTCTCTTCCACCGGCCCCGGAGCCACAGCAGGACTGATCCTGGCTGGAGGCTGAGAGTCTTTGTCCAACAAGGGTTCTTTGTTTGACTTGTTATTTGCTTTGGATTTTCAGGCCGGTTTGGCTGAAACAAGCACTGCCTCATCCTTTCTCATTTTGAGTTTATTGGCGTAGGCGTGAGGGCAGTTCTTAAAAACGTGTCCTTCCGAGCCACATAAATTGCAATTTGGCAGCATTGAACAGTCAGAGGATAAATGTCCCTGTTTGCCACAGGTCTTGCAGCATTTCACAGTGCAGGACAATGCCAGGTGTCCCACAGCACCACAGCGCTGACACACCTTTGGTTGTCCCACATAAAAAACATAGCCATTGCAGGTGCCCAGCCGGATTGTAGAGGGCAGGTGCCTTAAGCCTCCATTTACATTGTCCGGTAGCAAACGAACCTCGAATTTCCTTGCCTCCTGTTTTTATACTGTCAACATCTCTAACCTCAGTTCCATGGTGGACGGTGCAGTACTGGTTAAGCCAGGTTTGAATGTCCTCCGTCTTTGCCAGATTCGAGAACATAACAACATGCACTGTTTTCCTCTCTCTCTGTGTCAGAGGCTGCAAGTTGATCTTCTCAAGGGCAGGAACTTTCCCTCTTTTTGCCTCAAACACATCCACACATCGTTCAAACAGAGAATAGGTAGCAAAAACAACCTCAAATGCTTTCTGACCTGGGAGAGCGAAGATGAAATCCAAGTGCCGAGGTTCAAAGCCAAGTTCCTTCTGCAACACTTTTCTACTGAACTGCATGCGATCCATGAAGAGGTCATCCAAAACCTCAAAACGCACAGCATTCTTGCGGGATCCAAAAGTTGCCATTTCGTAAACTGCAAAACAAACACTGCTTCCACAAAACAAGCAAACAATCCAACTACTCCACCTACAGGATGATCAAGGTATCTCCACTGCCAGGTAAGTATAAGTTATATAAGGCCCTGCAAGCGGCCCGGACCCACAGCACAAAGTGCGCAGCCTAGCCCAGCTCCTCGCCCCGCACGCCACTGCCTCCTGCTGGGCCCACTCTTTCGCACACTCACACGCCACACTAACACTCAAAAGGGTGGGCAAAACGAGAAAACGAGCACGCCGTTTCCTACACATCTGCAGTCGCCAATGCGCATTCGCTGCATGTCCCGGGATGCAATTCGGCCTCATTTGCATAACACCAGACCCACAAATCGCTACGCAGGCTCGCGTCGTGCGCCTGCCACGCACCGAACAAACACTGGAGCCTTTTCAGCAATTTCCAAAAAATGGGCCTGCTCGCCTGCCCACAAGGCTCCGTCTCTTACCCGCTTTCCAGAGCCTGCTGCCTTCTGTGCTGTTCTCTCGGCACCACTGCAGCGCACACAACACGCTCCGCCGCAGGGAAGGCTCGCTCCGTGTGCACACGTCCTTTCAATGCCAGTTCAACAAGTGCTCCGCATTAGCGGCGTCAGGGCTCCGGCGTGTCACACCTCACCTCGCACAGCCCCCTCTTCGAATGTCTGGTGCTGGGCATGCCCCACTCTCCTCCACCTTATCTTATCGCGTGTGACCACCGACAATGGCCACAATGTCGGGGAATGGCACCTGTAAAGTGTTAATTGGGGCACAGGAACAGCCCGTCTCGTCCTGGGGGCCGGCTTCAAAGACAATAAAGCAAACACAGCGTGGCGGGGGAAGAAGACGACACGACACATGCAGGTACATTCAGCTCCGGCGGGAACGAGTCATTTGTCGGTCTTTTCAAGTGCTGGGAGCCGAGTAATCCTTCGCTTGTATCGTTTCTCCCCTGTGACTAGATCTCACCCTGCGACTCTCGACTGGGCTCACCCACGGCAGCCCAGCAGGTGTGAGCCTAGCCGGCACCCGGATGGGAGATTCCCCCCGGAAAAGCTCAGGTTGCTGCTGCTCCTGCAAGAGGTGTGACTGGGACCAGTAGGGAGCGCTCACCCTGCGGTTTGTGTGGCTTTCTTATGCCCCAGCATCCTGATGGCGACCCTCCTTGGCCATTAAGAAATCCCAGGGCGTCTCTCAAAAAGAGCCGCCGGGGGTGTCACTCTGGTGTTAGTGTTCCCCTTTACCAATCAGTCGGGGTCTCCTCCTAATCCCCGTCTCTTATGTAACAATCAATGACGAGGCCCCCCTGTCCCGCGATATTGTATTTGTCCCCTGGCCGCTGGCTGGCGCCGTGAGATTTAGTACTCGCGCAAGAGAGCGCGAACGCGGTCCCCTGCCCCCCACAAAGTGTGCGCTCCAGGTTCCCTCTCGGGGCTCTGCAACACAGCGGAAAGGCAGCGAGAAGGAGCCTCTTGCTCTGACGCCGCAAGGCCACAAGAGGGCGGAGGTGCAGAGCGCCCGGCCGACATGTTGGACTGGTGTGCTTTATGTGCTGAAATAAACACGCGACAGCCCAGAAATGTTTTGAGTGCTGTGCACTGGAGGTTTTTGTCTTGTGAAGACTTGCCTTGTGCTCCTCCAAGCAGTTTGTTTGTTCTCCTCCAGTGCGGGACAAGCCAACACAAGGGAGCACATTCGCCAACATCCAGGTACGCAATGTGATTTGGAAAGCAGCTCCTTTCCAAAGAGTTGCACACGAACGATCCTTCAGTCCCGCTCGGGGGGCACGGAGCCCCAGCCACACACAGCTTCAAGTAGCGAGTCAGGCACCATAGCTTTCGCTTGTGGCCACACCACCCTGAATGTGCCCGATCTCGTCTGATCTCTGAAGCTAAACAGGGATGGGCCTGGTTAGTACTTGGATGGGAGACCGCATGGGAATACCAGGTGCTGTAAGCTTTTAAGCGCAGGAGGCGCCCTATCCCCGCTCGCTCGCTCATTCCCCTGTTCACACGTGCAGTGCGGCTTGTCCGTCTGTTTATTTGTCAGCTTTGGCGAGACACGGGTGCTTGTGTATTAGCGTGAGCGTTTTTTATTCTGATCATGAACAGTTTTACAAGTCCGCAAAGGATCGAGGAAAGGTTTATCGCCAGCTGAAAAGAGACACAGCGCTTCGGCTGTGGAGACTTGTTCGGCTGGCGTTCGGGGAGTCGCGTTTTTCAGAATTGTATTGAGATCGTTTTCCACAGAGCTCAGATGTCAAAGCACAGCAGCAGCTCTCCACAGCGATCCTCTATAGCGCCCTTTCAGCTCCGTCCTCATTGGAAGGAAGCAAGAGTGAAAGGCTGAAGTGAAATAGAGCGGGGACGAAGGCAGTGAAGAGAGAGAACGTGGGAAGAAGAGAAAAACGCAAGGGAAAAAAACCAGCGTCGTAAAAGAGGTGACGGAGCTGTCCTCTCTATAAGAAGGAGAAGAAGAAGAGGATTTGTTTGTCTTTAGTAAGACTTTGTTTTTTGTGAATTTTTGTGTTTTTTTTGGTGTTTTTTGTTGATTTTTGAAGCCCTCCCCTTCAGCCTAGCTCTGTTTGGGGAGGGGAGAGACTTTTGTTTTTTTTTTTGTTGCTTTTTTGTTGCTTTCTGAGTCCTGTTTGTGTTTTAATGGAAGGAAAAAACATGGAGGCAGAGAATGTTATTGTAGTGGAGGAGGAGAGTGGTGTAGGAAAGAGAAGGATGAGGAATTCGGACCGACCCCCCCGGCGGCTTTTTGCAAGGGCGCATACTGTTGTGGTGGATGTGAGCGGCGTGGAGAAACCGTCTGCGGGTGCTATTATTGCAGCTGTGCACGGCGTCTGTGGGGAGGGCTCTCTTTTTGCCTGCCACCCCCGGACGCCAAAAGAGTTTGAACTGACTCTGGACTCAAAGGAACATGCAGACGCGGTGGCTGTGGGGCTGGATGTGCAGGGCACACCCTGCTACTGCCGCTGGCTGGAGCGGAAGGAGGTAGTGGTGTCCTTCCTCCATTTCCCGGCATATATCTCAAACGAGACTATCAAGGAGAAGCTGAGTAGCTGGGGGGTGAGAGTGATTTCGGACATCAGGATGCGCCACTACCCTGGGACCACCATTGCTGATGGCATGAGGTTTGTTCGGATTCGCTTTCCCGAGCATGTACAGATGCAGCCATTCAAAATGGGTGAGGTATTTCGCGGCATACCCCGGTGGGCGTGTCGCGGTATCACGCGGTATCACGCAGTTCACGTGTGTCACGTGACTAACTATCCGGCGTCGCCTTGTAAAACCGCCAGGGGGAGCTTAACCTCTCATGTACAGCATTTGAGCCTTTAATTTTGAACTGTGTATTACAGCATGTTAATCATCAGTCATTAAAATGTTGGTATATTTTATGAAAGCAAGATTGCTCAGTTGGACAAAAGTACACAACCTACCTTTATCAGAAATATATATGCATCAAAGCCTTTACTGAAGATATTACTAATAGTATTAATAATGGATGACCTTGGACAAGCTGTATACTCAAAGTATAATTTCTTTAGCACATTTGTACAAGCACTTGGAATCTGTCCAAGCCATACTTTGTCAGGCATTTTGTTTTACTTCAACGGGCATAAAAACTTCCTTGCTTTTAACAGGGCGTTTCATAATTTCTAACTACGAAAATGATTTAAAATGCGACACCTATCATGAAAAGAAAAAAATACACACCAGTATTCCATTTCTCCCTAAACATTGTAAGCTTCGAAGTCTTTAACTAACGTGATACCGGAGTCAACAAGCATACTTTTAGAATTTGATTAAAAGGGAATATAATATGGAATCGCGTATCTCAAGAAATTAATAACGATATAATTATATTCATGTTGCAAAAGAACTGCAACGGACATAAAAACTCCCTTGCATGGTTTCATTACGACCAGAATCGGTCTTGAGATATTTTTAACTTGATTTACAGTTTTTGAGAGGTATGTCTTAACACCGATACTACAGTGCTTAAGTACTGCTCACGTTTATGTTTCTAGGTTTATATTATGCATTTCATACGGTCAAATTACTTTTGAGCAACTAATAAGAAGCGCGAAACGGTATGCGTTTTACTTTCGTTTTGTGCTGGAACCCGTGGATTGATTAGAGATATCAAGTACATACAAGTCATTTTTTAAATGTTGTAGTTCGTCTTGAAAAAATGTTACGAGTACATCATCTATCAACAATCACACAGGTTCTGTTTCCATATTGCGGATTTTGGTTAGGTATTATCAAATCCGATGGCGCTGTTAGTTTACTGAGTCCCATGTCACATGGTCTGTGATTGAAACCTGTAAAACTGGTTTAATTCATCACAGCCAGCACTCTTCAGGTGTGAGGGTCAAGGGGACAAGGGGATCGTGAGCTGTGTCTAGGTGAATGGTTCCCTCACAAGCTTCTTTCCAGTGACCTTGCCTGGGGGCACCGCCACCTCGTTGATCTACCAATATGCTGACGACACCAGACTGACGTTGGCGGAGATCTCGGCCATTTTAGAGGTGGTGCAGGCCTACTGCGCTGCCTCGGGCGCCAAGGTAAACTTGGAGAAGTCTGAGGTCATGCCGGTGGGGAGGGCAGACCTTGCCCCGCTCTTCGGCTACCCTTTCAGGGTTGAGACGGGTCACCTGAAGGTCCTTGGCGTCTACATTAACGCTGATGAGCAGGCCACTGGGCTTCTCCTGTGGAAGGAGAAGCTCATTAAGATGAGGGCCAATTAAATCGGTGGAGACACAGGTCCCTGACCCTAAAGGGAAGGGTCCTGCTCGTTAACACACTGTGCCTGTCCCTCTTGTGGTACCCATTGTCTGTGATGCCTCTTCCTGAACGGGTAGAGAATGAGATTAGGCAACTGGTGGTTGGATTCGTGTGGGAGGGGAAGCCTCCGCGGGTCACTCATGACATCCTTATTGGGGAAATCTCCAGGGGTGGGCTGAAGCTGTGTGATGTAGGCCTGAAGCTGAAAAGCTTTAGGCTGAAAGTAGTGAAGAAGTTCCTTGACCTGGATAATGTCAGCATTTGGAAGATTGGTATGGCAAGCTACCTCGAGACTTGCGGGGGCTTGGGGCAGGAGACCCTCCTGGTGAGGCTCACTCCGGGGTTGATAAAACATCTGCCCTCCTTTTACAGGGAGGTCCTGCTGGCGAGGGGGTAGTTCATGTCCCAGCATGTCTCCTACACGCCGGAGACCCGGGCCCAGCTTCTGGAACAGCCTCTGTTCCTCAACCCCCTGCTGGTGTCTCGATGGAACAGGCAGCTCTACGGGGCTGGCATATCCAAGGTCAAGGATCTTCTTTATGAAGTAAAGGACGGATTTCTGCCCACCCAGGCTATTGTCGACGCTGTGCGAGAGGTCGACGACGAGCTGCCTGTCAGTAAGATCCGTCAGGATTACGAGCAGCTCAAACTCGGTCTCCCGGACAGTTGGCTGGAGAAGCTCCATCTACAAGACGGGGCAGCAGGCCCGGGCTGGCCGGAGCTGAGGGTGAAGTGGGGGGACCGTGGGGTGGACCTCCTGGGGTGCACCACCAGCATGTTCTACAGGCTGATGATGGCGAAACGCTTCAGAGTGCCGGTCTCAGAGGTGTTCTGGGGTAAGATCTTCCCCCAGCTCGAGCCAGGGCGTACTTGATGGTTCTGCTGGATTGTCTGTTTCGCTCTGTTCGAGGAGCTGTTCTTGACGGGGTGCCCTAGAAAGAGCTGTTCCTCTTTGGGTACCGCGGGTCTGAGGGGGGGGGGGGTTAATGCCATTTTAGTGAACCTCCTCCTCAGCCTAACGAGGACAGCTGTCTGGGAGAGGAGGAACCTCATGATGTACAATGGCCTGAAGCCAGACCTTGTCAGGCTGTACATTGCCAGGGTGAAGGGCTGCTTCTCTTTCAGCCTGGACTACTGCAGGGCTGAAAGGCAGATGGCCGACTTTCGCAGGATCTTCTTAAACAATAACATCTTTGTGGACCTGCGGGAGGAAGGCTTGTACTTCCGGCTCTGAGATGGGGGTGTCTTTGAACAAAAGACACAAACGGCTCCACCCTTTTCCACCCCTGAATAGAATTGGACAGATGAATAGCATTTAATTCACATCGAATAGCATTGGTCCCTGACTAGCATTGGTGAAGCTCAGCAGTGGGCCACTGGGCACAATTTCCCACCGTTTCCATAGTGTAGTGGTTATCACGTTAGCCTCACACATGCAATGTCCCCAGTTCAAAACAGAGCAGCTTTTTTTGTTGCCACGCACACTGTTTGGGGATTCGCCTATGCGCTGTGATCGAACAGACCCACTCACCTCTTAGTGTGGCGGGATCTGCACAGTGCATGTCGCAGCGCTTTCTGCTTTCACTTCAATGTGCCTCCTGATGTCGAGTCGTGTGCTGTGCAGAGGCTCTGAAAGCGAGAGCAATGAAAAGGTGCACAGTGCTGTGAAAGAAAACACAGAGAAGTGAAAGGCAGTCCTTTCTCTAAGACGGGGGTAAAGTTAGCTTGAAGTTCGAAAACGATTTTGGCACGCCTGTAGTGCTTTCGGGAAATCTCTTAGAGTTACAAAAACACTTGCTTTGTGTATAAAATGCATTGTGAATGCTTTCTCAGCCTTCACTTTGTCATTTTTATGACTTTTTTTTACCACGCTCAAATATTGTTTTGTCCATATCTTCACAATGGAAGCACAGAACGTCTTCAAACCAAATGCATTTAAAAGACCACAACTTCTGGAAATTTCCACATTCTCTACATCAAACTTTCAGTGAGCTAATTTAGTTTTTCATTGATGCATAATTATGCACTAACTGGAACCCGGGGGACCGCTGTGTGCACATGTTCACAATGCGAGAAATACTGTTCAATACGGCTTCATGCGAAAAACCCGTATATTACCTTAGGAAGCAGAACAGTGCAGTCTCCAATTACCCAGACTGTAAGATGACAAGATGAGTTGATGGAAAGAGCACAAAAGTTCAGCTCGTACAATAGGCAACGAAGGTCCCAGCGTCATCATCGCACTTGAAAGGACTGCCTTGCAGACCAAGGGCAGTGGGCAGTGCCCGGTAAGAGGGGCAGAGGCGGTAAGACGTGATGCCGAGAAGCATGAACCAAGGGGGATGAGCTCAAATGGTAGAGCGCTCGCTTAGCATGCCAGAGGTAGCGGGATTGATGCCCGCATCCTCCAGGTCTGAGTTTAGAGCTCCAGGAGCCTGGTGCTCTCATTTAGCCTCTGTGACTTCTGACAGGTGCTCCTCCATTGCGGAGAGAATGTCCTTCAATTGTCAAGCGTTGAAGGGCCACACCTCCTTCCCAACCTCAGTCTGCACTGAGTGCGTCTCCGGCATTTTCTCGTCCAATTTGTCAGCTTAGCAAGTGAAAAGTATATCCGAGTGAAAACAGTGCTGATAATACTCTCAGGAATTGTTAGAAGACGTGCTTTTGATCATCGATTGCTTAACAATCACATTCGTTCGACTTGAGCAATCAAGCTCGTAGTTTTCCTTCAAATCTTGAAAGCTCTCAGTGAGAACATCATAGGCTGCAGGACGCCCCGTAACTTGATTACTTCAACAGAAAGAAGAGCAGACAGCTCCACAAATATGCGAGGCGCAGAGAGCGCAAGGCGAGCCGCACACGTTTCGGAGGCTGAGAGAGGGCAGTTCTTGCTTCTGCATTTCCCAAGTAAGGACGCATGACAACAAGCGATCGCGGTGCTCATCTACGACATAGTGGTGATGAGTTTTCAGTACGTGTTCTTTTGAACGAGCAATGAGGTTGCCGCCTCGGACAGCTGACTGCACGCTCTCATTATGCCACGTGATGAGAATTCACCAGGCTCGTTCAGTCATTAGTCACATTCCATCGTTTGCCATAAGCAGATGCTGCGAAGTGATGTGGATATCAGTTCCCAGTCTTGTGGAAGAGGAGGAAAAGAGCACACAAGGGCTCATCAAGGAGTTGAACCCGGACCCTCTCGCACCCTAAGCGAGAATCATACCACTAAACCAACGAGCCACAGAAGCACTTTCCATTGCAATCTGTCAGCGAGCTTGAGGATGGGGGAGAGGCATCATTCGCTCGTCCAGTCAGACCTTCATCAATATGTCAAGAAAGCCGCAATTACACGACTGCCTTGTAGACGAAGGGCAGTGAACTGTGCCCGGTAAGAGGAGAACAAGCGGCACTAGGTGACGCCGAGGCATAAGCCCCAGCGAGGGGGGTTGGTTTGTATGGTACAGCGCTTGCTTTGCATGTGGGAGGTAGCAAGATCAATTCCCGCATCCTCCAGGTGTGTGTTTAGAGCTTAATGTGCTAAAAGGTGTCTTTAAGCCTGTGGTCACGCCTTGCATGGAGAGCATCGTGCAGCTGTCAAGCGTTTCGCAGCCACGCCCCCTTTTCATCTTCTCTCTGGCTTAAGCGTCTCCGCCACTCTCTCTTGACATTTCATGTCAGCTTGTCAGAAGTCCGAGTGACATTTTTAATGGCTGAGTGAGGGCACGATGCTGAAGCAGAGAGGCCACTTCAGCCAGAGAGACTTGTGCTAGGTGAGATCTGAAAGACGGACTCACAACAGAAACAGACCAAAAATGTATCGGTGAGATCAAAAGGCAAATGCAACATTCAGCAGAGGGCGTCTAAAGATTAGGGAACGGGCGACTGAAATCCATGTGAGGCAAACTTTCCGGTGTGTGTCCTGCAGCTGGGTTTGTTGGCGTAATTGGTAGTGCGTCAGTCTCGTCATCTGAAGGGCTTGAGTTTGATCCTCACACGGGGCAGGGCTGCTTCCTCTCTTGCTCTATTCAAACACTTGCGGCAACTGTTCGCTCATAACCACGTCTGGAATGCGTGACCTTTACACGGGCGAGAAGCAACGCCGCATCCCTTTTCTAAAGAACATTCACATTCAGAAATAAGTCAAGAAATTTGCCATTACTTTCGCTCGCACTGCTGTCAGCCTGCCCATGTTGCCAAAGAAAGATTCACTCGGCGTCAACATGACAGAACAGCGATCACTTGAAAACAATGTTCCACACTCCGTAAGCAAGAACTTCAGTGTTTGCAGTCACCCGATATGCCGATAGTCAAAGGAGCGCAAAACACGAAGCGTCAAAAGACAAGATGAGTTGATGGAAAGAGCGTTGAATTGATGAGCACAAAAGTTCAGCTCGTACAATAGGCAACGAAGGTCCCAGCGTCGTCATCGCACTTGAAAGGACTGCCTTGCAGACCAAGGGCAGTGGGCGGTGCCCGGTAAGAGGGGCAGAGGCGGTAAGACATGATGCCGAGAAGCATGAAGCGAGGAGGATGAGCTTAAATGGTAGAGCGCTCGCTTAGCATGCCAGAGGTAGCGGGATTGATGCCCGCATCCTCCAGGTCTGAGTTTAGAGCTCTAGGAGCCTGGTGCTCTCATTTAGCCTCTGTGACTTCTGACAGGTGCTCCTCCGTTGCGGAGAGAATGTCCTTCAATTGTCAAGCGTTGAAGGGCCACACCTCCTTCCCAACCTCAGTCTGCACTGAGTGCGTCTCCGGCATTTTCTCGTCCTATTTGTCAGCTTAGCAAGTGAAAAGTATATCCGAGTGAAAACAGTGCTGATAATACTCTCAGGAATTGTTAGAAGACGTGCTTTTGATCATCGATTGCTTAACAATCACATTCGTTCGACTTGAGCAATCAAGCTCGTAGTTTTCCTTCAAATCTTGAAAGCTCTCAGTGAGAACATCATAGGCTGCAGGACGCCCCGTAACTTGATTACTTCAACAGAAAGAAGAGCAGACAGCTCCACAAATATGCGAGGCGCAGAGAGCGCAAGGCGAGCCGCACACGTTTCGGTGGCTGAGAGAGGGCAGTTTTTGCTTCTGCATTTCCCAAGTAAGGACGCATGACAACAAGCGATCGCGGTGCTCATCTACGACATAGTGGTGATGAGTTTTCAGTACGTGTTCTTTTGAACGAGCAATGAGGTTGCCGCCTCGGACAGCTGACTGCACGCTCTCATTGTGCCACGTGATGAGAATTCACCAGGCTCGTTCAGTCATTAGTCACATTCCATCGTTTGCCATAAGCAGACGCTGCGAAGTGATGTGGATATCAGTTCCCAGTCTTGTGGAAGAGGAGGAAAAGAGCACACAAGGGCTCGTCCGGGAGTTGAACCCGGGACCTCTCGCACCCGAAGCGAGAATCATACCACTAGACCAACGAGCCACAGCAGCACTTTCCATTTCAATCTGTCGCGAGCTTGAGGATGGGGGAGAGGCGTCATTCGCTCGTCCAGTCAGACCTTCATCAATAAGTCAAGAAAGCCGCAATTACACGACTGCCTTGTAGACGAAGGGCAGTGAACTGTGCCCGGTAAGAGGGGAACAAGCGGCACTAGGTGACGCCGAGGCATAAGCCCCAGCGAGGGGGGTTGGTTTGTATGGTACAGCGTTTGCTTTTTATGTGGGAGGTAGCAGGATCAATTCCCGCATCCTCCAGGTGTGTGCTTAGAGCTTGATGTGCCAAAAGGTGTCCTTTAGCCTGTGGTCACGCCTTGCAGGGAGAGCATCGTGCAGCTGTCAAGCGTTTCGCAGCCACGCCCCCTTTTCATCTTCTCTCTGGCTTAAGCGTCTCCGCCACTCTCGACATTTCATGTCAGCTTGTCAGAAGTCCGAGTGACAATTTTAATGGCTGAGTGAGGGCACGATGCTGAAGCAGAGAGGCCACTTCAGCCAGAGAGACTTGTGCTAGGTGAGATCTGAAAGACGGACTCACAACAGAAACAGACCCAAAATGTATCGGTGAGATCAAAAGGCAAATGCAACATTCAGCAGAGGGCGTCTAAAGATTAGGGAACGGGCGACTGAAATCCATGTGAGGCAAACTTTCCGGTGTGTGTCCTGCAGCTGGGTTTGTTGGCGTAATTGGTAGTGCGTCAGTCTCGTCATCTGAAGGGCCTGAGTTTGATCCTCACACGGGGCAGGGCTGCTTCCTCTCTTGCTCTTTTCAAACACTTGCGGCAACTGTTCGCTCATAACCACGTCTGGAATGCGTGACCTTTACACGGGCGATAAGCAACGCCACATCCCTTTTCTAAAGAACATTCACATTCAGAAATAAGTCAAGAAATTTGCCATTTCTTTCGCTCGCACTGCTGTCAGCCTGCCCATGTTGCCAAAGAAAGATTCACTCGGCGTCAACATGACAGAACAGCGATCACTTGAAAACAATGTTCCACACTCCGTAAGCAAGAACTTCAGTGTTTGCAGTCACCCGATATGGCGATAGTCAAAGGAGCGCAAGACATGAAGCGTCAAAAGACAAGATGAGTTGATGGAAAGAGCGTTGAATTGATGAGCACAGAAGTTCAGCTCGTACAATAGGCAACGAAGGTCCCAGCGTCGTCATCGCACTTGAAAGGACTGCCTTGCAGACCAAGGGCAGTGGGCGGTGCCCGGTAAGAGGGGCAGAGGCGGTAAGACATGATGCCGAAAAGCATGAAGAGAGGAGGATGAGCTTAAATGGTAGAGCGCTCGCTTAGCATGCCAGAGGTAGCGGGATTGATGCCCGCATCCTCCAGGTCTGAGTTTAGAGCTCTAGGAGCCTGGTGCTCTCATTTAGCCTCTGTGACTTCTGACAGGTGCTCCTCCGTTGCGGAGAGAATGTCCTTCAATTGTCAAGCGTTGAAGGGCCACACCTCCTTCCCAACCTCAGTCTGCACTGAGTGCGTCTCCGGCATTTTCTCGTCCTATTTGTCAGCTTAGCAAGTGAAAAGTATATCCGAGTGAAAACAGTGCTGATAATACTCTCAGGAATTGTTAGAAGACGTGCTTTTGATCATCGATTGCTTAACAATCACATTCGTTCGACTTGAGCAATCAAGCTCGTAGTTTTCCTTCAAATCTTGAAAGCTCTCAGTGAGAACATCATAGGCTGCAGGACGCCCCGTAACTTGATTACTTCAACAGAAAGAAGAGCAGACAGCTCCACAAATATGCGAGGCGCAGAGAGCGCAAGGCGAGCCGCACACGTTTCGGTGGCTGAGAGAGGGCAGTTTTTGCTTCTGCATTTCCCAAGTAAGGACGCATGACAACAAGCGATCGCGGTGCTCATCTACGACATAGTGGTGATGAGTTTTCAGTACGTGTTCTTTTGAACGAGCAATGAGGTTGCCGCCTCGGACAGCTGACTGCACGCTCTCATTGTGCCACGTGATGAGAATTCACCAGGCTCGTTCAGTCATTAGTCACATTCCATCGTTTGCCATAAGCAGACGCTGCGAAGTGATGTGGATATCAGTTCCCAGTCTTGTGGAAGAGGAGGAAAAGAGCACACAAGGGCTCGTCCGGGAGTTGAACCCGGGACCTCTCGCACCCGAAGCGAGAATCATACCACTAGACCAACGAGCCACAGCAGCACTTTCCATTTCAATCTGTCGCGAGCTTGAGGATGGGGGAGAGGCGTCATTCGCTCGTCCAGTCAGACCTTCATCAATAAGTCAAGAAAGCCGCAATTACACGACTGCCTTGTAGACGAAGGGCAGTGAACTGTGCCCGGTAAGAGGGGAACAAGCGGCACTAGGTGACGCCGAGGCATAAGCCCCAGCGAGGGGGGTTGGTTTGTATGGTACAGCGTTTGCTTTTTATGTGGGAGGTAGCAGGATCAATTCCCGCATCCTCCAGGTGTGTGCTTAGAGCTTGATGTGCCAAAAGGTGTCCTTTAGCCTGTGGTCACGCCTTGCAGGGAGAGCATCGTGCAGCTGTCAAGCGTTTCGCAGCCACGCCCCCTTTTCATCTTCTCTCTGGCTTAAGCGTCTCCGCCACTCTCTCTTGACATTTCATGTCAGCTTGTCAGAAGTCCGAGTGACAATTTTAATGGCTGAGTGAGGGCACGATGCTGAAGCAGAGAGGCCACTTCAGCCAGAGAGACTTGTGCTAGGTGAGATCTGAAAGACGGACTCACAACAGAAACAGACCAAAAATGTATGGGTGAGATCAAAAGGCAAATGCAACATTCAGCAGAGGGCGTCTAAAGATTAGGGAACGGGCGACTGAAATCCATGTGAGGCAAACTTTCCGGTGTGTGTCCTGCAGCTGGGTTTGTTGGCGTAATTGGTAGTGCGTCAGTCTCGTCATCTGAAGGGCCTGAGTTTGATCCTCACACGGGGCAGGGCTGCTTCCTCTCTTGCTCTTTTCAAACACTTGCGGCAACTGTTCGCTCATAACCACGTCTGGAATGCGTGACCTTTACACGGGCGAGAAGCAACGCCGCATCCCTTTTCTAAAGAACATTTACATTCAGAAATAAGTCAAGAAATTTGCCATTACTTTCGCTCGCAATGCTGTCAGCCTGCCCATGTTGACCAAAGAAAGATTCACTCGGCGTCAACATGACAGAACAGCGATCACTTGAAAACAATGTTCCACACTCCGTAAGCAAGAACTTCAGTGTTTGCAGTCACCCGATATGCCGATAGTCAAAGGAGCGCAAAACACGAAGCGTCAAAAGACAAGATGAGTTGATGGAAAGAGCGTTGAATTGATGAGCACAAAAGTTCAGCTCGTACAATAGGCAACGAAGGTCCCAGCGTCGTCATCGCACTTGAAAGGACTGCCTTGCAGACCAAGGGCAGTGGGCGGTGCCCGGTAAGAGGGGCAGAGGCGGTAAGACATGATGCCGAGAAGCATGAAGCGAGGAGGATGAGCTCAAATGGTAGAGCGCTCGCTTAGCATGCCAGAGGTAGCGGGATTGATGCCTGCATCCTCCAGGTCTGAGTTTAGAGCTCCAGGAGCCTGGTGCTCTCATTTAGCCTCTGTGACTTCTGACAGGTGCTCCTCCGTTGCGGAGAGAATGTCCTTCAATTGTCAAGCGTTGAAGGGCCACACCTCCTTCCCAACCTCAGTCTGCACTGAGTGCGTCTCCGGCATTTTCTCGTCCTATTTGTCAGCTTAGCAAGTGAAAAGTATATCCGAGTGAAAACAGTGCTGATAATACTCTCAGGAATTGTTAGAAGACGTGCTTTTGATCATCGATTGCTTAACAATCACATTCGTTCGACTTGAGCAATCAAGCTCGTAGTTTTCCTTCAAATCTTGAAAGCTCTCAGTGAGAACATCATAGGCTGCAGGACGCCCAGTAACTTGATTACTTCAACAGAAAGAAGAGCAGACAGCTCCACAAATATGCGAGGCGCAGAGAGCGCAAGGCGAGCCGCACACGTTTCGGTGGCTGAGAGAGGGCAGTTTTTGCTTCTGCATTTCCCAAGTAAGGACGCATGACAACAAGCGATCGCGGTGCTCATCTACGACATAGTGGTGATGAGTTTTCAGTACGTGTTCTTTTGAACGAGCAATGAGGTTGCCGCCTCGGACAGCTGACTGCACGCTCTCATTGTGCCACGTGATGAGAATTCACCAGGCTCGTTCAGTCATTAGTCACATTCCATCGTTTGCCATAAGCAGACGCTGCGAAGTGATGTGGATATCAGTTCCCAGTCTTGTGGAAGAGGAGGAAAAGAGCACACAAGGGCTCGTCCGGGAGTTGAACCCGGGACCTCTCGCACCCGAAGCGAGAATCATACCACTAGACCAACGAGCCACAGCAACACTTTCCATTTCAATCTGTCGCGAGCTTGAGGATGGGGGAGAGGCGTCATTCGCTCGTCCAGTCAGACCTTCATCAATAAGTCAAGAAAGCCGCAATTACACGACTGCCTTGTAGACGAAGGGCAGTGAACTGTGCCCGGTAAGAGGGGAACAAGCGGCACTAGGTGACGCCGAGGCATAAGCCCCAGCGAGGGGGGTTGGTTTGTATGGTACAGCGCTTGCTTTGCATGTGGGAGGTAGCAGGATCAATTCTCGCATCCTCCAGGTGTGTGGTTAGAGCTTGATGTGCCAAAAGGTGTCCTTTAGCCTGTGGTCACGCCTTGCATGGAGAGCATCGTGCAGCTGTCAAGCGTTTCGCAGCCACGCCCCCTTTTCATCTTCTCTCTGGCTTAAGCGTCTCCGCCACTCTCTCTTGACATTTCATGTCAGCTTGTCAGAAGTCCGAGTGACAATTTTAATGGCTGAGTGAGGGCACGATGCTGAAGCAGAGAGGCCACTTCAGCCAGAGAGACTTGTGCTAGGTGAGATCTGAAAGACGGACTCACAACAGAAACAGACCAAAAATGTATGGGTGAGATCAAAAGGCAAATGCAACATTCAGCAGAGGGCGTCTAAAGATTAGGGAACGGGCGACTGAAATCCATGTGAGGCAAACTTTCCGGTGTGTGTCCTGCAGCTGGGTTTGTTGGCGTAATTGGTAGTGCGTCAGTCTCGTCATCTGAAGGGCTTGAGTTTGATCCTCACACGGGGCAGGGCTGCTTCCTCTCTTGCTCTTTTCAAACACTTGCGGTAACTGTTCGCTCATAACCACGTCTGGAATGCGTGACCTTTACACGGGCGAGAAGCAACACCGCATCCCTTTTCTAAAGAACATTCACATTCAGAAATAAGTCAAGAAATTTGCCATTACTTTCGCTCGCACTGCTGTCAGCCTGCCCATGTTGCCAAAGAAAGATTCACTCGGCGTCAACATGACAGAACAGCGATCACTTGAAAACAATGTTCCACACTCCGTAAGCAAGAACTTCAGTGTTTGCAGTCACCCGATATGCCGATAGTCAAAGGAGCGCAAAACACGAAGCGTCAAAAGACAAGATGAGTTGATGGAAAGAGCGTTGAATTGATGAGCACAAAAGTTCAGCTCGTACAATAGGCAACGAAGGTCCCAGCGTCGTCATCGCACTTGAAAGGACTGCCTTGCAGACCAAGGGCAGTGGGCGGTGCCCGGTAAGAGGGGCAGAGGCGGTAAGACATGATGCCAAGAAGCATGAATTGAGGGGGATGAGCTTAAATGGTAGAGCGCTCGCTTAGCATGCGAGAGGTAGCGGATTGATGCCCGCATCCTCCAGGTCTGAGTTTAGAGCTCCAGGAGCCTGGTGCTCTCATTTAGCCTCTGTGACTTCTGACAGGTGCTCCTCCGTTGCAGAGAGAATGTCCTTCAATTGTCAAGCGTTGAAGGGCCACACCTCCTTCCCAACCTCAGTCTGCACTGAGTGCGTCTCCGGCATTTTCTCGTCCAATTTGTCAGCTTAGCAAGTGAAAAGTATATCCGAGTGAAAACAGTGCTGATAATACTCTCAGGAATTGTTAGAAGACGTGCTTTTGATCATCGATTGCTTAACAATCACATTCGTTCGACTTGAGCAATCAAGCTCGTAGTTTTCCTTCAAATCTTGAAAGCTCTCAGTGAGAACATCATAGGCTGCAGGACGCCCCGTAACTTGATTACTTCAAGAGAAAGAAGAGCAGACAGCTCCACAAATATGCGAGGCGCAGAGAGCGCAAGGCGAGCCACACACGTTTCGGTGGCTGAGAGAGGGCAGTTTTTGCTTCTGCATTTCCCAAGTAAGGACGCATGACAACAAGCGATCGCGGTGCTCATCTACGACATAGTGGTGATGAGTTTTCAGTACGTGTTCTTTTGAACGAGCAATGAGGTTGCCGCCTCGGACAGCTGACTGCACGCTCTCATTGTGCCACGTGATGAGAATTCACCAGGCTCGTTCAGTCATTAGTCACATTTCATCGTTTGCCATAAGCAGACGCTGCGAAGTGATGTGGATATCAGTTCCCAGTCTTGTGGAAGAGGAGGAAAAGAGCACACAAGGGCTCGTCCGGGAGTTGAACCCGGGACCTCTCGCACCCGAAGCGAGAATCATACCACTAGACCAACGAGCCACAGCAGCACTTTCCATTTCAATCTGTCGCGAGCTTGAGGATGGGGGAGAGGCGTCATTCGCTCGTCCAGTCAGACCTTCATCAATAAGTCAAGAAAGCCGCAATTACACGACTGCCTTGTAGACGAAGGGCAGTGAACTGTGCCCGGTAAGAGGGGAACAAGCGGCACTAGGTGACGCCGAGGCATAAGCCCCAGCGAGGGGGGTTGGTTTGTATGGTACAGCGTTTGCTTTTTATGTGGGAGGTAGCAGGATCAATTCCCGCATCCTCCAGGTGTGTGCTTAGAGCTTGATGTGCCAAAAGGTGTCCTTTAGCCTGTGGTCACGCCTTGCAGGGAGAGCATCGTGCAGCTGTCAAGCGTTTCGCAGCCACGCCCCCTTTTCATCTTCTCTCTGGCTTAAGCGTCTCCGCCACTCTCTCTTGACATTTCATGTCAGCTTGTCAGAAGTCCGAGTGACAATTTTAATGGCTGAGTGAGGGCACGATGCTGAAGCAGAGAGGCCACTTCAGCCAGAGAGACTTGTGCTAGGTGAGATCTGAAAGACGGACTCACAACAGAAACAGACCAAAAATGTATGGGTGAGATCAAAAGGCAAATGCAACATTCAGCAGAGGGCGTCTAAAGATTAGGGAACGGGCGACTGAAATCCATGTGAGGCAAACTTTCCGGTGTGTGTCCTGCAGCTGGGTTTGTTGGCGTAATTGGTAGTGCGTCAGTCTTGTCATCTGAAGGGCCTGAGTTTGATCCTCACACGGGGCAGGGCTGCTTCCTCTCTTGCTCTTTTCAAACACTTGCGGCAACTGTTCGCTCATAACCACGTCTGGAATGCGTGACCTTTACACGGGCGATAAGCAACGCCACATCCCTTTTCTAAAGAACATTCACATTCAGAAATAAGTCAAGAAATTTGCCATTTCTTTCGCTCGCACTGCTGTCAGCCTGCCCATGTTGCCAAAGAAAGATTCACTCGGCGTCAACATGACAGAACAGCGATCACTTGAAAACAATGTTCCACACTCCGTAAGCAAGAACTTCAGTGTTTGCAGTCACCCGATATGGCGATAGTCAAAGGAGCGCAAGACATGAAGCGTCAAAAGACAAGATGAGTTGATGGAAAGAGCGTTGAATTGATGAGCACAGAAGTTCAGCTCGTACAATAGGCAACGAAGGTCCCAGCGTCGTCATCGCACTTGAAAGGACTGCCTTGCAGACCAAGGGCAGTGGGCGGTGCCCGGTAAGAGGGGCAGAGGCGGTAAGACATGATGCCGAAAAGCATGAAGCGAGGAGGATGAGCTCAAATGGTAGAGCGCTCGCTTAGCATGCCAGAGGTAGCGGAATTGATGCCCGCATCCTCCAGGTCTGAGTTTAGAGCTCCAGGAGCCTGGTGCTCTCATTTAGCCTCTGTGACTTCTGACAGGTGCTCCTCCGTTGCGGAGAGAATGTCCTTCAATTGTCAAGCGTTGAAGGGCCACACCTCCTTCCCAACCTCAGTCTGCACTGAGTGCGTCTCCGGCATTTTCTCGTCCAATTTGTCAGCTTAGCAAGTGAAAAGTATATCCGAGTGAAAACAGTGCTGATAATACTCTCAGGAATTGTTAGAAGACGTGCTTTTGATCATCGATTGCTTAACAATCACATTCGTTCGACTTGAGCAATCAAGCTCGTAGTTTTCCTTCAAATCTTGAAAGCTCTCAGTGAGAACATCATAGGCTGCAGGACGCCCCGTAACTTGATTACTTCAACAGAAAGAAGAGCAGACAGCTCCACAAATATGCGAGGCGCAGAGAGCGCAAGGCGAGCCGCACACGTTTCGGTGGCTGAGAGAGGGCAGTTTTTGCTTCTGCATTTCCCAAGTAAGGACGCATGACAACAAGCGATCGCGGTGCTCATCTACGACATAGTGGTGATGAGTTTTCAGTACGTGTTCTTTTGAACGAGCAATGAAGTTGCCGCCTCGGACAGCTGACTGCACGCTCTCATTGTGCCACGTGATGAGAATTCACCAGGCTCGTTCAGTCATTAGTCACATTTCATCGTTTGCCATAAGCAGACGCTGCGAAGTGATGTGGATATCAGTTCCCAGTCTTGTGGAAGAGGAGGAAAAGAGCACACAAGGGCTCGTCCGGGAGTTGAACCCGGGACCTCTCGCACCCGAAGCGAGAATCATACCACTAGACCAACGAGCCACAGCAACACTTTCCATTTCAATCTGTCGCGAGCTTGAGGATGGGGGAGAGGCGTCATTCGCTCGTCCAGTCAGACCTTCATCAATAAGTCAAGAAAGCCGCAATTACACGACTGCCTTGTAGACGAAGGGCAGTGAACTGTGCCCGGTAAGAGGGGAACAAGCGGCACTAGGTGACGCCGAGGCATAAGCCCCAGCGAGGGGGGTTGGTTTGTATGGTACAGCGTTTGCTTTTTATGTGGGAGGTAGCAGGATCAATTCCCGCATCCTCCAGGTGTGTGCTTAGAGCTTGATGTGCCAAAAGGTGTCCTTTAGCCTGTGGTCACGCCTTGCAGGGAGAGCATCGTGCAGCTGTCAAGCGTTTCGCAGCCACGCCCCCTTTTCATCTTCTCTCTGGCTTAAGCGTCTCCGCCACTCTCTCTTGACATTTCATGTCAGCTTGTCAGAAGTCCGAGTGACAATTTTAATGGCTGAGTGAGGGCACGATGCTGAAGCAGAGAGGCCACTTCAGCCAGAGAGACTTGTGCTAGGTGAGATCTGAAAGACGGACTCACAACAGAAACAGACCAAAAATGTATGGGTGAGATCAAAAGGCAAATACAACATTCAGCAGAGGGCGTCTAAAGATTAGGGAACGGGCGACTGAAATCCATGTGAGGCAAACTTTCCGGTGTGTGTCCTGCAGCTGGGTTTGTTGGCGTAATTGGTAGTGCGTCAGTCTCGTCATCTGAAGGGCCTGAGTTTGATCCTCACACGGGGCAGGGCTGCTTCCTCTCTTGCTCTTTTCAAACACTTGCGGCAACTGTTCGCTCATAACCACGTCTGGAATGCGTGACCTTTACACGGGCGAGAAGCAACGCCGCATCCCTTTTCTAAAGAACATTTACATTCAGAAATAAGTCAAGAAATTTGCCATTACTTTCGCTCGCAATGCTGTCAGCCTGCCCATGTTGACCAAAGAAAGATTCACTCGGCGTCAACATGACAGAACAGCGATCACTTGAAAACAATGTTCCACACTCCGTAAGCAAGAACTTCAGTGTTTGCAGTCACCCGATATGCCGATAGTCAAAGGAGCGCAAAACACGAAGCGTCAAAAGACAAGATGAGTTGATGGAAAGAGCGTTGAATTGATGAGCACAAAAGTTCAGCTCGTACAATAGGCAACGAAGGTCCCAGCGTCGTCATCGCACTTGAAAGGACTGCCTTGCAGACCAAGGGCAGTGGGCGGTGCCCGGTAAGAGGGGCAGAGGCGGTAAGACATGATGCCGAGAAGCATGAAGCGAGGAGGATGAGCTCAAATGGTAGAGCGCTCGCTTAGCATGCCAGAGGTAGCGGGATTGATGCCTGCATCCTCCAGGTCTGAGTTTAGAGCTCCAGGAGCCTGGTGCTCTCATTTAGCCTCTGTGACTTCTGACAGGTGCTCCTCCGTTGCGGAGAGAATGTCCTTCAATTGTCAAGCGTTGAAGGGCCACACCTCCTTCCCAACCTCAGTCTGCACTGAGTGCGTCTCCGGCATTTTCTCGTCCTATTTGTCAGCTTAGCAAGTGAAAAGTATATCCGAGTGAAAACAGTGCTGATAATACTCTCAGGAATTGTTAGAAGACGTGCTTTTGATCATCGATTGCTTAACAATCACATTCGTTCGACTTGAGCAATCAAGCTCGTAGTTTTCCTTCAAATCTTGAAAGCTCTCAGTGAGAACATCATAGGCTGCAGGACGCCCCGTAACTTGATTACTTCAACAGAAAGAAGAGCAGACAGCTCCACAAATATGCGAGGCGCAGAGAGCGCAAGGCGAGCCGCACACGTTTCGGTGGCTGAGAGAGGGCAGTTTTTGCTTCTGCATTTCCCAAGTAAGGACGCATGACAACAAGCGATCGCGGTGCTCATCTACGACATAGTGGTGATGAGTTTTCAGTACGTGTTCTTTTGAACGAGCAATGAGGTTGCCGCCTCGGACAGCTGACTGCACGCTCTCATTGTGCCACGTGATGAGAATTCACCAGGCTCGTTCAGTCATTAGTCACATTCCATCGTTTGCCATAAGCAGACGCTGCGAAGTGATGTGGATATCAGTTCCCAGTCTTGTGGAAGAGGAGGAAAAGAGCACACAAGGGCTCGTCCGGGAGTTGAACCCGGGACCTCTCGCACCCGAAGCGAGAATCATACCACTAGACCAACGAGCCACAGCAGCACTTTCCATTTCAATCTGTCGCGAGCTTGAGGATGGGGGAGAGGCGTCATTCGCTCGTCCAGTCAGACCTTCATCAATAAGTCAAGAAAGCCGCAATTACACGACTGCCTTGTAGACGAAGGGCAGTGAACTGTGCCCGGTAAGAGGGGAACAAGCGGCACTAGGTGACGCCGAGGCATAAGCCCCAGCGAGGGGGGTTGGTTTGTATGGTACAGCGTTTGCTTTTTATGTGGGAGGTAGCAGGATCAATTCCCGCATCCTCCAGGTGTGTGCTTAGAGCTTGATGTGCCAAAAGGTGTCCTTTAGCCTGTGGTCACGCCTTGCAGGGAGAGCATCGTGCAGCTGTCAAGCGTTTCGCAGCCACGCCCCCTTTTCATCTTCTCTCTGGCTTAAGCGTCTCCGCCACTCTCTCTTGACATTTCATGTCAGCTTGTCAGAAGTCCAAGTGACAATTTTAATGGCTGAGTGAGGGCACGATGCTGAAGCAGAGAGGCCACTTCAGCCAGAGAGACTTGTGCTAGGTGAGATCTGAAAGACGGACTCACAACAGAAACAGACCCAAAATGTATCGGTGAGATCAAAAGGCAAATGCAACATTCAGCAGAGGGCGTCTAAAGATTAGGGAACGGGCGACTGAAATCCATGTGAGGCAAACTTTCCGGTGTGTGTCCTGCAGCTGGGTTTGTTGGCGTAATTGGTAGTGCGTCAGTCTCGTCATCTGAAGGGCCTGAGTTTGATCCTCACACGGGGCAGGGCTGCTTCCTCTCTTGCTCTTTTCAAACACTTGCGGCAACTGTTCGCTCATAACCACGTCTGGAATGCGTGACCTTTACACGGGCGATAAGCAACGCCACATCCCTTTTCTAAAGAACATTCACATTCAGAAATAAGTCAAGAAATTTGCCATTTCTTTCGCTCGCACTGCTGTCAGCCTGCCCATGTTGCCAAAGAAAGATTCACTCGGCGTCAACATGACAGAACAGCGATCACTTGAAAACAATGTTCCACACTCCGTAAGCAAGAACTTCAGTGTTTGCAGTCACCCGATATGGCGATAGTCAAAGGAGCGCAAGACATGAAGCGTCAAAAGACAAGATGAGTTGATGGAAAGAGCGTTGAATTGATGAGCACAGAAGTTCAGCTCGTACAATAGGCAACGAAGGTCCCAGCGTCGTCATCGCACTTGAAAGGACTGCCTTGCAGACCAAGGGCAGTGGGCGGTGCCCGGTAAGAGGGGCAGAGGCGGTAAGACATGATGCCGAAAAGCATGAAGCGAGGAGGATGAGCTCAAATGGTAGAGCGCTCGCTTAGCATGCCAGAGGTAGCGGAATTGATGCCCGCATCCTCCAGGTCTGAGTTTAGAGCTCCAGGAGCCTGGTGCTCTCATTTAGCCTCTGTGACTTCTGACAGGTGCTCCTCCGTTGCGGAGAGAATGTCCTTCAATTGTCAAGCGTTGAAGGGCCACACCTCCTTCCCAACCTCAGTCTGCACTGAGTGCGTCTCCGGCATTTTCTCGTCCAATTTGTCAGCTTAGCAAGTGAAAAGTATATCCGAGTGAAAACAGTGCTGATAATACTCTCAGGAATTGTTAGAAGACGTGCTTTTGATCATCGATTGCTTAAGAATCACATTCGTTCGACTTGAGCAATCAAGCTCGTAGTTTTCCTTCAAATCTTGAAAGCTCTCAGTGAGAACATCATAGGCTGCAGGACGCCCCGTAACTTGATTACTTCAACAGAAAGAAGAGCAGACAGCTCCACAAATATGCGAGGCGCAGAGAGCGCAAGGCGAGCCGCACACGTTTCGGTGGCTGAGAGAGGGCAGTTTTTGCTTCTGCATTTCCCAAGTAAGGACGCATGACAACAAGCGATCGCGGTGCTCATCTACGACATAGTGGTGATGAGTTTTCAGTACGTGTTCTTTTGAACGAGCAATGAGGTTGCCGCCTCGGACAGCTGACTGCACGCTCTCATTGTGCCACGTGATGAGAATTCACCAGGCTCGTTCAGTCATTAGTCACATTCCATCGTTTGCCATAAGCAGACGCTGCGAAGTGATGTGGATATCAGTTCCCAGTCTTGTGGAAGAGGAGGAAAAGAGCACACAAGGGCTCGTCCGGGAGTTGAACCCGGGACCTCTCGCACCCGAAGCGAGAATCATACCACTAGACCAACGAGCCACAGCAGCACTTTCCATTTCAATCTGTCGCGAGCTTGAGGATGGGGGAGAGGCGTCATTCGCTCGTCCAGTCAGACCTTCATCAATAAGTCAAGAAAGCCGCAATTACAGGACTGCCTTGTAGACGAAGGGCAGTGAACTGTGCCCGGTAAGAGGGGAACAAGCGGCACTAGGTGACGCCGAGGCATAAGCCCCAGCGAGGGGGGTTGGTTTGTATGGTACAGCGTTTGCTTTTTATGTGGGAGGTAGCAGGATCAATTCCCGCATCCTCCAGGTGTGTGCTTAGAGCTTGATGTGCCAAAAGGTGTCCTTTAGCCTGTGGTCACGCCTTGCAGGGAGAGCATCGTGCAGCTGTCAAGCGTTTCGCAGCCACGCCCCCTTTTCATCTTCTCTCTGGCTTAAGCGTCTCCGCCACTCTCTCTTGACATTTCATGTCAGCTTGTCAGAAGTCCGAGTGACAATTTTAATGGCTGAGTGAGGGCACGATGCTGAAGCAGAGAGGCCACTTCAGCCAGAGAGACTTGTGCTAGGTGAGATCTGAAAGACGGACTCACAACAGAAACAGACCAAAAATGTATGGGTGAGATCAAAAGGCAAATGCAACATTCAGCAGAGGGCGTCTAAAGATTAGGGAACGGGCGACTGAAATCCATGTGAGGCAAACTTTCCGGTGTGTGTCCTGCAGCTGGGTTTGTTGGCGTAATTGGTAGTGCGTCAGTCTCGTCATCTGAAGGGCCTGAGTTTGATCCTCACACGGGGCAGGGCTGCTTCCTCTCTTGCTCTTTTCAAACACTTGCGGCAACTGTTCGCTCATAACCACGTCTGGAATGCGTGACCTTTACACGGGCGAGAAGCAACGCCGCATCCCTTTTCTAAAGAACATTCACATTCAGAAATAAGTCAAGAAATTTGCCATTACTTTCGCTCGCACTTCTGTCAGCCTGCCCATGTTGCCAAAGAAAGATTCACTCGGCGTCAACATGACAGAACAGCGATCACTTGAAAACAATGTTCCACACTCCATAAGCAAGAACTTCAGTATTTGCAGTCACCCGATATGCCGATAGTCAAAGGAGCGCAAAACACGAAGCGTCAAAAGACAAGATGAGTTGATGGAAAGAGCGTTGAATTGATGAGCACAAAAGTTCAGCTCGTACAATAGGCAACGAAGGTCCCAGCGTCGTCATCGCACTTGAAAGGACTGCCTTGCAGACCAAGGGCAGTGGGCGGTGCCCGGTAAGAGGGGCAGAGGCGGTAAGACATGATGCCAAGAAGCATGAATTGAGGGGGATGAGCTTAAATGGTAGAGCGCTCGCTTAGCATGCGAGAGGTAGCAGGATTGATGCCCGCATCCTCCAGGTCTGAGTTTAGAGCTCCAGGAGCCTGGTGCTCTCATTTAGCCTCTGTGACTTCTGACAGGTGCTCCTCCGTTGCGGAGAGAATGTCCTTCAATTGTCAAGCGTTGAAGGGCCACACCTCCTTCCCAACCTCAGTCTGCACTGAGTGCGTCTCCGGCATTTTCTCGTCCTATTTGTCAGCTTAGCAAGTGAAAAGTATATCCGAGTGAAAACAGTGCTGATAATACTCTCAGGAATTGTTAGAAGACGTGCTTTTGATCATCGATTGCTTAACAATCACATTCGTTCGACTTGAGCAATCAAGCTCGTAGTTTTCCTTCAAATCTTGAAAGCTCTCAGTGAGAACATCATAGGCTGCAGGACGCCCCGTAACTTGATTACTTCAACAGAAAGAAGAGCAGACAGCTCCACAAATATGCGAGGCGCAGAGAGCGCAAGGCGAGCCGCACACGTTTCGGTGGCTGAGAGAGGGCAGTTTTTGCTTCTGCATTTCCCAAGTAAGGACGCATGACAACAAGCGATCGCGGTGCTCATCTACGACATAGTGGTGATGAGTTTTCAGTACGTGTTCTTTTGAACGAGCAATGAGGTTGCCGCCTCGGACAGCTGACTGCACGCTCTCATTGTGCCACGTGATGAGAATTCACCAGGCTCGTTCAGTCATTAGTCACATTCCATCGTTTGCCATAAGCAGACGCTGCGAAGTGATGTGGATATCAGTTCCCAGTCTTGTGGAAGAGGAGGAAAAGAGCACACAAGGGCTCGTCCGGGAGTTGAACCCGGGACCTCTCGCACCCGAAGCGAGAATCATACCACTAGACCAACGAGCCACAGCAGCACTTTCCATTTCAATCTGTCAGCGAGCTTGAGGATGGGGGAGAGGCGTCATTCGCTCGTCCAGTCAGACCTTCATCAATAAGTCAAGAAAGCCGCAAATACACGACTGCCTTGTAGACAAAGGGCAGTGAACTGTGCCCGGTAAGAGGGGAACAAGCGGCACTAGGTGACACCGAGGCATAAGCCCCAGCGAGGGAGGTTGGTTTGTATGCTTAGAGCTTGATGTGCCAAAAGGTGTCCTTTAGCCTGTGGTCACGCCTTGCATGGAGAGCATCGTGCAGCTGTCAAGCGTTTCGCAGCCACGCCCCCTTTTCATCTTCTCTCTGGCTTAAGCGTCTCCGCCACTCTCTCTTGACATTTCATGTCAGCTTGTCAGAAGTCCGAGTGACAATTTTAATGGCTGAGTGAGGGCACGATGCTGAAGCAGAGAGGCCACTTCAGCCAGAGAGACTTGTGCTAGGTGAGATCTGAAAGACGGACTCACAACAGAAACAGACCCAAAATGTATCGGTGAGATCAAAAGGCAAATGCAACATTCAGCAGAGGGCGTCTAAAGATTAGGGAACGGGCGACTGAAATCCATGTGAGGCAAACTTTCCGGTGTGTGTCCTGCAGCTGGGTTTGTTGGCGTAATTGGTAGTGCGTCAGTCTCGTCATCTGAAGGGCCTGAGTTTGATCCTCACACGGGGCAGGGCTGCTTCCTCTCTTGCTCTTTTCAAACACTTGCGGCAACTGTTCGCTCATAACCACGTCTGGAATGCGTGACTTTTACACGGGCGATAAGCAACGCCACATCCCTTTTCTAAAGAACATTCACATTCAGAAATAAGTCAAGAAATTTGCCATTTCTTTCGCTCGCACTGCTGTCAGCCTGCCCATGTTGCCAAAGAAAGATTCACTCGGCGTCAACATGACAGAACAGCGATCACTTGAAAACAATTTTCCACACTCCGTAAGCAAGAACTTCAGTGTTTGCAGTCACCCGATATGCCAATAGTCAAAGGAGCGCAAAACACGAAGCGTCAAAAGACAAGATGAGTTGATGGAAAGAGCGTTGAATTGATGAGCACAAAAGTTCAGCTCGTACAAAAGGCAACGAAGGTCTAGGCGTTGTCATCGCATTTGAAAGGACTGCATTGCAGACTAAGGGCAGTGGGAGGTTGCTGTTTTGAGACGGAGGCATTGGGATGGTGGGCCGAGATCTATTCTTCTTAAGGAATTCTTCATCGTGAAAGATCGGTCCACAGGTCATCCAACGAACTCAGGGAATCATGTGCTACTGAAGGGAGTGAAGTGCTGAAACACATGACATGCCCCCTTGATCTCACATGCACAATTCTGCTGCAATATACACAGCTACCGTCCACACCACGCAGTGGGGCTTCAGCAGAATCTGCTACGCCACCTGTAATTACATATCCAGCTGCACACATATACATGGCCCTTCTGTCCTTTTCAGGATCTCAAAAAAAAGCATAGCGTGGTTTTCCTGCCACATGATTGACCTCATCTCCCTCAGAATGTGCCCCGCCACATTCATTGCTGAAGCAGGACGGAGGCTAACGGACATGTCAGAACAGTGAGGTTCAACGATCTCTCCAAAATATTGTGGTTGTAGTGGAAGAGATATGTTTTAAATTGTACCTTGGTATTTCAAACTCTCTCTAGAATGTTATCCATTTCTATTTTATTTTGACAGGAACTGTTAAAAGGCTAATGACACTAGATGAAAAGAGAAGAAAGAAAACACAACGTTTCAGCTGTGGAGCCTTCTTCAGGTGTGAGGGCTCCACGGCTGAAATGTTGTGTTTTCTTTCTTTTCTTTTAAGCATGGAATAGACCTATTACTTGTTCCTTTGCAGCCTACACATGGTGATGCAGCTCCCCACCTGAACTGCTAATGATACTAGATGCCTGGTAGTTTGTGGTACTTGGTTATTGTCTTATGTTTGCTCAAACTGCATATGTGTTGTAGCAGCGAGGCTTATTAATAAGAAAGAATTAAGTGTTCTGAGCCTTCCCAAATGAGGCCCCATCTCTGTTCATCTCTGTGGTGCAGCCACAGAGAAACTATTCATGCAGGCTGATTTAAGGTTTCCTTTGATAAGGGACAGCTCCCAAAGGGGGATGCACTTAGCTAAGCCTGGCTATCATGATCAATGGTCATCCATTGGCGCCTATCTGTCTAGGGAGTGCCAGATGGACATCTGGACTGCATTCCTAGGTGTCAGGAGTAAATGACTCATATCTCACCTTGATCAACCAATCAGGGACTGGTAGGGCCAAGTAACCCACGTGGGACTCTGATGCCCATGGAACTTTCACCAATCAACGAGCTGAAGTTCCTCCAGGTAAAAACAAGAAACACAGAGAGCCTGTAGTAAGATTCAGGAGAATTCTGTGGACTTTTCTAAAGGGAATTCAAAGGAGAATTCCAGGGCAGGACGGCCCAGGAGCAGAAGGCTCCCAAGGGCAGGACATTCTCACAGAGCGCCTCCTGACCATCCTGAGACTCAGCCCAGACAACCACGGAACGGCCAGTGTGTCCGAGTGCCAGAACTTTCCTTTGTTCTAAGAGTCTAGAGCGGAGGTTGCCAGAGAGTAACCAGAGGATCCACCCAAGGTTAGCACCAGTAGCAGGCCTCGTGAACAGGTTGGAACTGTGGACAGCTGAATCACTATTCAGAACTAGCGCTTCATCAGGAACGAACTGGTCTTCTTCCTGACTTGCTGGGACCCACAGTCATCTTTTCTCCTGTGCGCAAACTTTGCTAGTTAAAGCCAACACTAACTAGCCGGTCAGTGAGCATCAGCAGCGCACCGTCGCAAGCCGCACAGCACAGCCTGGCACCGAGCCAGAGAGCGCGGATTGGACAGCAACAGCCTGCAACTGTTTCTTTGAGTCCGCAGGATATCTGAATCCCCAGAGATTGGATGAGTATTCAACTTCACTGCATTACTGCTCGAGAATTCAATTGTTATCCCAACCAGTTGATATCAATTTAATTCCTAAGAGTTATGTACTTGTTTTGAGTATCTAATGTAGAAGTTATAACCAAGTTCATTTACGAAACGGTCTAAATGAATGATATATTGAACGTATGTCCTTTTGATATGTGTAACACTTTGTAACTGATTGAATATATACCTTTTGTATTCTGATAACCCTCTCGATAAGATCTGTTAGGTTTATATGCATATTCTATGTATTAATAAATGTATCCTCGTGTATTAGTACCTGTGTGTGTGCGTTGTTTGAGTTATGTCGCATGGTTGGATTCTAAAGCCATCAAAAGAATCAATTTTGTGATTTACTGCTACAATTAATAATTGTCCCAGTAAATGCCCAAACCCTACAGAACTGGTGCCTTCAGAAAGCACACTACAGTGTGATTGCATATTTTTGTGTATTTTCATATGTCAATATTTAATTCACTCACATTCCTGTATGATTGGAAGGAAGGCAGATTGGATTTGGCACAGGACGCCTGCTCATATATGTTGATCTTTGTTGGGCTGGAAAAACAATGATAAAAAGTGAAAAAGGCTCTCCCCAACATTTCCCTTCTCTTGGCCATGGTTACACTGCCCTTTCTTTCCTTCTTTTGTCCTTCTACAAAGATTCCAGGGCTCTTTATCCACCATAATATCAGAAGCCAAAAATAACCATCTAATGTGTAAACAGCATTTGTAATGTTGGTAGCTGGAAGAGGTTAAGTATGTTTGCAAGACCTAGTTGATTACACCACAGACTTACCTTGTTTTTTTTTCTCTTTTAAAGGCTGTGCTGGACTGTACCACTATCATAGAAGATTTTTTTCAAGACACATCGCAGTTCCATAGTAGAATTTATCAATAGTAGAATTCCATAGGACATTATTTATCAACATCTAACATTACCCAGTGTGAGACTCTGCCAGTAAACCTCAGAGCATTGAGTTCTCCACTGGTGAAGATGGCTTTCTGAAGTCATGAAATCCACTGCTGGGATGCCTGAGAGACAGTGATTGAATCCTGTCTGGAATTAGGCTCTCTGTTAGTGTTGATCTGTGGGAATTATGTGGTAAAAAGGGAAAACTCCTTTACTTTAGTCACTTTGAAAGTTCAAATGTACAGATCTTCAGAAACCCCAGTCTGAAGGATGAAGCAGGTTCTGCTCAAGGAGTTGCCTACGTTTTGCTCCATTCAATCCAAGCAGATAGTCCAACATTTGCCTTCTCTTGGCCATGATTACACTGCCCTTTCTTTCATCTTTGTACTTCTACAAAGATTTCAGGACTCTTAATCCACCATAATATCAGAAGCCAAAATTAACCTTCTAACATGTACAAATCATTTGCGATGAAAGGAGGTGGAAGGGTTTAAGAATGTTTGTAAGACCTGGTTGATTACCACACATAGACATACTTTGTTGTCAGTTTTTTTTCTCTTTGAAAGGCTATAGGAGGGGTGTGATGGACTGTACCACTATCATAGAAGATGTTTTTCTTCTAAGGACACTTCTGTAGCGGCAAGGCATATTTAAAATACAGGAATTAAGTTTGCTGCTCCCTTGCCAGTCCCTCTCTCCCTCATCTCAGTGCAGCTGGATACAGAGAGGCCATTCCATCTGGTTCACATTTAAGGTGTTTTTCTAGCTGATAGAGTTTCCTGATAAGGAACAGCTCCCAAGGCTGAGATTCACCAGCCACCCTAATAAGTGGTCATCTCTGGCGCCTTACTGTCTGGGAGATTCCATGGGAGAGGTTCATCCCAAGTTTTACAACCCTAAGGTCAGAGGTCACTGTTACTCATCCTCCACCTCAATCAGCCAATCAGGAACTGGTAGGGCAGGGTAACCCCACGTGGGTCTCGAATGCCCGCGGAACTTTAAGCCACTGAACTACCGTAGTTCCTCCAGATAAAACAGGCAGCACGATGCCCAGAAGGTGCCCCTCCAGGACGTTCTCAGACTCAGCTCGGACAATCACGTGACGGCCAGTGTGTCCGAGTGCCAGGACTTAACTTTGTTTTAAGAGTCGAGAACGGAGGTTGCCCACGCATAACCAAAGGATCCGCCCGAGGTTAGCCCAGCAGCAAGCCCCGTGAACCACGGGTACTCCACCTTCAAAGCTCGCCTGATCAACGAGTGAACTACGGTTGGAACTGTCGACAGCTGAATCTCAGGATTCAGGACTAGCGCTACATCGGGAACGAACTAGTCTTCTTCCCATCTAAAGAGTGTGATTGGCTTGGACCCGTAGTCACTTTCCATGTGCACAAGCTCTGCTAGTTTCAGCCAACACTAACTAGCCGGTCTTCAAAGAGCATCAGCAGCGCATCGCAGCAGGAATCTCTCCCTCCTCTCCTTCTCACCAGCCGCACCGGCCACTGCCTGGCACCGAGCCAGAGAGTGCCGATTGCACACAACAACAGCCTGCCACTGCTTCTTTGTGTCTGCGGGAGATCTGAATCCACACAGATCGGATGAGTATTCAACATTCTGCATTACAGCTCGAGAATTCAATTGTTACCTCAACCACAATTGATATCAATCTAATACCTTTGAGTGATGTACTTGCTTTTGAGTATCTAGTGTAGAAGTTGTAATCCCAGTTCATTTACGAAACAGTCTAAATGAATGGTATACTGAATGTATGTCCCTCTTGGTTTGGAACTCTTCATGATTTAATATATACCTTTTGTATTCTGCTAACCCACACTCTTAAGATATGTTATGTTTATATGCACATTTTATGTATTAATAAGTGTATTAGTATCTGTGTGTGAGCGTTAATGAGTTAACCCGCAAAGTCGGTTTTCTAATAGCCATCAAAGAATCATTTTGTGACTTACTGCTACAATAAATAATTGTCCCAGTAAATACACAAAACCCCTACACACGCATGGAAACCAATATTTACCTGCTACTCCAGAATGCAGCAGAGAACAGTTGGACAGAAGGTTAGTATCTGTCGATACTGCATCACAGAAGTCAGTCTCTTCCCCCTCATTATGCAGGCTGACTTGTTCACGATGAACTGTCCTCCAGTGACAGTCAGCTGCAATCACTGACTCAGACATGGTGTTGATACACTGAGGGCACTTTGGCTGATTTGGTTAACATGCTTTCCTCTTAAACAGGAGATGCTTAAATCCCAGCAGTGCTTTTCTTCCTGTCTTGTCTTACAAAATGTATCACTATGGATGATTACGTACAGCTTGATTTTGTTTAACGCAAGTTTTCATTTTCTTTCTGGAACAACTTGCTTTTCATGAAATTCATACAGCTTGTTAAAGATGAAATACAAATCTTGCCTTGTATATCGCAGGCTGGTAAGAAAAAAGCATTATTTTCTTTTTTTTAAGCTTGCAAATGGAGAAAAGGACACACGTGAGTCTCTGTTAATTAAAAGGTAAGTGGTTTGAGCCCACCCAGAAATGCACTTCTCATTATTGCAATGTAAACCTCATCTCTACTTATTCGGATTTCTTAGCAAAACCTTAACCCACTTGATATTTGCAAGAAATGTGAATGTTTTTGTTAAACAATTAAGTATGTAAGTCAATATCACTGGGAATGGCCAATAATGACCAACATTCAAGGACATCATATTCAGCCAAGGACTTTGACCTTCGAACGGCTAGCAGAAGAATTCATTTATGCTCTCGATGCATCCTTAGTTAGAATATTTAAAATTACGACACAGATTTGTTGGAGAACTTGACAAGCAAAAAAGACAGTTGGACAGCATGATTATGCTAGGACTGTACATTTGTATTTTAATACTTTTGTATATTTATCTTAATTGTAATATACATGTAACCATAAATGCTGTTCTATGTAAATACATTTTGTTGTATTTTATCATATTTTAGCTGAGGGCACAAGGGGGTCTATTATACCTTCCGAAACTTCCAAGACAACTATAACAGAGGCTCATATTTTAATATAATTTGCTTTAAAAGAAAACCACAATTTGTACGATATCATCCCTCAATATCGACGTTCAAATGAATGATTTAAAGAAGCAACAGCGATAGGAGAGTACATTGATTTTGGACCAATGTTTGAATCTGAACAATCCTTCCTCCTGGAAAGAAGAAAAAACAGGTATGTTTTGAGTCATGATGATGCTCTTCTGGATTAAAAAAAAACAGTGCAAATTTGTTTCGGATGTATTTTGGATAAAATTATAACTGTCATCGAAGAGAAATTTGATCAGTTGAATGCAGTCGAATCTTTTGACATTTTATATGATGACAGGACGTACATTTAGGACTCAGTACCGATAACGCTGCTGATATTGATGGAGTAGAAATTAAGTGTATTGGCAATTTTATCTGAGGCAAGAAGTACTAGAACACCTCCTATAAAAATGTTAGGATTCAGAGCAAGAAATATTTTTCCACCTCACCCAATGGTATTGCATTAACGAGGCTGAAGCTGGCTTCTTATTCGCCAGCTTCTTCTTCTGCCTTTAATGCTGCTGCTGTGTTGTTATGCCGCCTTTCGCCTGTAGATGGCTCTTTACAGTAATTTTTAAAAGTACTAATCAGGATGGATTACTGTATTTATCCTCAGTAAATGGGAATATGTAAGTAGTGACTATCCAAATAACATTTTTGTGTGAAACACATTTCAGAAAATTGTAAACCAATTTTCAAAACTCACAATAACACAAATACAATAAGTAAATAAGACAAAGGCAAAACATAAGTTCACAGGCACTTTCTGCATATTTACCACGACCTTGCCTTCTGATCATAAAAAGTCTTAAAATCTTGCATTTTACAAGAACTTTTTAATATAAATGGGACATTTAGAACATGGCATATGAGAATATATGGTTAACCGAGGATGAGCAACGGGTGATGGCACTTCCTGCTTCTTGCTATAAACCTACCCCCTGGTTATAAAAACATCTAAAAATTCTGACACTGAGGTGTGAGAGACAATGGAACAGACTATCAAAATCCTGAACTTTAGGAAATTTTTCAAATATGACCCTGTGAACATGGCATGTCCCTCCTTCCTCATTACCAAAACATCTCAATGTTCCAACACTATGTACATTGGTAATTACAACACTTCACTGTTGCATTTCTGAGTTGTGACATTGTGAACATGGCATGTTAAAGTATGTAGAAACTCTAGATCAGAACAGGCTTAATGCAATTCATAGTGATTTATCATTTTCTGACTTTCTAAATGAAAAAAAAATTCGGTGATTATGACACTTCGGTATGACATAAAATATGCTTCAATGATAGAATAAATAATCATGGAAAAAATACCCACAGTGGACATTCATAGTTGTGATTATAGGAATGTTAAATATCAGGTGAGTAGCTGCGTCAGCATGCGTAGGCTGCAAAGGAACAAGTAAAGGGTTATTCCATGCTGAAAAGAGAAGAAAGGAAACACGACGTGTTGGCCATGGAGCCTTCTTCAGGTGTTAGAAAGACAGGGCAGTATGCACAGATAATTTTCTTTTTATCTTTGCTTACTGCAGTTTATTTTTGATGACAACATCAAAGACATTAAGGAATTCTTACGGCTAACAGCTCCACATCAACTTCCTTTTATAACTAACCTCATCAGATCTCTCAACTGCACTCTTCCAGTTTCTCACTTCAGAGAAGGATAAAAAACTCAATCATCCTCTACAGAGAAAAACCATCAACACCCCTACCACCTCCACCAATCCTAACCTTGTTGTTACTATACCCTTTGACCTTTCCCTTTCACCCCTTTGCATCCTCAGCTAACATATTTTAATATTACAACACAATTAAAATAGATTGTACAGTATTTACAGTTTAAAATTAAGGTAAATATGTCCAAATATCAAAATCCAACTGCACAGTGCTAACAAAACAATGCTTGTCAAGTTCTCAAACAAATCTGCATTGTATTTTTAAAATATTTCAGCAGAGGATGTGACGGGAGTATAAATGACGATTCAACGATCATTTTTCTTGGGTGAATATGGTTTTCTGGGGAGTTGCGATGTTGGGCATTATTGGACATTTTTGACAAGTGTTGAACAGTCACATTTCCTACAAATATTAAAATGGCTATGGTTTAGCTGAGAAATCCAATCGACCTATGTGAAAACAATGTTTACATCACAGAAGAAACCCATCCCTGGGTGGACTTGAACCACCAACCTTTCGGTTAATAGCTAAACACGCTAACTGATTGCGCCACAGAGACTGACTGGTGGAGTCTCTTCTCGAATCAAAAAAAAAAATCTCTTACCGTTTATTTTGCCAGCCGGTAATATTTCTTCTGCACTGATAACCAAGAACTGAATTTCATGTTTCACAAGCTGTGTGAATTTCATCAAAAACAAGTTTTCCAGAAAGGAAATGAACACATGCTTTTAACGAAATCAAGCCCTTTGTGATTGCCCGAAATGATACGTTCTGTACTACAAGATAGGAAGAAATACACGGCTGGGATTCAAACCGCAGTTCTTTTCTTTAATAAAGATGCACTTTAACCAACTAGGCTACGGTGACAGGACAACCTTCACCTTTTACAGCCGCTTGGACACACCGCTCTGAGACATCTGCGTTCAGAAAGCGCTGTACCTGCTCTCAGAGCAAATTGCCTCTTTTACATACAGTAGCAGCCCCGACACTGAGAAACGAAGAGAACTGGCTTTTATCCGGCATTTTTCATGTCCAATGCGTTTGACATCTCCCAAGGGCGACAGAGTTCTTTTGCAACACTATTTCTTCTTCTTTTTTATTTCTGTACGCTTTGATAAAAAAACGAGAAATCGTGCAAGGGAAAAATGTCTTTTTTTTCATAGAGAAAACGTGCACCAGGAAATGTTGTGTTGAGAAGAGGTGATTTAACATGATACGTGACCTAATTTATCGGAGTAAATGCTCACCCACCAAAGTCTGGAGAAGTTGGAGAGTCTGGTGGATGTAATAATTATACGGTGTTGTGGAAGAAAACAGTCTTTCTTTGAATTCTCAATCAATCGGAATTCCAGTGCGAAACATAAACCCTTTGTCTGATTTAAAGAAATAATATTTTAAAAATCATAAAAAATCGGAAAACACATGTTTCTCACTTTGAAATTTTAGACGGGGCGGTATATTACTAGTAGCGACGCTGAGCACACTATGGGGGAATCCCGGTTATGTGAAATACCAGCAGTTTAATAAATAACGCATCTGATTTTGAATCATAAGATTGTAGGTTCGACTTCTACCTGGCTCGTGTAAATTTTATTCAAGCTCCTCAGTAATAGATGTCTATTATGTAATGAACCGCACCTAAAAGCAAACATTGGGTCTGTTTCCTTTGTTTTCCAGCATGAAATAGCAAATCGTTACAAAAAGTACCTGCTAATGTCCAATAGCGGTTTTTTTTTCAAATTACATTTTCAGGCTTCAGACACTTTTTAATAAAACAAAAGTGTCCGGAAACTCCCTAACTTTCAGGTTTGCTTGAACCTGTATTAAAAGAAGTTATTTGAAACTTCCGGGATTCCATTCTCTGATGTAGCTCTCTCTTAAGACGGATGTGATGTTTCGCAGATGTGAACTGTGCCTTCTCTCTTGTGTTCAAGGGTATTCGCTGTGTGAGATCCTAACTGTATGTCCAGTAGGGCTCTATTTTGTTTAGATTATCTATGTGGTGTACAGATAGAACTCAACTACATGGTGTGAATTCCGTGTTTAGGACGAGCAGAACCTGAAAAACGAAAAGCAGACCTCAATGTGATTTGAACATGCAGCCTTCTGATCTGGAGTCAGATATGCTACCTTTGCGCCACGGCTATCAGCACCTTTGAATTTCCCAAAGGAGACAAATCAACTTCACAAAAAAAAATCTCCTGTGAAGAGCGCCGCTCTTCCGAAGAGAGTCTCTTCATCCCAGACCACATTTAATTCTTCCTGCGCAGCTCTTGTGCAGGTGTTGTTCTCAATTACAGATCCAGGAACACTGATTTTTTTTCTATTTTTTTTTTAATTAAGTACCCCATGGTGCAACGGTAGCACGTCTGACTCTAAATCCCCAAGTTCATTTTCAAAGTATATCGGAGTCAACTGATACTGATCAGGTTCTGCTGCTACTGAACCCGCAGTCTTCACCTTAAAGTTCAATTCCCCAAGCCTTTTGACCTTATATGTCCATCCCTTCTCGTCAAAACTCGTATTTTCACAGAGTACCCTTCAGAAATCGCAGTATAGAATGAAAAAACTCCAGTAGATCTCGGCCGCTGTTGGTGATTTTCCTTTAAAAATAAATGAATCTCTGGAAATTTTACGGAGTGTATCACTTTCACTGAGACCGAGAAGTGTTAAGCTGTACATGAGTCTTTGTGGTTCGGTTGTTAACCAAAAGGGTGGTGGTTTGAGCCCTCCCAGGGACACTATGAGCCTTTTAATGTACACACCCGTCTCACTTTATCTCCACGGCCGGTCTTGTACCGCAATCAAATACAGAGCCCGTAGGAGGCAGTAAGCTCGCATATATAGCTCACTGTGTATATAATGAAGAAGTAGAGGTTAGTTTCTCATCTGCGCGTTACAGAGCCTTACGCAACTCGTACTGTACCAATAGCTAGGGTTTGATCCCTGCACGGGCTATTAGTTGAAAAGCCATTGTAAATGACGTGTAAGAGATTTATAGATACTGTAGATCAGTGGTTCTCAAACTGTGGTACGCGTACTGGCAGTGGTACGTGGAGTGCCACCAGGTGGTACGCCAAATGACCCTGGAACTGTGTAGTGTGCACTGAAAAATCGGGACGGGTTTTCATATTTTGTATTTTAATACGTGTCGAATACGCAGCCTACGTACTACGATACAGTGCATGCTAATACTTCAGTGGACACAAGAGATACTCTGTAATTCTATACCACTCTATAGGAATGCGTGCTACGGATGCAAGTGACCAATTGTATTTAAAAAAAGCTATTGTATCTCCAGCAAATAGGGAGAAAGGAGAATGTGCGTGATTTTGGAACAATGCCAACATTGTAAACACAGGAATGCATAGAAATACGTGCTACGAACGCAGGCAATCTTGTGAGCACACGAAAGAGTGATAACAGGAAAATATTTAAGAACTGTTCGAATTTGAGAAAAATACACCAAGCGTCTCTGTGTTTCGCTCCCATGCGCATGAAATAAAAACTTTAAATACGGAAATAAAAACAGAAACGCGGAAAAATGCAAGCTTGTGGATTGCTAAAGCAGGTAAGCTACACTATTTTTGAAGAACCTTATTTACCGTTGGCAAAAGAGCTGACACGTATTATGTGTGGAGAAAAAGCTGCTAAACAGCTCGACCTGCTGCCCCCCTCCCCCTGAAAGACACAGTCTTTCATAGAATTATTGAAATGAAGAATTATATCAAAAGTACACTGATAGAGCGCGTTAAGATGAGCAGATGTTTTTCACTGCAATTAGATGAGTCTGTAGTCGATTTGGCCAATTTGCTCGTTTACGTTAGATACGAGTTTGAGGGTATGTCCCATGAAGACTTTCTGTTCTGTAAACCGCTACCAACAGGAACTACAGGAGAGCACATATTTCAGCTTCTGAATGAATTTTTCGAAGAGAATGGCCTCGACTTGATAAAATGCGTCTGAGTTTGTACAGACAGTGCTAGAGCAATGACAAGCCGACATAACGGTGCAGTTGCACGAATTAGAGAGGTTGCTCCAGAAATTAATGTACGCATTACAACATCCACCGCGAGACCTTTGCCGTCAAGAAAATGCCTGACGATTTAATATCTGTTAGACTCTGTTGTGAATTGTATCAAGGCTCGAAAAATTAATTCACATCTCCTTTGCTCAACTAAATAGGCTCACCCTTCTCACTGAAATGGTGCTTTTTTATTAGTTGTTGTTAATGTTTTTTTTCTGTAAAATACTTTGAGAAGCCACCTTTAAAGGCGCTATATCAAATAAAGTTCATTATTATAATATTTATTTGTGGGGTTCCTATGAGATGATGACTTGTAGGTGGTACTTGGATGCTTTGGTTGGATTAGGGGTGGTACTTGGTCCAAAAAGTTTGAGAACCACTGCTGTAGATACTTTATTGATCCCATGAGGGAAATTAATAAAGCTTATCCAGCTAGCTTTTATGTTTCACACTAAATTGCGATCTTGAAACCAAAATAATTAGAAATATGGAACACAACCGTTGTTCTCCAAGAAGGAAAGCTGTTTAACACTGACGTCACTCCTTTTTATTTAACCCAGATTGCGAAGACAACTCCACCCTATCAAAGGTAATTGTTGCACAAAAGTTGGAAAGCACACTCTGAATCCATCTGTACTGTATATTTGATTTCCGCGATCCGTTCAAGGCTGCTTGGTGCTTCGCAAGCAAGTCATTTCAGGGAAGAAACTCAGTTTAGAGAACTACTGGTGCATTTTCACTCATTGAATTTGATCTTTGTACTCTCTTTTCATTCTCAGCTATAATATTTCAAAATTACAGTTCGGATTTGTTGGAAAACTTCACAGGCATTATTAAGTTAGGACTGTACAATTGTATTTTAATATCTTGGTATATTTACCTTCATTTTAATATGGATGTAACCATAAATGTTGTACTTTTGTCGTACATTTTAACTGAGGACGCACGACGACTATTATACCTTGTGATACATGCAAGACATCTGTAAACGAAGATGTAATTACAGTCAAATTGGCAATTAACAGAAAACCACAATTGTATAATATTATTTCTCTATGTCGATGATCAGTTGAAGGATTTGAAGAAACTATATATTATTCCTCGATATCGATGATCAGTTGAAGGATTTGAAGAAACAGCAGCGATAGCAGGTGATTTTGGTTTTGAACCCATCTTTACACCTCAATAATCCATTTGTCCTCGAAAAAAGAAAAGACAGGCATGTTTTGAGTCTCATAATGATCATCTTCTCGATCCAAAGAAACATATAAATTTGATTCCTTCCGTAGTATTTGGGATTTTCTTACGAAGATCTCACGAAGTATTGCCAGGATCTATATTTAGCGTTCGGTAGTGATAACACTGCTGATATTGATTGAGTAGAAATCTATGATGTATTGACAACTTTATCTGAAGCGAGAAGTCCTAGAACGCTGCCTATGAAGTGTTAGGATTCATACCAAGATATACTTTTTGTTTTCAACCCAAAATGCTGCTATTGCATTAATCATTATATGAACTATACCAGTTTTGGTAGCTTCTCTGCATGATTTTTCAAAACTGAAACAAATTACAAAATTATTTAAGATCAACCATGACAAAAAATTATAAATCAGGACTAATATTAATATCAACTGATGTTACTACAGAAAAAAAGATTTAACTGAAATATTAATAAGACTATTTGTGATTATGTCACTTCTCTGCTTCAAGGTCAATATAAGACTCTGAAAGTAGTAAAGCAAAACTGAACTCAAAATCATATTAGGAATTCTGAGCGATATCTCCATACAGGTAATCCAACAGAACGTTGAAATATTTGAATATCATCTCTCTGTATATTGCGCTGCTTTTAACCTAGAGTAAAACTATTGGATTGAAGGAATGCTAACCGCTGGGTTAAAATGTATAGTTGTTATTTGGAGAAATCTGTAAACTCGTGATCTTATATGTTTTAAAAGACAGCACAGGAAAAAACAGTGCTGATTATTTTCCGGAGACGGAGCACTGATGACCTATCTGAGCTAATCGATAAAACCCACCCAGTGGATACTCTAGCAGAACATCAAAGAACATTCACCTTTGTATCCAAAGAAACCACAGGAACAACATCAGGTAGCACAATCAATTCCCCTTTTAAATCTTTCCTGTAAGGTATGCTATGTGAATTCATGAAGTTAATCCTCTGATCTCTTTTGAGCACGAACAAAGTATTTCTGATGGAGCGCTCTGTTCAAAGATAAGCTATTACCCCTGCCAACGATTCGGCGTGAAGAATTAAAAGTTTCACAGACAAAAGCAGCTCACCACCACAGCCAATATTGAATGTACTGTACTTGCCGGTACACTATCATGTGCACTGCCTCAAAAGTGATCTTGGCAGATGTTGTTCCCTACATAAAGCTGAACATGCCAAAGAGAATTTTTGTTGAGAAAACAAAATATTTTTTCTGCCTTGATGTTTAGCCTGTCTTTTAGAAAGTCTATCTCTAAACACCTCCTGCAGCCTAACAAAAAGCACTTTTACTGGTCGTATTGCAGGTCTTAAAACACTAACATTTGGCAGCAGTGGGATTCGAACCCACGCCCCCAGAGAGACTGGAGCCTAAATCCAGCGCCTTAGACCACTCGGCCACACTACCTTCCTCCATGTCTGTCTTCCTCACATTCCTGGCTTGGACTGGGGGGCTTCAGCTCTTGTCGTCCGATGATATCATGACATGTGGAAGTGACTGCAACTTTATCTTCCGAGATGCTTTCAATAGCACAAATGCTACTTTCACCGGCACAAACATAGCAATAACGAAAGAGGTGGGTTTCATCCTTTGTGCTGTTTGTAGGGGCGCAACTCTACGTCGATCTACTGACTTGAAGAGCAAAAATCAAAATCCTCTGCTATTACTGTTGCTTTTTTCATAGTTTCTTTAAATCCTTCATTTGAACATAGATTTTGAAGGATATTGATGATAATACCACATAAATTGTGGTTTTCTTGTGATCGCCAATTTTTTTCAAATACCAGCCTTTTTTACAGTTCCTTGCGTGTTTCACAAGGTATAATAGCCCCCCTCGCATCCTCAGCTAACATATTTTAAAATTACAATAGATTATACAGCATGCATGTTTTCATTTATATTAAAATTAAAGTAAATATACCAGAATACATACAGTGCTAACCCAATAATTCTTGTCAGGTTCTCCAACAAATCTGCGTTGTTATTTTAACATGTTTCAGCTGAGGGTGCAACAGGAGTATAAATGAATTTTCCCGCCAGCCGTTCAAAGACCAAATTCCATGAGTGAACATTATTTTTTCAGAAGTTGCCGGTATTGGACTTTGCCGGTGGTAATGAATTATATCCACAACTGTTGTAGTAGTTCCTTCTTGAAATTCGACACGTGCAAAGCACTCGTAATATCATAGGTGTTAAAGTTCGCTGAGTCTATTTGAGTCATGGTGTGTATCCCTGCCTATCATTGGGAGACGGGTAGCTTTTTTACACTCAGATTCCAATCTTCAATGCTTTGTGTGAGAGCTTACATAACTTTCATTTTCTCACATTTTCTGACGACTGTTCCAAAGGGGCACCCTGTCAATTCCGAATACTTTTCAAAAATCTGCCAGCATGTTTGATTATTGTCATTTCATTTCGAAAAAGTTCAATATTGATCATAACTAAAGAAAATAATGATCACGAACAAAAAAGGGATAAAGATGCGAGTCGATCTTGAATCACAGCTGGGTGACACAGTCTTCTGTTCTGATATGGTTGTACGAGAAACAGGAGGAATCGCCAATCTCCTATAGAACATGAGTTGAATCAGGAGTGAGACATTTCGTATACTCGTGCATATGTCAACGCCTGACCTACATCATAAAACTAACATTAAGTTGTCAGAGACATTCATTTATATACAAACAAGAGACAGACCAAGTAATAATTCTACATTAGTTCAGGTGGGTAAACCTGAACTAACTAACTAACTAACTAATAAGCCTATTAATAATTCTACATTAACGTGTCCTACACTGATCAGACTAATTGACATGGTCTGATTCAGAGCCTGTGCAGTTCGTGCTAATTACAACAAGGACAGTTCTGAACCCTCATCACCGAACTGAGCACAAGTTCAGCTGTTCTCCAGTTTTGTTACGCATGGTTTTTCATTGCAATTGAGTTCAGAGCTGGAGCTGAACTCCAGACAGTACAGTGTTTTGGGTAAGTTGTTGAAATTCGCATGAGGCTGCAGACAACTTACCTAAAGTGTGTTCTATAGCTTTCAGGTGGAGTTCATTTATATAAAAGAATGTAAGTGGTATAAACGAAACAAGCCAGACGGCAGTCCAACCTACAGTATAATTTTCTGATGGAAGTCCTGACGCGTTATTCATTACGCCACTGACCCTGCTATTGTAGTGCTAAAATAAAACACGTTTTCTACATTTATATCTGTTTAAAAATCACTATCTAAAAAAGACAAAGGGTTTGTGTGTCGCGCTAAAATTCCGCTTCATTTCGAATGCAAATTAAAACCATTTTGTTCCAAGAAATCATAAATTTGTCACATCCTTCATACTACTAATAAGTATACGAATAAATACTCGGAAGAAGCCGCTCAGGTATTAGAGAGATTTAAAATCGGATCGGAGGATTTAGAGTCCAGACTGCAAACCAACAGCTGACACAGGTCTTTTATAGAACCGTTTTGATTTCCTCTACTTTGTCCCCGTGACGTCATTGTCCTGCTCACAGCCGAGCCCGACACACATCTGGTTTCTGTCGCTGAGCGCATACCCTGCGGTCCATGCGGGTCCTAATACCCCAGTACAATGACGGGGACACTAAACTGTAAACAGGTGCCGTCCTTCGGCTGAGACGTAAAACCGAGGTCCTGTGATCATTCAGGAGAATGGTGGTGGTGGAGGGGAGTCCCCATTACCTGTAAAGCACATTGAGTGGAGTATCCAGAACAGCGCTATATAAGTGTAAGCAATAATAATGATGATGATGATTATTATTATTATAATGTAAAATGCAATAAAAAAAATCAAACTTTGATTCAAAATAGATTAATGTAAAAACTGATAAAGCTAATGCTTTTTTCAGGGCTATATCTACTTTTTTTTTTTTTTAAACCGAAGTCTGTCGCGATTGTGAGAGTTAGAGAATGTCTTCCAGCGGGTGCCTTCATATCATGAGCGTCAGTCTCGCCCGTAGCTGCGAGAAGGTTAAAAGCGCACAAGTGATCTGTAGACGATGTTCGGGGAAGAAATAATTCTGTTTTCAGCAAAGGGAGTGAGAATGAGCTCAGCCCGGCTCCCAGCAGAATCCATTCTGGTTTGGTTACTGTTAGACTGTGCGTCTGAGGCTCTTTGGATCGCAACGTAAAAAAAACAATTGTTCACATCGTGTGACTTCCACGACAGGAAGGAAAGATATCACTTTAAAAAATCAGAACTAAAGATTTGGATCCTGGGCCTCAACTTAAAAATAAACAGAGTTTAACGACAGGAAATTGATTCCAGTTGTCAGATCACGTATACGCATACCTTAGCTTTGTGCAACAACCTGAAACTTTCAGGTACCATAAATAATATTATTGCTAAACATATGCCATTCTAATTTGCAAGCGACCAGAATATAGAATACGAATTTTTGTATAAAAATGCATTAAGTCCTGTTCTACACCTGCGTGCTTTGGAAGCGCTGGCCTAGCTGTATCAAAATATCAGATTGTGTTTCTGCAACATTTCGTGCATAGTACGCCATTTTATCTAAAACAGTCACAACGAGGGCTTTACATGCAGTCTGGGGTATTTTCCCCTTTTATATTTTTGCCACTTTATATCGAACCTGTTATACTCCCAGAAGTGCACAGTAGCTTGTACTTAATAAAAATGTACAATTCACCGCTGGTATAAACAGATGTGTGCCGTGTTTGCCTTTGTAAGCATTTGTTTAAAAAATAAGTTCACAATACGATAAAAACACAGAAAGCACAAACTTTATAATACAACGATACAAAATCAATACCAAATCATTATGCCAATTAAGTAACTATCCTTTGAAAACAGAGAACACCTTTATATCTACAAAAAACTTGACATTTGTATGTATTTTTGAATTACAAAGCAGACAGTGTAGTCCCTTAATTCAAAGATCAGATCTTGGCAAAAAAAAGACAATCAGACGTGGGCTGAATTCGGAACAGGAGCCTTTGCTTAGTCGATTATTGAGCTTTTGATCAATGTCTGAATAAAACAGAGTCGCTTTTTTAACTCTTTGATTAAATTACATGAAAAGCACCTTCCTTTGATCCGGAATCAAACCAGCGACCTAAGGATTCCCTGTTGACTCCACTACAGTCCTCCGCTCTACCAACTGAGCTATCGAAGAGATGCTGTAGCATTGCTCTCTGGCACATACTGCCCAATGAAGTAAAATGTGAAATGGGTGATTTAAATCCCACTTCGACATCAAGTTTCCAACTCGTTTCCTTAGTCTCATTTACCTTGAATTTAAGCCACGAACCAGGATTCTACTGTATAAACTTCCAGGGATATTACAAACCGCTTGATGGGGCATCAATCATTCCAGGCGGAAATTGATTCCTTTTTTTTCTCGAGGGATCATATTAAACATTTCATTAGTATCGAGAGGAGGATCACCAGTAGACACAAAACAAACAGTTTCTTTCTGTCTTTATTAGAAAGTAGCGTTTGTGCTACATTAATAATATTTTCGTGGAAATAAAGAAGTTGTAAATTTTAAAAATTTATATCTGAATCGAAATGTGGTTTTGAGTTAAATATTAGCGTGTTCATGTAATTAGTTTGTGTTTGTCATTACTATATATATTGCCATGTTACTAGAATTTGTAACTGAAGTTTACTAGTTGTGTTTTTTATGATGATTAGACATTTGAATACAATATTGTATATAATGTATAATTTGAACTACATATTGATCAGGTGTGAATAATTGTATATTTTAAGAATACATTTCTAAAACAAATCATTGGCTTTATTTACTAGTTTCTACACCTATAAAAATCTTTCTTTGATGTATAATAGACATCAAAGAAAGATGTCTATTATACATCAAAGATGAGCAGTGTGTGTCGTGTTCACAGCTGATAACTAGAAGATGTCTGGAAGAGGCAAAGGCGGAAAGGGACTCGGGAAAGGAGGTGCTAAGCGTCACCGTAAGGTTCTCCGCGACAACATCCAGGGAATCACCAAGCCCGCAATCCGCCGCCTGGCTCGCCGTGGGGGAGTGAAGCGGATCTCCAGGCTGAACTACGAGGAGACCCGCGGGGTGCTGAAGGTGTTCCTGGAGAACGTCACCTACACCGAGCACGCCAAGCACGCCAAGAGGAAGAC